>NC_068989.1:33808822-33814241 GCF_001194135.2 Octopus bimaculoides | reverse complement strand
CTGCTTATCCTGAGTGATTACTGACGGCTTGTGCCTGATATATATGTGTGTGTGTACTTATAAATCATATGCTTTTTTATTAAAGCTGCAAAAACATCACAAAGCTGTTACTCAGACTTTCACATTTCCATTCGTCAGACAGTTGTGATCAAGACTGGAATGAAATTGTGATGTATGATTTTATATAATCCAATTTTGACAAATAAGCATTTAAATTTGATTTGGTAACTTATTTTCAAAACGTAAGTGGTGTTGTATTCACTAACAGTTGGGTGGGTTGGAGGTGTATAAACTGAACAGTAAAATATTAATGCATCATATTAGTTTGTAATTTTGTAATTTTGGTTCAAATTGAAAGTGTGAAACTATTTTCATTTGCTAATGAGACCTGGTCATTGTAGAGCAGTGTCTTTCACATAACTATGGCTTGTTATTGAGATAATATAGAAAATATGTAAAAGAAAATAAAGTTCATTTGGTAGCCAAAAGATTACTGAATTTTTTGATACCTCATATATGAAAACTAGCAACTCAATTTTTGAATGCATAAGGAACATATGCACACACATACAAATATGCTCAAAAACAGTCACTGTTTTAATACTTTTATGATTTCAGGATTTCAAAGGAGCCAAAGGAACAGACATTGTTTTGAATTTGGTGAATGATGGACAGTTTAGTTCATTGTATGAACTTTACAACAAAGCGTCTGTTGACAAACATCCAAGTATCATTGTTAAACACATCAAGTCCATTCCAATGGTAATTATTTTCTATTTGTTTCTGTTTGTTTTTGAACAATAATTTTTAATCACTTTGTTTTAAAAGAGCCTTAATTTGTGTTTCAGTTATGAGACTAAAAGCAGTTGCCACCAGGAAGAATCAACCCATATTCCAGTATTACCTTTTTCACACATGACTGGTTATGGTTCAGCACTCAACTACAGAAAATAATTAAAATTATATAATATAGCTGAATGAGGATCGTACTTAGAAATGATGCTTATGACTCCAATTTTCATTTAAGGTTGATGCCCACTACTCATTGGATGGATTTTAGTTTAGCACAGCAAGAGTTAGCTGCAGTGGTAGTCCTGCATGCAAGACCTTTCGACAAAGGAAATAAAAGAATATTCCAGTTTTATATTTAAGAGATGAGGAATTATGTACATTATTTACATTATTTAGAATTGACGGATATTTGTCCTCATCTTGTTTGTTGTTAACACAACATTTCGGCTTATATACCCTCCAGCCTTCATCAGGTGTTTTGGGGAAATTTCGAACCTGGGTTCTCATTCCTAAGGTATTTTTTGACGTTGTTGTTGTTGTTATTATTATTATTATTATTATTATTATTATTATTATTATTATTATTATTATTATTATTATCATTATCATTATTATTATTATCATTATCATTATTATTATTATTCATGTCACTGCCTGGAAACATTGTGTTAACAACAAAGATGAGGACAAATATCTGTCAATTGTAAATAATGTATAAAAGAATATGTTTTATAAAGAAAGAAACAGCCACTATTAAGAGTAGGAGTAAAACACACAGACTTAGTCACTCATGGTTGAAGATCAAAGAGTTATTTTCCTTTTCAGAGAGAAAAATCTGTTTGGAAATCAAGTTCAAGGAACAGAAAGGGCACAAGGACAGGAAATTATAAGTGTCGGTGTAGAGAGATGGAAAAGAAATGCAAACCTTACCCTGACAGCAACACAAGATATGAATTCTGTTTAGCAAAATAGTGACGAGTACTTAAGAACCATCCCATGCCCAGGATGTGCCTGAATGCTGAATCAGAGATGTTTACACAACCAGAAGTACAATACTTATCCAAGCTGCAATAGGGGATCAGTACCCACCACCCTGCTGCTTCTTTTGGTTGACTCTACTAGGCAAGGTAGGCAGTGCCTACCTTGAATAAAATAGATCGTTAGCAACATTTTCCTTTTATGGAAAAATATGCACCTAATTCAATAAAATTATGAAGGTTACTCTGATAGCTATGCATAAAATACAAAATATCTTTTTTTTTGCAGGTTAGGTAGGCGTAATTTGCCCATGCTTTTCAATCTCAGTATTTAAGCTATGCATAGTACTGCTGTAGTGTTGCATAACACTCCTACAACACCGTTTCTTCATGTGCTATAAAAGCAGAAGTAAATCTGCTTTCAACTCAGTTACGCATCTGTATTTTGCTTATTCATTGTGAGTTTTACTACAAAAAGGTCACCAACTGCTTACCCTAAGTAATTACTGACAGCATATGCCTGATATGTATGTGAGTGTGTATGTGCGCTTATAAGTCATATGCTTTTTTATTAAAGCTGCAAAAACATCACAAAGCTGTTACTCAGACTTTCACATTTCCATTCGTCAGACAGTTGTGATCAAGACTGGAATAAAGTTGTAATGTATGATTTGATATAATCCAATTTGACAAATAAGCATTTAAATTTGATTGGGTAACTTATTTTCAAAACGTAAGTGGTGTTGTATTCACTAACTGTTCGGTGGGTTGGGGGTGTATAAACTGAACAGTAAAATATTAATATATCATATTATATAATATTGAAAAATCCTTGAGTGAAGATGGGAGTAATGCATGTCCAGAAGGGATTAATTAGTATATGTATGTGTATATGTGGGTATGTACATGTGTATGTATGACGGTATATATATATGTGTATATATGTAGATGTGTGTACATGAATATATATGCATACCTATGTGTGTATTCATACACATATATGTGTGTGTGTATGTTTATTTATATGTGTGTGTATGTATATACCAGTTGCGATGGGTAATTTGTCACCATTTTATATCTTTAATTTCACACATGCGCAATGTTTGTTTTTGATTTTGTCAGCTACACAGTATAGTAGGGTCAGTTGGGCACCGTCTGTGAGAAAAACAGCACCATAACATAATTCATTCTGCCAGAAATTTGGAAATGACATGCTCTACTGCTTGACATTTGCGCTGGAAGCTCCAATACGAACAGACAGAAAACACAGAACTGTTGGCTTGTCATGTCCCCAAAACATGTACCGAGATTGATAAAAATCAAACATCCAGTCAACATCATGGTGTTTGGAGTGATCACTAATGATGGCAACATTATGCCTCCATTCATCTTCCCATATGACCTCACACTCAACACGGAGACCAACATCAAGTGCCTGGAGGAGGTGGTACTGCACTGGGTCAAGAGAGTGGCTGCTGGAAGACCCTATGCCTGGTAACAGGACTCTGTACCATACTATACAAGCAGGAGAACTCAGTCATGGCTGTCAGACAATTTCTGCGACCACATCATCTGTAACATCTAGCCACCTAAATTCCCAGATTGCAACCCCCTTGATTATTATGTTTGGGGCACAGTTGAGTGAGCGACCAACAAAACTCCTTGTAGCACCAAAGATGAACTGAAAGCAAGGATTATGGCAGCATTCACCAACTTAAACAAAGTCATCTGATGGGCGTGGTTGAAACCAATGGCGATTTTATTGAATAAATTTACTCTTTAGTGTTTTAAGATATTTTTATGTAATTTTGGTAAATATATCTGTTAAAATGAGATGTCAGTGTTATTTTCACTTTTGCGTAATTTAGACAATATATTCACCACACCCTGTATATATATCATCATCATCGTTTAATGTCCGCTTTCCATGATGGCATGGGTTGGACGATTTGACTGAGGACTGGTGAGCCAGATGGCTACACCAGGCTCCAATCTGATCTGGCAGAGTTTCTTCAGCTGGATGCCCTTCCTAACGCCAACCACTCCGAGAGTGTAGTGGGTGCTTTTACGTGCCACCGGCACGAGGGCCAGTCAGGCAGTACTGGCAATGGCCACACTCAAATTGTGTTTTTTACATGCCACCTGCACAGGAGCCAGTCCAGCGGCACTGACAACGACCTCACTCGAATATTGTTTTTCACATGCCACCAGCACAAGTGCCAGTAAGGCAATGCTGGTAACGATCACACTCAAATGGTGCTTTTTAGCTTGAATATATATATATATATATATGGATGTATGTCTGTATATATGTATATACTTATGTATATGTGTGTATGTATTTTGTATGTATATGTGTATATGCACCATACACTCATTATTGAATTTTTCAACTTAGGAAATTCTTCAATCCATGGCTTTTAAATTTATAAAAACAAACTTACACCTCTATTAATCATTAATTAATCCCTTCTGGACAAGCATTACACCCTTCTTAACCCAAGGTTTTTTTTATATTATCTAATATAATATATTTATAGCTTACTGTCTAATTTATACACACCCCAGCCTGCCCAACTGGTAGCAAATACAACACTGCTTATGCTTTGAAAATAAGTTACCCAATTAAATTCAAATGCTTATTCATCAAATTGGATCATATCAAATCAGCCTTAATAAGAAAGCACATAACTCTACCTTTGGTATTCAAGTGCTATTTTTTTCCACCTTGTTTTGCATTTATGTGTTTACCATAAAAACTCGTGTAATTTGTGCACCTGTGTAATTTATGCAGGTGATTTTCAGGATAAAAATTGTTAAAAAAAAAGCTTCTACTCATGTAAAATTCACACCCAAAAGTTTTCTGATTGCCAATATGGCCAGGGACAAAAGTTTTCAATTTAGTTGTATTTAGCATAATTTCACTTACTTATGATTAGATTTTATTAAATTTTCATTAAGTAAAAATAATTTTTGTTTAACAGGTATCACATTAAAAGCTATTAAGTTACAAAGTATTTGTGTTGTTTATAATAAAGTTTATTTTACATTTCTTGCCCACAAGATCTTGTCTGATCCTTAGCGTACTGCTGTATGTCTTCTCAAATCATGATCACATGAAAAGTTTTTGATAAGAATTATCAACAAAAGCTTATAAATACACACAGGTGTTGCAAATTAAGTTTAATTACCAATAAACATCAGCTTCGATGACACTTTACTCAACCAAAATATGTAAAATATTACCCAGACTGTCAGACCTCAAAAAGTAGTTAACCATTTAATAGTTTTAGTAAATTTATACAGAAAAAGTAAGCATTATACCGTCCAGTATAAATAAGAGTCAACTGCATTATATTTAAGCCCTTATTCTTTCTGTAAAAACCTATTCTGACATTAAATGAGTCAACTTCCGGTACAAATGTTTACATTTTCTACATCTTTTTCCAACAGAAAAAAGATTCTACAAAAATTCTGGAAACAATCTCATGTAATTTATGCACCCCTAAAATTTATTTTTATTTTTGTGAAAAAAAATGTGTAAATTACATGGGTTTTTACAGTACTTGTGTATATAAATCATATATATATATATATAAAGATAAATTAAACAGAGATATTCTGTTGACATTCAATAATTTATTTATATT
>NC_068989.1:33804637-33807838 GCF_001194135.2 Octopus bimaculoides | reverse complement strand
TGTGGTGCATAAATTGTCAAGTAAATGAGACGCACTTGCAAAGTGTTGAGTAAAATTATTTCGTTGCAGACCTCCTTTGGGTCTTTTTATTATCACTACGACACACATGATCCCCAGTTGGTAACATTGATTTCAAGGCCCTCCTAGATGAGAGACTGGCATTCCACTTAATGTCTATGTTCCATGCTGGCATGGATTGGAGAGTTATTAATGTAGAAATATGGTATCGTAGCTACTAACAGTTGAGGGTTGCGTAGTCTAGACGGCGTTTTTAGATTTCATTATTCTCTTTAACCCGGGCAAAGCCGGGTATTTCTGCTAGTATTATATAAATAATTACAAAAACCGTAAAAGTCCAACAAATTGTTTTGGCTTATATATGTTTTCTGATATACATAATCATAGTTCAATTATATATAAACCATAAAAGTCCAACAAATTGTTTCAGCTTATATATACGTTTTCTGATATACATAATCACAATTCAGTTAGGCCACTTCAGGGTAAATCGGGTTTTATAATTATATGTTATGTTTTATGTTATATATTATATTCATAGTATTTAATGTAATATTGTAATATAAATACATTATTGAATGTCTCTATATTTAATTTATCTTTATTATTGAATTATACCAATATTTAAATGGTATCCAACTGAAGTAGCAGTGAATTGGATGTTTAACGCACCCCTTTGAAGGATTTCTTTTCCTCACTTTGTTACTGTGTGTGTGTGTGTGTGTGTGTGTGTGTGTGTGTGTGTGTGTGTGTGTGTGTGTGTGTGCGTGTGTGTGTGTGTGTGTGCTGATGTGTTAATGACTGAGCCACTGCACAAATATACTGAATGTTATACTCAATATATATTTAAATAGATGAATATTTTGATTATAGACTTCCTAACTTTTTTATGTTAGTTATTTAGCTGTGACTTATAGAATAGATTATCTTACTGAAAGATACAATGTAATTATCATAGATGGATTTAAATCTCCTACTAACTCTCCATGATTTTAATCAATTATATTTCTCTCTTCTTAGGGTTCAACACTCAGCACTGTTCCTGTCACTCTTTCATATGAACGACAAGTCCTTCAGAAGCTAGATGAGTTCAATCTCAATAATAAATCCCTCAGGATGTATCTTCATGTTCCAGATAAAGCATTTGGTAAAAAAAACGTTTTGTGTTCTGCATGAAATATATGCACATCACTTATTATCACTCCTGATTTTCTGTGGTCTGCAACACCTAACATACTAAACTACCAACGTCAGTTGCTTTGTTGCAATTTCTTTTTCATGTTCCCCTTATAATAACCATCTGGAGCAAAATTTTTATATTTATAGTGGATGAATAGTAGATTTGGAAGGGTGTCAGACAGAATACCTTGTGATAGTTGGTTATCTCCCTTCTGAGTTCAACTTTGCGTTTCATTCTTTTGAAGTTTATAAGTAACAGTCATCATCCTCATCGTTTAAATAAATACTGAAGTTGATTATAGTTGACTGCACCCTTGAAAGCTGTATCTTATCATGACCTAGGCGTCCAGTGACTATTCTTGTAGACAGTTAATATCAATATTTTAATGTCTAGATTCTTCACTGGATGTGCAATGTCAGTGTGCATATATGACAGAGTGTAAGCATCTAGAGAGAAAAGTTGGGCGTAAGAGGCATCAGATGCAGTGTGAAAGAGTGACAACTGTATTGGTTTGGTCATGAACGAGAACAGCTGTGTAAAGAATTGCCAAGCTCTAACTGTAGAGAGAATCTGTGGAAGAGGTAGAGCAGGAAGACATGATGAAGTGGTGAAGCATGATCTTCGAACGTTGGGCCTCATGGAGGCAATGACAAGTGACTAAGACCTTTGGTGATATGATCTGCTTGAGAAGACCTGTCAAGCTAAGTGAAATCATAGTTGTGGCTGACGCCAGTGTCACATAACTTGCACCTGTCCCAGTGGCACGTAGAAAGCACCTTCATGAAGGCAATGATAAGTGACCAAGACCTTTGGCGATATGCCATGCTTGAGAAAACTTGTCAAGCCAATTGAAATCATAGTTGTTGCCAATGCTGGTGTCACATATATTGCTTCACTTCATTTGCCTGAAAATGAAAACCAGTGACACCCGGGAAGTCAACCTTGTTACAGACTGGTGTTTCTATCATAGGGTAATTTTATGGTTTCAGCTGCTTCAATATCATATGCAGGAGACAGACTTTAACTTTTCTTTTCACATTAATTCTGAGTTCAAATCCACTGGAGTCAATTTTACTTTTCATTTTCCCAGGGTCTATAAATTTTATCAAGAACTAATCAAATTCTGGGATTAATTTAATATTCTTATAAAACAACTTAGATGTGGATTGAAATGTAACAGAAGACTTTTTTCATGTTTCTGTCTTTCTTTTATTTTGTCACTTTTTACTTCTATAATTAAATAGCATTTCTCGAGAAGTTCCCACTTCAGCATAGTCTAGGAGAGAGACTGAAGAATAAAGATTTTTCTCTAGATTTAGCTGCAGCTATTGTTGACAGTTTGGCAACAATTCATAAAGCAACTCATTTACAATATAATAAAACAGAGTATCTTGAAGATCTAGAAGCACAATTACAGTAAGTATGGATTATTCTTTTTAACTTTAATCTACCCCTTGGGAAATTTGTTTCAAATTTACAAAAATCAAAATTTTAATTTTTGTTACATCTTGTCTTGTATTCTGTCTATTGTCTAAAAGTAAATTTATTGGTTTGTTCATTCATTTAATGTCTATTGTTCCATGCTAGCATGGACTGGATGAAGACAATTTGATGCAGCATTTTGTGGCTAGATGCCTGTTTTGTTGCCAACCCTTATTTTTCAAATAGGGCACATTTTATTCTACTGCTCTTCAGAAGTGTAGAGCAAAATGTTGAAAAGTCAACAAAAAATATGAACATCATGTTACTGTTTTGCTCAGGAAATGACAAGGCATTGAATGCCATTATTTGCACTGGCTTTTCTTGTTCTGTTGATGCTGTTGTCCAAAGATCAAAAATGAAAAACCTTTGGAGAACATATCAGCTTTCAATATATGTATGTATGCTTACATATAAATATATATATATATATATATATATATATATGACAGTCTTCTTTCTACACACATACATACATATATATATATATATGTATATATACATACATACATACATACATATAT
>NC_068989.1:33799200-33804024 GCF_001194135.2 Octopus bimaculoides | reverse complement strand
TATATACATACAGATAAAAAGTGTAGGTGGCATATGAGTGGGTATATATTTATAAAAAAAGGAGTCTGAAAACGCCACTATATATGATAAATTTTAATTTTCTCAGAGATATTTTACATGTTTCAGTTCCGGAAAAAACGAACCTTATCAAAAATACATTTTTTTTTTTAATGCGATTAAAAGGAAAGTTCATAATTGTTTCTTACTGATGTCAACAGAGTCCACGTGGAATCATCTTATGTGTGGGGACATAATGGTTGTCTTGTGCGTTGACTTGAATCGTTGGCTGTAATAGTAGTAGTGACCGTGTTGGTAGTGGTAAACGAGAGTGACCGTTATCCATGATAGCAGCAGTAGTTAATTGGCTGTAGTAGTAGAGGAAGCAGCAACAACAGTTGTAGCAATAGTAGTAGTAGTAGTGACCGTTGGCCGTTTTAGCAGCAGTAGCATAGACTGTTGGTCATCGTAGTAGTAGTAGTAGCAGGGACCGTTGTTTGCAGTAGTAGTAGTTATCGTCGCTGTGGTGGTGGAGTTGTAGAATTCTTTTTTTCCTTTTTTTGGGGATAACCAATATATGGTTTTAATGTTCCTGGCCCAGCGTTTTTAAACTTGGTCCGAATTTTCTAATAAAATGAAGCTCTTTGTTTTGACATTGGGTGAAGGTTGTGTTGTCATTGAATTGGTAAAGTGGAAAGGTTGTAAACTTTGGATTTTTATTTGGTGTACATCTGTCTATGTGGCCACTAACAGGTATTTTCCTGTATTCAGGATTCCTAATTTGGGATTTATGTACTGCCATCCTTTTTCATAGGCTGTTTTTTGTATGGCCTATATATAGCCTATTGCATCCTGCGCATGTTATCACATAAATTAAGTTTTTCCGATGCACAAGTGAAGTTTGTTCTGATGGTGAAATGATGGCCTTGTTCTAATGTGTATTCCGAACCTTCTACTAAGATGATACAAATCCTGCAGTTGGGCCTTCCACACTTTTTAACTGTTGTTGTGGTTGTTATTGGGTGCAGTTTAGTCTAGGTTAAAATCTTCTTTAATGATTTTGATTGCGTTTACTTTTTATGATGGTGTACTTTGGAGGATTCGGTTCATCTTTGGGTCTTCCTTGAGTAGGGCTGTGCTTTGGAATATGGTGTTGAAGACCTCGTTGTTAAGTGGGTTGTGTGTAGAGATGTAGGGTAGGGTTTTTAATTTTTCATCCTCTTTTGGTTTTGGTTGTCTCAGGTCTTCTATATTTAATTTAAGTGCTCATTGGATTATATTGTCTATTAGGAGTTGTGGATAATTCCTATTTATGAGTGTAGTTCTGAGTTCCTGGAGACATGTGTGTTGGGTGTTCATGTCTGATACTATGGTGCAAATCCTTTTGGTTAAACAGAAAGGGATGTTCATTCTTATGTGACTTGGGTGACATGAGTCAAATGGTAGGTACTGCTTTGAGTCTGTCGGTTTATAATAGATATCCATTTCTATTTTGTTACTGACTTTCTTAATGAGGATATCTAAAAATGGTAGTTTTTCTTGGTTATGTTCTATCATGAATTGGATGTTTTCATTAATTCCATTTAGTAGTATTTTAAATTCCTCAAGTTTTTCTATGCTTTCATCCCAGAGGATGAAGCAGTCATCGAGATATCTTTTCCAGTTGTTCTGGATATAGGTGGAGAAAGAGTTTCCATATTTTTCGAGTGTTTTCTGGTAAAGTATTATTTCGAGGTAGCCCATTACTAGGTTAGCAAAAGAAGGTGCAGTACGTGTACCCATGGCTGTTCCCGATCTTTGTCTGTAGTAGTCATTATTAAATATAAAGTAATTGTTTTGTAAGATAAATCTTAGTCTTTCTATTACTAGTTCTTTCTTTATGCGAGTTGGAAGTTCAAAGGAGTAGTTGTTTAGCCAGAAAGTAATCGCTTCTATTCCTAATGTGTGTGGGATATTTGAGTAAAGGTTAACTACGTCGAAGGATACTAGTAGGGCTTTCTCATTGACTGTTTTGGGAGGTGGTTAAGCATTTCTATATCGTCTCTTATGTAGCTTTTGATGTGCTTAATGAAAGGTTTTAGAAGTGTGTCTAGGAAGTTCCTGAGGCGGTGAGTTTCGCATGCTGGGCCTGCTACTATCGGTCTAAGTTTTAGATCTTTTGGTGATGGGATTTTGATGATTACGTCAGTAGCTTTTTTACATGCTTCACTAATTATTTTGCTTTTATGGACTTTAGGGATACCATAGAATAAACTTGATTTGCACTTGAAGTTGGTGATGTAATCGTACTCCTTGTCTGTGAGTCCTTCTTGATATGAGTTGATTAATGTCCTGAGGTTATTCATTATTTTTGGTTGATTATAATGTTGAGCCTTTTCGTAGTATGTCTCATCTCCTAATAAGGATAGTACTAAATTTTTATAATCATTTGTGTTCATTAGAACTACCATGTTGCCCTTATCTGCCTCCTTGATCATTATGGTTTTATCTTCTCTTAGTTTGACGAGGTCGTTCCATTCTCTTTTGTTGAAGTTTGGTCTGTATTTTTGCCTGTTTGCGAGTTGAAAAGGGAAATTGGTTATGTGGTCACAAAAGCAGTCTAAGGCTTTATTCTTTCCCTTGGTAGGGGTGTAGTCGCTGTTGTTTCTAGCTATAGATTTGTCATCCATGTGTTTGCCATGAAATTCCAAAGCAGGTCTTAATTTCCTACAAAATTCCGAAATATTGTCTTTGATTTCATAGTAATTTGGATGTTGTGGGGTTGGGGTAAATTTAAGTCCTTTGGATAGTATGCTTATTTCGTTGGGTGTAAGCTCTTTATTTGAGAAATTGATTATTTTAATTAGCTGTGGTTTCTTTTGTTTGTCTGTTACCATCGTGTATCCCTGTTCTTGTGTGTTAGGTCTAAAAAATGGTTGGTGTTGCTATGTTCAAAAGCACTGTTTATCTGTCTCCTGTTGTAATTTTTAAAGTGAGTTTATGGTGCTCTGTTTTGTAGTGTGCTTTTGAACCACGTGCTCCGTCTTAGTGTATCAGGTATATTGTGTTGGTAGTTGCTTCTTCTGTAGTGTGTTTGTTGTTTGTTAAGGTTGTATGGTTGGTTCCTAGAGTAGAGGTTCGGTAGTTGAGTCTTAGTTGAGTTATGTAGATTGTAGTTCATAGAATTGAGTGTTGCATGCCTGTAGTTCTTGAAATGGTGTAGTGGGTCCCTGTAGGTATTTTGGGGTTGGTTAAGGTAGTGTGGGGTGTATTTTAAATGTCTTTCTCTGGTAGGGAATGTATTTAGATTTCCTGGTGGTTGTTCTGTTGTGTTGGTATGTGGTTTTGTTTTTCTTAATTTTATGAAGGGGTTGTTGGACATGTGTTCAGTTTTGAAGTTGGTTTCATAATTCAAGAACCAGTTGGCGCTCTTTTCCCATCATTGGAGAGACTTTAGTTCTTCTTTTTCACATTCTTCTTTTCATAGTTTAAGTAATGTTTCAGTATTGATGCCATCTGTTAGTTTGTTGACGTCTTCATTGATTTCTTCATCTATCGTTTTTACTTTTTCTTCATTCGTCTTAGCTCTCAGTTTTAGTAGTTCGATTTCTATCTTCATTTTTTTCTAATGATATTTTTTCTCTAAGTCTTCTTTGTGCTTCTGGTTCTTCCAGGATGGGTTTTATTTGTAATTTGCAGAGTATGATTAGGGGTGTTGAGTTCAGCCATTTTTGCTAAGTCTCTGCTTTATTCTGATTTTGTATCATTTTCCGAAATGCGAATTTTCTGTTTTGCAGTAGTTTTCTCCATTGTGGTAAGACTTGGTTTCTTATTTGTAATGTTGATGTTATTGCGTTCCTCCCATGTGGTCCTTCATTTTGTTGCCCTTGTTTTGTAAAGTTTGTAAAGAATGTCTTCATTGTATCGCATAGATTTCCAAGGTTCTCGTACATTTCAGAGGGTGTTTTCTTCGTTTCGGTTTCTTCATTATTTTGTGTAGAAGGACGGGGTGTTGAGTTGAGTTTGTTTAAGACTGTTATTAGGTTTGAGTTTATGCTCTTCAGTTCTTTTAGTATCTCTTCATTTATAGAGATGATGTTGGTGTCTGTTTTAGTTGGCATTTTCATATCTTGTATGTGATATGATATGGATAAAAGTGTAGGTGGCATACGAGTGGGTATATATTTATAAAAAAGAAGTTCAAAAACGCCACTATATATGATAAATTTTAATTTTCTCAGAGATATTTTACATGTTTCGGTTCCTGAAAAAATGAACCTTATCAAAAATACATATTTTTAAAAAAATGTAATTAAAAGAAAAGTTCATAATTGTTTCTTAGTAGAAGGTTCAGAATACACATTAAAACAAAGCCATCATTTCACCATCATAACAAACTTCACCTGTGCATCGGAAAAACTTAATTTATGTGATAACATGCGCAGGATGCAATAGGCTATATATAGGCCATACAAAAAACAGCCTACGAAAAAGGATGGCAGTACATAAATCCCAAATTAGGAATCCTGAATACAGGAAAATACTTGTCAGTGGCCACATAGACAGATGTACACCAAATAAAAATCCAAAGTTTACAACCTTCCCACTTTACCAATTCAATGACAACACAACCTTCACCCAACGTCAAAACAAAGAGCTTCATTATATATATACACACACACACACACACATATATATATATATATATATACATATACGTATATATATATATACATATATATATACACACACACACACACACATATATATATATACATACATATATATACATATATACAGATATATATATACATATATATATTTAAGAATTTAAGGATTGGAGAAAAC
>NC_068989.1:33796400-33797282 GCF_001194135.2 Octopus bimaculoides | reverse complement strand
AGTGTCTTCTACTATAGCCTCAGGCTGACCAAAGCCTTGAGAGTGGATTTGGTAGACGGAAACTGAAAGAAGCCCGTCGTATATATGTATATATATATATATATATATATGTATGTATGTGTGTTTGTGTGTCTATGTTTGTCCCCCCATCATCGCTTGACAACCGATGCTGGTGTGGTTACGTCCCCGTAACTTAGCGGTTCGGCAAAAAGAGACCGATAGAATAAGTACTAGGCTTCCAAAGAATAAGTCCTGGGGTCGATTTGCTCGACTAAAGGCGGTGCTCCAACATGGCCGCAGTCAAATGACTGAAACAAGTAAAAGAGTAAAAAGAGTAAAGGGAGTATCTAATCTGGCCACCACAGTCCCCAGATCTCAATATCGTTGAGCATTTATGGTGCATTTTAGAAAAACAAGTAAGGAGTTGATATCCTCCACCATCATCACTACAAGACCAGGAGACTGTTTTAGCTGAAGAATGGACAAAAATTCCTTTGGAAACAATTCAAACTTTGTATGAGTCCATATCTCATAGAAGTCAAGTTGTAATTACTGCCAAAGTCAGTCCTACCCCATATTAAAATAAATTTCTTTGAAATTTTAAGGTGTTTCTATTATTTTGTCCAACACTTGTATATACAGACATATGTATGTATATTTATGTGTGCATATATAGATATGTGTGTATTTATATGTATGTATGTACATTTATGTACATATATATATATGTATCTGTATATGTATATGTTTATGTATGTATATATGTGTCTATATATGTTTATGTCATCATCATCATCATCGGACATTAAACAATGATGATGATGACATATACATATATAGACACACACAAACACACACACACACACACACACACACACACAC
>NC_068989.1:33794669-33796300 GCF_001194135.2 Octopus bimaculoides | reverse complement strand
AGTTGAGGAGGAACTGACCTAGCTTTTTTCTCTTGTGTATATTGAGGGAACAAGCTGAGGCAAGAAGCTGAACATTTTTTGGCCCATGATGCTGCATGGACCCAAAGTAAGGCATGCCTAAAATTTGAATGAAATCTGTTGAGTAGTTCTCAAGTTTTAGTTATGCACACAGACAGACAGACACACATTCTGAGTTTTATATATATAAATATACACTCCTACACATTCATACACTTACTCACACGTTTCTAGATTTGTATGCATTTATAAATATACATACATGAAATTGTGCATGTATGTGTATAATTGTTTATAAAGGCAATGACAAGTGACCAAGACTTCTGGTAACTTGCTGTGCTTAGAAGACACATCAAGCTACATGAAATTGTGGTCATATCCAGTGCTGGTGACACATAAAAGGCACCTGTGCTGGTGATACATAAAAGGCATCTGTGCTGGTGACATGTAAAAGACACTCAGTACACTCTTTAAAGTGGTTGGCATTAGGAAGGGCATCCAGCCATAGAAAACATGCCAAAATAGGCAACTGGAGCTTGATGCAGCTCTCTGAAACTGTCTAACCCATGCCAGCATAGAAAATAATGATAATGATGATGATGATGATGATGATGATGATATACACAAATCATATTCTAGAAAGTGTTCGTAGCAACAGGTTTTAAATGAAGATATAACAAAAGACATATTTTATATGTATCACATAATTGCCCTGTGTCTAATGTGACCATACTTTGGATGGGAGACTGAATGCCATAGGGTAGGGAGCTGGATGAGCATTCAGTCCACTAGGCACAATAATTTTCAGAAATAATAAGACATTTGGAAACAAAACCAAAATGTTAATCCGTTAACAGAAACTTATGAGAAATTGCTTATAGTACGTTGGCAGTTGTATGGGGAAGTCACCTCATCTCATTGTATTTCCTTTTCTACCATATGTAAAATACACCTGATAAGTCTTACATTATTAAATGACTAGCAGGACCCATGAAAATTCCACGGACTGAAAAAATGAAGAGGAGCTGTTTAAGAAAGAAAGGATGATATGCATTTTTATTGCATATAAATCTTATTGTTCCATGTGCAATAAATGATACAAAAATATACAATAACAATTTATACAATGCTTAATAAACATATCATTCATTAGTATTTAATTCTATTGAAACTGCAAGACCAATATATAGTTTTATATTCCTTATTACACAATATTTTATCATAATTACTTTACATTATATACAATTAATGTACATAAAATGATATAGAGATATACACAATGATTTTATTTACACAATTAGTTTCAATTCCATTGCAAATTTTAAAAAAATAACATCCACAGCTATTTTGCTACATTATTTCACTTCCAGTCACAATAATATTGATGCGACGACCAAAAATACAGTTGGCATTATATCCCTATCTCCTGGGCTGGGTTTTGAACCCGTACTCTGGTCAGTTGGGGAGAATGGTATTTCCTTTGTCTCGTCGGCAACCACAGCTATTTTTAGCGTAGGTCAGCGAAAGGTCAGCGAAAGGTCAGCGAAAGTTAAAAAAAGGCAGCATAGGAATCATGTACCGACCGACCCATCTTGGCAGGGGGTAGGGTAGCA
>NC_068989.1:33792119-33794361 GCF_001194135.2 Octopus bimaculoides | reverse complement strand
AGAAAGAAGCAGAAGAACTTTGTTGTCAAATGAAACTTGAGACACGAACTTTGCGATGTAAAAATGATTGGAAAGCTTATAATTGTTTGGAAACTTTGTCAACGTTATTGAATTGTTATGCCATGTATTGGAATTGTTATTATGTAATGCTCTATTCTAATGTTTTAAATGTATTCTGTGATGTTATGTAAAGAAAAAGAAAAAGTTACCCAACGCATGGTCTTCGTGTTGTTTCTTCCTCCCCGTCCTATTTGCCTGTGTTGTTCTTCGTTACGTGCTCCAGCCGGGGCTTTATTATCGGTCAGGATTGTACCGACAGACGAATTTTGCTAGCTCACTGAGTGTTGAATGTTCGCGCGTGCGCGAGTCCCCCCTTCGGTGTTGAGGAGGTGCTTCGCGTGCTGGCGTTCGTAACAATATATTATATGATTTTAAAATTTCCCTCTGCTAAACACACACACTCTCTCTCTCTCTCTTTTATTTTAACAAACTTTTAAACTTTTTAATTATGTAATTCCCCTCTTCATATCATAAATATTTCTCTCTTTCTCTTCACCTCTCATTTCCACTAATCACATGATAGTGAGTAGCTACCTCATTGCATTCTCTTGGCTGGCTATGTGTTATTTCACTCACCCCTCCCTCTCTTTCACTCTCTCTCCAACTCTTAGCTCACTCCTCCTCTCTCTAACAAATGAAGGCACAATGTGAATGAATAAACAAACTGAATTCTAAATGCAAAATACTCCTAGAAAATTTAATGGAATGCTAAACAAATTTTCATCTGCCTTCAGCCATTTGCAACAAGTGGATGATACCAAAACTATAGTTATAGTGTTACCACCCTGGTAGTGAACTGCAGTAATACAAAACATAAGAACTAGAAATAAGAGTTTCACATTCTGCATAGCAATTCTCATGACTAGTATATAAACAGGTGTAGCTACTAATAAATTTGGAAAATTTATTTCTAAAGAAACTGGGTATAATCAATTATCAAAAGAGGTGGGGGATGTTCTATATGGTATAGTGTGAAAACTATTTCCTAAAACAAAAGCTTCCTTATGTTTACCATTTACACTTCTCTGTTAATAAATCTTCCAACTAACAAATGTTAGAATAGTAAGTGTAGAAACTTAAATTTTCATGGAAAACAGAAAGTAGAAATTTTCTTTTCTATTTTAGAGAATACGAGGTTTGATCAAAAAGTACCAGGACTGTCGCTTTTGTAACAGGCCTAAAGGGTGCAGAGTGAAGCCACTTGGCACAGATTCATCTTGAACTCTGTTGCACATGCACACTAAAGATATAACATTCTCACTCACTTCTGTTATTTATAGTAGTGCTTGGAAGTGATGTGTGCAGAATGTGGTCATCTCAAAAAGAATGGGTTTCAACTGTGCAGGATTTCATTGTGTCAAGGAAGACAAAAACTTTTTGAAAAGGGTTATTGCAGGTATCAAATCATGGATCTATGCCTATGACCCCAAAACCAAAGCTTGGAAAGAATCTCACTTGAAAGGAACAAAATTTCATGACATGAAGGAAACCCAAGAGAATGCAATGAGGTAGCTACTCACTATCCCATAAAAGGAGTTTCAGGAATGCTTCCATCAATGGAAATGATGCTAGATTAAGTGTGTGGCTTCAGAAGGGGACTACTTCAAAGGAGATTAAATACTGAATTCATATGTGCTGTAATTATTTTTTTTATATAGCACCAGTCCCGGTACTTTTTGATCAGACCTCATATTCTGTTTTGAATTTAACTTTATTCTTTATTTTAAGTTATTTATTCACTGAAAATGAATATATGATAATGAGATCAAAATAAAATTGAAGCATATTTAGAGTTGTCTCCTGTATTTGCTGGTAAAATGGAAACAATATTATTGCTCATGATTTTTCTTTTCACTTGCTACATAATTATTTTTAGTTAGCTTTTTGAATGCTCCCTAACTGTATTATAGTGACCTTTCTGAGTTCTTTCTACAGAACACATCATCGCCAAGACATTATGGAACAGCTTACATTTGTGGCACCATACCAAAAAAACAACAGATTAATTGAAAAAGACGAAACCCTTAAAAGAGTGAATGAGAAACCCATTGTGTCAACAGCAGTAAAAGACATGAAGAATGTTTTCCATTTTACCAAGGAATGCTTAATTCATGGAAATCTCCAATTGGATTCCATTTATTTCACCTCTTCAAATAATGCTTATGTAAATATTATACTATTT
>NC_068989.1:33786553-33792076 GCF_001194135.2 Octopus bimaculoides | reverse complement strand
GGGGGGGGGGAGGGTAATATTTGACTCTAAACACATACTGAATCCTTTCTTCAGTCAGTGTTTGTTGTTTTATGGTTATTCCAACACTCATTTTTAATATACAAATCAAAATCAAATCAAATTTGCAAATTTGATGACTGGCACCCATGCCAGTGGCGTGCTAACAGCACCATCCGAGCATGATCATTGCCAGAGCAGCTGACTGGCTTCTCTGCTGGTGGCACGTAAAAAGCATCATTCAAACGTGTTCATTACTAACGTTACTTACTGGTGCTTGTGCCGGTGGCATGTGAAAAAACATTTGAGCAAGGTCATTGCCAGTGCCGCTGGACTGGCTCCTGTGCAGGTGGCATGTGAAAAACATCACTTGAGCATGGCCATTGCCAGTACCGTGTGACTGGCCCTCATGCCGGTGGTATGTAAAAGCACCCACTACACTCTCAGAGTGGTTGGAGTTATGAAGGGCATCCAGTCATAGAAACTCTGCCAGATCAGATTGGAGCCTGGTGTAGCTATCTGGTTTGTCAGTCCTCAATCAAATCATCCAACCCATGCTTGCATGGAAAACGGACGTTAAACAATGATGATGATGATGATGATGATGAAAGTGGATATCAGAAATTTTGGGACTTTTTCAAGAGGGATATTTATTAATTTCAAAGAAGTACAAAACTCTAATCTCCTTCAAAGTAGGATCCTCTGACTTCAATACATTTGTTGTAGCACTCCAGCCTTGCTGTGACAGTCCATGTAAGTTCTCCAAAGTGAAGGTATCCAGGACATATAATAGTATAGATGATACCCTTTCAGTTGAAAAAGGAATCATCATAGGCTTCCTAGTTGACTTGCTTTGCTTGGCCTCTTGTGCCAGTGAAAAACATGCTCAGCTCATGCAAATTAATCCATAACTAGTCTTGGACAGTTCATAAGTTTTTGTAGCATTTTTACCAAGTTTAACACAAAACTTTATTGACATCCCAGTTACATTCTTCAAACTAGTCAACTGTGACAAGCAGTGTTTTAACATGATGTGTTCAAACTGCTGTTACAGCTGTCTCCTTCAATCTGGAATAACGAAAGTTGCCAGGTCAGCTTATTAAATGTATAGTAATGATAAACTAAAATTACAGTAATCTAGGACAACTATCACTGCCTCACTTAAAAAAAAAAGATCCTAAAACGTCTGGAATGCACCTTGTGTGTGTGTGTGTGTGTGTGTGTGTGTGTGTGTGTATTATAATCTTCATTTTAATAACCACTTTTCCTTGTTTGTTTGGGTCAAATAGAGTTTTTTTAAAGCAAATGCTTTATGGTCAGATGCTCTTCCTGTGATCGATATGTTTTAGAAGAAGATTGGAAACAATTGATATCACTTGTATGATAGTGATACTCATTTACAACAAGGAGACACACAATTATTTTTTTGTAGAATCCTTATCAATAGCACTGCCTTCACAACCACCACTATTATTATTTCTAAGATTGTCACAAGACCACAAATGTGTGTGTGTGTGTGTGTGCACATGTATGGAAGTGGAGAAATGATGATTAAATCCATCTTAATACACCACTGGTACTTTTCTTTTTATTGTCCTACTGAGAGATCAGATGAAATCAACTGGAAAGATTGGGACTTATAGGGACATAACTAAATATAATAATCCTTTCTTCTATAGGCACAAGACCTTAAATTTGGTGGGAGGGGTATAGTTGATCACATCGAACTGAGTACTTGACTGGTACTTAATTTATAACCCCAAAAGGATGAAAGGCGAAGTCGACCTCGGTGGAATTTGAACTCAGAAAGTAAAAGATGAATGAAATGCTATTAAGCATCTTGCTCGACATGCTAACGATTCTGCCAGTTCACCACCTTATAACTAAATATAATAATGCATTGTTTTGGTGCTCTACAGATTACACTATTCTGACTGTAGTGTAGACTACATGGAATAAGAATCTTTAACATTTTTGGAGGGAGGGTTATAATTGATTAGATTGTTCTAATATTTGGCTGTATTTATTTTATTAATCCTGGAAAGATAAAAAGCAAAGATGACACTAGCATGATTTGAACTCAGACCATAAAAGGATGTAATTAAATACCATGAGGTATTTATGTCTTTATGATACCCACTCACATTCAGTATTTTGAGTTGGGCTGAGGCTATATGTGCAGTAAAATTGAACATAAGAATTTTGTGGTTAAGAAGCCAATTTCTTCATCAGTCAACTATGCATTCATATCAAGATTAAATTGAATATGGTAACATAGATTAAACTACAACAGAGGCTATTTTTACTAGTTCCAGCTGGATGGCTGTGGCTATACCATTATCTAAATTTTAATTGCCAATTTGATTCTTAGCTAAAAAAAACATCAATTCTATAATATTCATAAAACAATAAATTCATATGCTGTCAGGAGGAGAGAATTTTAATGTTTTATTGGGAAGAAATAGGCTTTCTTACCACTACATTGAACCGTTTTGTTTTGTGAATATTATTGCACTTACTTTTGTGGCAATAGATTATCTGTATATTCATGTATTTGTTTCTACCTTAAATTTTGTGAAAATAGTTGATTTTATTACAAAAATGCTTTAATTAATGTACTCCTACAAACAAGCCTTTTGTTTAAAATGACTTACAGCACATTTCTGGGCCCCAAAAGCTTTAAAACAAAAGAATTTTGTTCTGTATTTTATAAACATGGAAAATAATTTTTTCCCATTTCTGGAAGAGAATAAATAGGAAGAAACATGCAAAAACACAAAACACACAAACACACACACAGACAGTATTATTTAGCAAAAGAAATTAAAAATTTTTTTTTTTATAATTTCAATATAATTTTTGAAATAAATGAAAGAAGTTAACGCAATTTCAGGCATCTTCATGGCACAAGATAAAAGTTGACTACTTTCATTGTGTATGTGTCTACACAAAGCTTTTCTTTTGTTTGTATATAGAAAAAATATATTTGCTATAGGAAAACCACACAGAAATATGGTATCAAAAATGCTGTAGCTTTATCTGCTTCTGGTAAGACTAGTAGCAAGTCTTTATAAACGTTTTAGAAAGAAAGTCTCTGCTCTGTCTTTCAATAATTTGTATGTAAAATTAAATATAAGCATTACCTTTACATACACAAAATCAATGAAGTTATAATTTGTCTTGTTCTGCTGGTATATATGTAACTGTACATAAATTTTTCATTTCAAGTTTTGAAAAAACATCTTTAGCCAAATCATACTATCTACTTTTTCAAAGCATACAAATAAAAAAAATTCTTTAAATAAAGAAGTAGAGGGAAAGGCAAAATTTCAAAATAAATGAAACTTGAAAAATATTTTTCAAATATTATTGTAATCTACTACATAAGATTCATGTAAATCCAAAGAAATCATCTAAAACAAAAACAAAAAAAAGTTTTATGGTGTGCTTTGATAAGAACTCCAACTTTTTGAAACAAACAATAGATTTATACAGAACTAGCTTATAAGCCACACTCTGTGTGGACTTTTAAGCTAGCTCCTGCAGAGGGTTAATTGGGTCTGCAGCCCAAAACTAAAGAGAGCTAAATAGCATGACTATAATACATCTATAATGACTATATACCCCGGTGGTGTTTGATCAGAGGTTAAGGACATGAGAATTAATTCTGTAATGCAATCATTCCAGTCCCAAGTTGAATTCCAACTGTTGGCCAATTTGTCCCAAAGTTTATATCTCAACATGAAAGTTACAAAGCGAATGTCATTTATCACCCCATTGATCTCTGATGTCATCTGATAAATATCAAACAAGATGGCATGAATCAGCCAAGAAATAGCAAACTGCTAGAACTAGCAACCCAAATGCTTTTAAATCAGATCCCAATGCTGGATGTTCAAGAACTAAATGAAGGGCAGATTTTCAATCCCGGGATCATCCTGGTTCCAAAAAGGTATAATATGTCTATGTAGAACAAAGGCAGACTGAGATACAGGGGTCCCAGGCAGACAGACAGAATTTAGCTTTTATTAATATAGATCACCATGATTCTCAGTCACAAAATACAGGATGAGGAGAGAAGAGAATTAAAAAGTTTAAGTTTGTTTCAGAGACAAACAGCTGAAGAAAAACTGAAGAGTTGATACGAATCACAGCTGCCAAAGTAACCATGTATGCTTGATTCAAGTGTGTGTGTGTGCGTGTGTGTGTGTGTGTGTGTGTGTGTGTGTGTGTGCAGACACACACACACACACCAGTACCTCACACTTCCCTGTTCAACACCACTATATTTCACACTTGCAAACATCTACACAAATACACCCACCCTACAAAATCACTATAGCACTCAACCCAACCATATTCCCACTTCCAGACACAGAAACACTCTTATTCTTGCACATAAATAGCCATCTCTCCTCCCTTCTTATCTCCCACCATACAACTGCATGCTCATCTGGTTACTAACTGCCTATCTATTTTCTATCTTTTTTATTTTTCTTCTTTACCTGGTATCAAAAAGTTCCTTGACTAATTCTGTAGCACACCAACAGATGGCAGCACATGGCTGTATGTACAGTGAGAGCTAGCAGTGACCTTCATGCGGCAGTGTGCCAAGTGACATTGCTGTGTTTACTTCGCAAGTTGTGAAATTTGTCTTTTTGTGATCACATATATGCTGTAGTCTGTGATTTTGTCATGGACAGGAACAAAGAGCCAACATGAAATTTTGCATTAAACTTGGGAAACCTGCTACAGAGACATTGAACATGCTTTGGCAAGCATACAGTGATGACACAATGGGTTGTAAGCTATGTTTTGGGTAGCATGGGTACTTCAAAAGCAGAAGGATGTCCCTGGAAGATGATGAGCAATCTGGAAGACTTGCCATGAACATCATGCCTAGAAATGTAGTATTGTGCATTGAGAATTCATCCCTCAGGGCCAGACTGTCAAAATGTTGTTCTACTGCAACATTTTGAAGCATTTGAGGGAAGCTATTTGGTGAAAGTGACTGGATCTGTGGTGCGTGAATAATTGGATACCTCATGATGAAAGTGCACCCTGTTACTTGTGAGTTTCTTGCTAAAAACAACATGGTATCACTTCTGCACCTGACCTATTCACCAGATTTAGCATCTGCAGGCTTCCATCTCTTTCCCAAGAGGAAAATGCAGCTCAAAGGTTGCCATTTTATCACTGTTGTTGAGATGGCAACCTTTGAGCTGCATTTTGATCCAGAGTGAATTGTAGAAGTTCATCAATCTGCTTACAGAAAATGACTTTCTCACTCACTCTATTCTTTTCTCTTTCTTTTGATGAAGGACTAATGTTCAAAATGTTAAAATGTTAAGACTCTCTTCCCATTAGAGCATTAATCTTACTGTATTTGTTAAACATTTTCCCTCCTGTTGTGTTTTTTATTGTTTGTTGCATTTATATTTCATATGTACATATGTATATACATAAGTATATATATATATGTTGTTGTACTTGGGGATGGTCATATTGCCAGTTTAGCCAATATAT
>NC_068989.1:33771736-33786370 GCF_001194135.2 Octopus bimaculoides | reverse complement strand
ATATATATATATATATATATATAGTCATACACATACACACACATGCATGTGTACATGTATGTTAAACTAATAAAACCATTTTATAATGTAAATTTTTATCAGACCCAACTGGTGAATTGTAACATTCCATGTTCATTTTTTCAATGTGAGCTAATGCCATACTTACTCTATATTTTGCAGCTGACTAACTTTGAATTTTCCCACATTGGCCCAGTATCATATGATATGGCATGTCTTCTTGTTAACTACATTACATTCTTTTACTACCATCTTGAGCACTTTGACCAGCCAGACATCAGTAGTCAGTTCAGCCAATGTTTGATTGAATTCATGAAGATTTCAGGTAGGTGTTGGTGTGGGTTACTCACCAAATTTATGCACTTCACACACACACACGCACGCACACACGTGTGTGCACACACACACACACACACACACACACACACACACACACACACACACACACACACACACAGAATTGATAACTTGCTTGATTCTTTGCAATGCCACTTTCAAATTTTAGCAGAAGAATCATATTTAGTTATTCTATATCTTATTTGATGAGCAATATTGTTGTTGACTAGTCACTGACTAACTGCATTTATGGTGATGAGAATAATAAAAGAAGCTCTGTCTATCTCAAGTGAAACAAACAGCCTCCAAGGTATTTTTTCAAAAGGACTGTACTGTCAACCAGTAGAAAGTGCTAGCCTATATTCTGCAAGAATCTTTACGATTTATGGAAATTTAAATCTCATGATAACATTCTAAACCTCAGGATCAATTTATGCTGACTAAATTAGCATGTGATCATTTTTGTATGATGATAATGATGATGACACTGCTGCTGACTATCATCATGACCTCCATCATCAGCATCATTCAAAAGCTATTGCTTGCAAATTTTATTAGCAGCAATGTTATCCTAAGCTTTGGTGACAAGTCTCGTAAAATCTCAAGAATACAGAATGCCACTTTTCTGCAGGTTGACAACACATGTCTCAATTCTAGCATCCTTCAAAGTAGCAGTTCCAATATCATTCAAGGTAGCAGTTTGGGTGTTGTACCAAGTACACCAATTACCACAGGAACAAGTATCATCTTCATCTTTCTAGCTCAGTCCTAGCATTTCTTAGTTTTCTTGATATTCACTCTACTCCAATCATATGATATTGCGAATTCAATGATCTTACACTGTTCTTTCTGTCTTCTACAATCATATTTGGTCTTCTTATTTCAGTCTCTCTGAAGAAATATTATAAAATCTTGTAATTATCATTTACCATCACACTCTCCACTGTGTATTCATATCACTTTTTTGACACCTTGAATCCACAAACTTGGCTAACATCCCAGTGCACCCTTTTACTGACATAGTCATGCCTGTACTTACACTCATTTTGAGCTAGTTTACTGCACTCACTTAGGAAATACCTTCGTCCATTTTTTTCCATATTCTGCATTTGCTCTCTGAGATTTATCAATCTCTGTCTTTCTCAAATTTGTCCTAATGGGTTTACCCTGAGTGGTTGTAATCAGAGAATCAGTTTCTTGTTTCAGGTTTCTTTCTGTCAGCCTCAACCAGCATTCTTCACTGTTAACAAACCTTGGTTTGTTGCATGAATTGGTCATAGAGTTGATTGTCTTTCCAGCTATTTGTTCTCTTGTTCTTTCTGTTTTAGTGACTTCTTTGATATTTCTTTCTGCAGATATTCTTTTTTACTATCCACAACATAGTTTTCCAAACTAAAAATTGCAGTATTGATGGTATCTTCTGTTATTAACAAACGTTTGCTCCCTTCCTGGTGTGTAGAGCCTGATATTACTTTTAGTATGGTACTTGTTGTGTATTGTGAGTAGCTTCCTAGTTGTTCTATCTAATTCCTGCAGCTATGTCTTAGTCCAGGAGCAGAGTATCTCAATATCAGCATGGTCCACATTAATTGCCTTGATATTACCTCTATTTAGTTTTTTTTTTTTCAAGCACCTTTCCATTAACTTATTATCCTGCAACAACCCTAAGTACTTCTTTCTTTCATTCTTTTTGAGCAATATATTGTATCTTTTTACTCTCAGATTTAATCTTTCAACCTCTCTCTGTAATTAAAACTCCACACTTATTCACTACAAACTGCATACCAATATCCTTGCTAAATATTCTTAGTGTTAACAGAATCTAGGTCTTTTTCATTTATAGTATATAGTTTCAGGCCATCCATATGTAGCAGAGGATTTTTCTCCCTAGTCTTAGCAAGCTTATAAGCAAGTTTGGATTTTTTTTCAGTATGCTTGTCAAAGAATCAATGTAATCACATAAAGTAATGGAGATACCAAGTCTCCATAAAAAATTCCTCTCCAAGTTTTCTGATAATAGATTTTCCTTCTCCCTGTAAGTTATATAATTCTTCTTCTATGGAACCAGTTAGTAATTTCTTGAGCAACGGTAAGCATGCACAAGAGTTATAACAAAAATAATTTATAAGTGGACTCAGTTTTCTATTAATTGGCATGGAAAATGGACATTAAATGATGATGATGATGATGTTCAAATTGTACATGCTGGTAGACTGTCCTCTATACAAAGGTATTACTCAACAATCTCAATCACAAGCAATGTAGTTGCACCATTGATCCTCTTAGAAAAAATTCAAGGTTGCATTCTTATGCCTACTTCATCACCACTTTCATCTTGTCTGTATCATCAAATTGTTGTCCCAAAAGACTATCTTTTATTGAATCAAAATAGGAGGGCACCAGATCTGTACTAAACAGTTGATGGTGGGGATCACTAATCAGCCCAAATTGCCAATTGTTTGATTGTTGCCAAAAGAGTGTGTTCCCATACATTATGGCGAATTGGATTGTTTTTAGATTCTTGTTTGATCTTTTCCTCCTAATCGCTTCTCTAGTCTGTTTGACTCAATGTACCACTCACTGTTCATCTGCTTCATAAGAATCTACCTGGGCTTAATCAGCAACAACAACAACAATTGCTTAAGCAAAACTTATTCCATTGGACGTTTATTATTGAAAAAAGGAAATAAGCAGCAAAACCCAGAAGACAAACTTTAAAATGCACTGCATTGGTTGTAACATTTATTTTTTATTTCAGGATTAAAGTACAGTGAATTAATGAAGCTGAAATCAGATCAGAAATTTTGGTCTGAGGTTGCTGGATTCACTGGATGTGAAATTATTAAGCGGTGAGTTCCAAGTCAATTACTAATTACATTGTGTAACAAAATTTTTATTTATTTATTTATTTTTTTGACTTTGGTCAGTAAGTGTTATTTCCTATTTGCTTCTATCTCAAAATCAAAGGAAATGACTACTATTTGCTTCAAACTTTGCTTTTGTGACCTGGACATCAATGTTTTGAAACTAACCTATTTTCCATTACATTTTAGATAGATTCAGTGTTGGGTGGTTGAAGCAGAAATATTATTATAGCAAATATTCTGCTCAATACCACAGATTTGCTTGACCTTAACCACTTGAGCATGTCCCTTAGTGACTAAAAATATGTGCATACATACCAAATTTGAAAATTTTCACTTAATTTTAAAATTTCAAAATCTGTGACAGCAACAGAAAAGATCCTCTCTTTCTATCTGTCTCTCTTTGTCTTTTATGCTTTTCTCATTGTAAACTTTCTCCCTCTTTATATATATATTTGCCACACTCTCTCTGTATATGTATATCACTCATATTGAGTGTATGTGTGTGTGTGTATCTTCCTGTCTTTGCGCATGTATGTATACAAGTAAGGAATTTCATTAGGACAACAGAGTTAAAAACCCTCACAAAGTATCAGCAGCAAGCTCAGGAGACACCCAAACACAAAATGAATAGACTTGATATGTGAACACAAGTGTCCATTGCACAATCTCAGGAGATACCTGAGCATAGGGTGCATTGATTAGATAATAAGGATACAAGAGCCTCCTTTGCACAGACTCAGGAGATTATGTTCTATTTCAATTCAAACAACTTCAATCTTGAGTGTGTCTTAGTTTTGCCATGACCATCAACAAATCACAAGGGCAAACAGTTTTAGTTGTTGGTTTACACCTTAAAGAGCCCTACTCACCCATGGTCAGCTCTATGTTGGATGTTCAAGAATAGGAAAGAAGAGAAAAAAATTTACATCTACCTACAAGATGGAACAACAAAAAATTTGTTTACTGGAACATTGTAAATTACCCCAAATAATGCAGAAATCTGTCCTGATCAAGAGGTTTATCCATCAGGGAAGACATGGAAGAAAGAAAGATTGAAATAAAGGTATTCTATTGCGAAAATTTTCTGGCAATAATGAGCTACTCAGCTTATATATGCTTTATATATATATATTTACATTTCTCCCTCTCTGATTTCTGTTCTCCCTCTGTCTCTTTATTTCTGTTATAGAGTACTCTTTCTGCCCTTCTTTATTCATGATGTTTACTACTGTCCATTCCCTGGAAGCTAGCATAGCTGCTTCCTCATATCTCTGTCTTGATGGCCATTTCTGGTGGTAACCTTTTCTCTTTTCATTTCCTTCTTCTTGTTGCTACCTTTATACAAATCCTTCTGTACATGCAGATCTCTTCAATATGCATTGCTTGCTCTCTGCCATATGTATCATATCCAACTAAATGTGCCTTTTCTTTGCCTTGATCATACATCAATTTACATTTCTACCTTATAAAATACTAACCCACTTGTAATTTAATTTAAGCTAAACTATTGTTATCGTAATTTTTTGTCACTCATTAAATATGCACCCTCCCTTCAAGGTTTATATTTTCCCTCCTTGACTTTTTTTTTATTTCTGTTGTAGCTAAGAAAGGAGCAATCTTTCTACCCTTCCTTATTCACAATGTGCCCCTCCATTCCAACCCCCACCACTTATACCCACACCCATCACCTATACTGGAAATCTCTCCACCGTACCAGAAGGCTCTCATAGCTCTTCCCACCAGTGGTCTCATCCATATTACTGTATGCATCAAAAGGAGACAGCATTACTTATTTAGTCAATTAACAAACCATCTATTTCCTTGCACTTATGCTGAATGCCACCCCACCCCTTTGCATGTTCCCTCCTACGTCCCTTTTCACTTCCTCAGATTTGGTACTGTCAATGCAGTCACATTGAAAAGTAGGTTTGGCAAGATTGTTAAGATGCTTTAACAGAGGTGTGCTGATGTTTGCTGCATTCAGGAAGTAAGGTGGAGGGGAGCATCAGCTAGGTTCCTTATGGGCAAGACATATAGGTATAAAATCTTCCAGGAAAGTAACAGTGATGAAGTAGGTGGTGTGGCTATACTTCTCACAGAGAAATAGATTGATAAGGTCATTCAGGTAGTCAGGGTGTGCAATAGAGAACTTGAGCTTAAGCTAGTCTTTCAGAGTAGCACAGTAACAATTATCTCTGCCTATCCTCCACCGTCCCAGTGTGTGCCAAATGAACAAAAGGACTGCTTTCATGGTATTCTCCTGCAGGTTACCTCAAAGACAAATGACAATGACCTCATCTTCATGGCTGGTGATTTCAATGGACATGTTGGGCAACAGCTAGGTATCTTCAATGGTGTACATGGGGACCATGGAATTGGTTCCTGAAACGAGCAGGAAACAAGGCTACTGGAGTTCTGTGATGCAAATAACCTAATGATCTGCAACACTAACTGCAGGAAGCTAACCAGTCACCTAATCTATCAATCAGGTGACCATACTTGTCAGACTGATTACATTCTCACCAGAAAGTGAGATGCATGGTTGCTTAGAAATGCAAAAACCTTCTCTGGTGAAGAATGTACCCATTCCACAAGTATAGATTAGTTATTAGTGACTTTAGACTTCATTCTAAAATTTCAAGAAGTAGATCAATCTGGAAAAGAATTTGGAAGCTTAAGGATCCTCTAAATGATCAGAAATTTAGGGGCACTTAAATTGAGAGAAAGAGGAACTACAGACTTGTAACATAAAGGGCAACTGGGAGTTTTTGTGAGACAGCTTGCTGAGTGTCACAGACCAAATCTGTGGCTGATGCAAAGTCCCAACCAGACCTAGGGTGATGTGGTGGTGGAATGATGTTGTAGACAAGACCATTAAAGTGAAGAAACAGGCCTGAAAGCAGAGATGGAAGGTCTGGACACAGATGGTACAGAGATCTATATCAGGTAGCTAGAAGGGAGGTATACTTAGTCAGGGGAGAAGCAGAAACGAGGAAGTTTGCCAATGTTTTATAACGTGAGGACCAGACGCCTGAAGTGTTTAGGATTGCAAAACAGTGTGTCAGAAAATCATGAAGTGGTAGGAGAGAAATGTCTTCACATGGATGATGGCTCATTTGCAATTAGTGATTCTTTGAAGTCTTGGAAGTGCCACTATGAAAGATTGCGAAATGTAGAGAATGCATAATGTGGACCCAACAGAAGGGCCAGCTATCTGAATCAACAGTAGCTTAGTGGATAAAGCAATTAAGAATATGAAAACGGAAAGCCTCCAACCCAGCAGGTATCAGCACTGAAATGCTTAAAACATCTGGTGGAGTGGGATATGATTTGGTCACCCACATAGTTAATCAGGTTGTCCACGAGGGAGTCATACCTAATGATTGGTGTAGCAGAATTGTAGTCAACCACTACAAAGGCAAGGGTGATGGCTGGACAGAAATAATAACAGAGGCATCAAATTGCTGGGCCAGGTGATGAAAGTTGCTGAAAGGGTCATAGCTCAATTAATAAGGAAGAGATTCAGCATAGATGAGATGCAGTTTGGATTTGTGCCAGGGAGAAGCACCACTGATGCAACCTTTCAGTGAGGACATTGCAGAAGAAATACTTGGCCAAAAACAAACCTGTCTCTGGTAAGGATCAGTTCTTAGCCCCCTCTTCTTTATTATATAACTGAAGAATGTAAGACTGGTTGTCCTTTGGAGCTCCTCTAGGCTAATGACCTCATTCTTATTGCTGAATCACTACCAAAACTAGAGAAGAAATTTCAGGTATGGAAGCACAGACTGGAATCAAAGGGCCCTAGAGATAATTTAGCAAAGAGTATTGGTAAGTAGGAAAACAGACAAATCACAGATCCCTTCAGGGAGATGGCTTTGTTGGGAGGAACTCAATAAGGTGTACCCAGTGCAAGCTATGGACAAATAAGAGCTGTAATGGCATCATTGGAAGACTAACAGAGAAAGTAGCCTTTACATGTGACAGATGTGCAGGTACAATAAACACCAGGAATGTACAAAAAATAGACTCTCTCAAATGTCAGGGGAGCTCCTTAGAAGTAGTAGACAGTTTCTGTTACTTAGGTGACCAAGTTAGTAATGGGGGAGGTTGTTCTGAAAGCATAGCTACTAGAATAAGAATATGCTGGGCAAAGTTCAGAGAGCTACTACCTCTGTTTGTAACAAAGGGCCTCTCCCTCAGAGTGAAAGGCAGATTGTTATGATGCCTGTGTATGAACAGCTATGCTACATGGCAGTGAGACATGGGCTGTGACTACTGAGGATATGTGAAGGCTTCAAAGAAATGAAACCAGTATGCTCTGATGGATGGGTAATGTCAGTGTGCATATACAACTGATGATAAAGTGACTTGAGAGAAAAACTGGGTATACAAAGAATCAGATATAGCGTGCAAAAGAGAAGACTGCACAGGTACAGCCATGTAATGCATATGAATGATGACAGCTGCTGATCTCAAATTGTAGAGGGAACATGTGGAAGTGATGAAAGTTGCAGAAAGGGTCATAGCCCAATTAATAAAGAAGAGAGTCAGCCTAAACGAGATGCAGTTTGGATTTGTGCCAGGGAGAAGCACCACTGATGCAATCTTTCTGTGAGTACACAGCAGAAGAAATACTTGGCCGTGCTTCACAACCAGGAAAGCATGGGATGAAGTGGTGAGAAAAGATCTACAGATGTTGGGACTCACAGAGGGGATGATGTGTTGCTGTGCTTGAAAAGACACGTCAAGTTAAGTAAAAGCATGGTTGTCTTTGCATACAGACTGTACCAGGCATCCCTCTCCAGCTGAGTATTCCAAACCTTGTAGGTTCACAGGAACTGGTGTCACGTAAAAAGCACTCATACTAGTACCATGTAAACGCACTCATGCCAGTGATGTGTAAAAGCACCCAGTACACTATAAAGTGGTTGGCATTAGGAAGGGCATCCAGCTGTAGAAACTGTGCCAAAACAGGCATGAAGCCTGGGCAGCTCTTTAGTGGGTCAGCTCCTGTCAAACGGTCCAACCCAAGCCAACATGGAAAACGGATGTTAAAAGATGATGATATATGTATGTGTATAAACACACACACACACATATATATATATATATATATAAAACGGGGTGTTCAAAAACTCTCTCCACAGTGAGTTTTTTTGCATCCTGCGCATCATCATGGCACTACTTCAAGAGTTTTTTGGCGAATGGATTATTTCAAAGGGACTTTGGCCACCAAGATCACCTGATTTAACACTGCCAGACTTTTTCTGGGGAGCAAGTAAAGGATCAGTGTACAAGAATTGCTCAAAAACCATTCAATACTTACTGCGGAGAGACTTTTTGAACACCTTGTATAACGTACAGGTAGGGCTGTGTGGTAAGAAGCTTGCTTCACAACCATGTGGCTCCAGGTTCAGTCCTATCTTCTACTATAGGGCAAATATCTTCTACTGTAGCCTTGGGCCAACCAAAGCTTTGTGAGTGGACTTGGTAGAGAGAAACTTAAAGAAACCTATTATGCATGTGTGTGTGTCTTTGTATCTGTGTTTGTCCCCCCCAACCAGTGTTAGTGTTTACGTCCCTATAACTTAGCAGTTTGGCAAAAGTGATTGATGGAATAATTACCAGACATATCTTTAGTCAAATGAATTGATCACAGTACTTTTTTTTTTTAAGAATGAGCACTTACTCTGTCTCTTCTGCTGAACCGTTAAGTTACGTGGACACAAACACACCAATATCAGTTGTCAAGCAGTCGTGCGGGGACAGACACACATATATATGAGCTTCATTCAGTTTCCGTCTACCAAATCCACTCACAAGGCTTTGGTCAGCACTAGGCTATGGAAGACATTTACCCAAGATAACACATAGTGGGACTGAACCTGGAACCATGTGATTGAGAAGCAAGCTTCTTATTTCTTTATTGCCCACAAGGGGCTAAACATAGAGGGGACAAACAAGGACAGACAAACGGATTAAGTCGATTACATCGACCTCAGTGCGTAACTGGTACTTAATTTATCGACCCCGAAAGGATGAAAGGTAAAGTCGACCTCGGCCACACAGACATGCCTGTGCATATATATATATATATAAAACAGTCCTATCCAATGGGCTTCCACAGGGCATTAGTCAAAACAAGGCTATAGTAAGACACTTTTCTAAGGTGCCATACAGTGAGATCAAACTTAGAACCTTGTGATGGTGAAGTAATGTCAACTAAATACTTGACTTTTTTTTAAAAAAAGAAAAATGAAGTTTAATTACTCAGAATTAACATCTTCATGACCAAATATATTTAATGTAGTGAGCATTAAAGACATAATTACATGTGAGAGAAATACAATGTTAGCCCAGTTTGCTTATTTTAATATGTTATAATAAATGAGTTTGATTAATTGAAGTTTGTTTTGCAATAAGATTAAAACATACTCCTATTTGCTGAAAACATTAAAACAGGTTAATGAACTAGTCTTTTCTTCCCAAATATATATTGTAATTAATTCTCACTGTATATATTAAAACTACTTGAGTATTTTTTTCTGAAACTCAATCAATATGAAACCAAAATTGTTATTATTTAGTCCCAGGTTAAATCTGATCAGACAGACTTATGAGGAAAGATGTTCCATCCATTGCCAGGCTATCATTTTTTTTACATACTGTATCTTGCACCTTATATAATGCGATCTTTTCGTTTTTGTAGGGTGTGATTGTTATTTCTAGCGATTATGTGGAGGATCCCTTGTTAATGAAATCTGATACAATTCTGTTCCTTTGATAATTATAATAAAAGACCATATCTTTCTGTGATTTTTCAGACTTCTGGAACCATTCCATTTGAAAACATTGCAAGGTTGTCAGCATGCAAGGAAAGACATGCTAGAAGTGGGATTTCGGCTTTTATATGCTTATAAGAACATCAGTTCTATAGACAGTCTTCTCATTATAGCTTTTATGTTGGTTTATTAAGTTAATGAAATTAATCATTTTCATTCAAAACAAGTCAAGAAATTCAAAGTAAAAAGACAATGGAATGGAAATAAGTTGTGATCTATGAAAGTAAAATCTTTCCAAAAATGATTGTTTCTTGGCATTCAAAGATACCAGTTTTAGTATTCTTACCATGCTTCTATTATTGGCAAAAATTATAAGGGACACTATTTATTATCCAGAGAATGTATGGTCTCCTCTGCCAACATGTCTGTATTTGATGCCATGATTATACATGTGTGTGTATGCATATTTATGTATGTATTTATACCCTTATGCAGAACTCATACCTCCTACACAGTGATCCCTCACCATATTGCACACACAGTACATCACAGATTTGTCTGGTAAAATATATGTAAATTTATATCGTGGACTCCTCAGTATATCCAGGTTTCTGCAGCTGATAGGTATTTATATCTTTTTAGATTTTAATTATTTCTGTGAGAGCTTTTGGAATGCAACACCCACTGTAGTTGAGGGATTACTGTACATCCACTGCTCAGTCTGCTTGAGCAAACCATGCACCTACACATACAAATCTAATCTACTCCTTACACTAAATCTCTCACACACACTGTCCATACCTCCTATACGTATACACATGTGAGTGGCTGTGCGGTAAGAAGCTTGCTTCCCAACAACATGATTCTGGGTTCAGTCCCACTGTGTAGCACCTTGTACAAGTGTCTTCTACTATAGCCTCAGGATTTGGCAGGCAGAAACTGAAAGCCCATCATGTGTATATATATGTATGTGTGTGTGTGTGTGTGTGTGTGTTTGTCTCCCCACCATCACTTGACAACCAATGTTGGTGTGTTTATGCCCCCATAACTTAGTGGTTTGGCAAAAGAAATCAATAGAATAAGTATTAGGCATACAAAGAATAAGTCCTGGGGTCAATTCCTTTAACTAAAACCATTATGTCAGTACTCCAGCATGGCTGCAGTCAACTGACTGAAACAAGTAAAATAAAAGAATATATATATGTATCCTCATACATATGCTTGCAATTACATACATACAAACAGATATTCCTTCACCACTTTCAACATTAAAACCACAATTACCTCTCACACATCCAGTTTGTCAGAGGTCAAACATGTGAACCTAACCCATGTGCGTTTTTTCTTGGTTTTTTTCTTATCTGATTTAATCTAGTAATTGACAAAGGATTATCTACAAAACATACTTTTACCTTCTAATTGCTTTTCCTCATAACCCTTCAAGCAGGGTTATGACTTTTTCACAGCCTAATAACCCTATATTTGATGAATAATTTCATGAAAATCAGGAAACTAACATTTATTTTGCTTTATTTGAAAAAAACATCACCCCCAACTTACGAAATCGATCACCATTTTTGACCCAAATCTTGCAAAATTCTAGTGGGGTTTGTAACACCTGCTCAACTTTTTACTAAACTTGGTGTGCTGACTCAATGCAATGCAGAAATACTAGATCTGAAATTTCAGCTTTCTAGTTGAAGTAGTTTGGGAGTTATGGACTTTTTAAACTATAATCACTAGGTGTCACTTGATTCACACTTCAGTATTTCCGCTGCCTAAATCCTTGTAAATTCAAGAGAGATGTGGAATAAAAGTGTATTTATACATTTTTAAGATTACTGAATTGAAATCACTCTATGCAAAGGTTGAAAACTAGGCTATTTTAAGACAGAGACCACTACAAGCATTCAATCATCATCATCATCGTTTAACGTCCGCTTTCCATGCTAGCATGGGTTGGACGATTTGACTGAGTAACAGCTGGATGCCCTTACGGTCAGTAAACATTCAAAATTAAAAACAATACATATTTTTAACTTTATAGGTTTAATTCCAATTTTAAATAACTGTATAAGAAAAAGGGTGCTAAATGTTAGCAAATTTTTAAACATAAAGAATTAATGTCTTGTTAGATAAAATAAATCGAAGCTGAAGTTTCTCCTTCTTTTAACAAACATCATAAAAATTTTGAAGGCACTTGATTGCCTGTTCTGCACTGTGATTTCGTTCTGGGGATTTCCAGTTCTGATGGTTCTTTACTCCAAAGTTTTTAACAGAGTTCAATGCTTTTTTATGAACTTGCAGGCTACCACATAACTTCTGATAATCATGTGCACTGAACATTTGGTCAGTAAACCAAAAATCTGCTCAGCTGTAAGAGATGAATCAACAAACATTGAGAAGCAAAACTCTTTTTTGGTGGTAGAAGAAGTAATGCCAAAAGAGCTAGTATTGCTCGAGAATTCCATCTTGCATTAATTAAGTTGGGTATATTTTGAGACTTTCCAATAGGAAATTTTCCGGTTTCTTCAAAGAAACGAAAAACTCTGGTCAAATGAAATAGAAATTTCATGTCATCTTGCTGATTCAGTAATCTTTTCTGCACCATTGTTGAAATTAGATTGGAGCTTCTTGTAATTACTTAGAAGCTCTGGAATGAATGTTTATTCAATATTGGGAGATGATTTTTTTTCTCCAAGTTCGTTAACCATTACAACACGAAGAACTCTATCAAGGATATGATGCTGACAACCAATAAATTGCAGTTCTCTCAAACCCTTTTGAGCAAACAGTCTTTGCAACTGAATGACAATGTCATTTCTTTTCCCAGTGATCACACTCGTATCAGTGACAATCATCTTTACACAGTTCCATAGATTGCATTCATCTAAAACAGCTGTTATTCCTTTCACAACAGTATTGGCTTTTCCGTTTGGTAATTGGAGTGCTTCTAACTTAGCTTCTCTCTGTTCATTCTTTAAAACTAGCACTTGGTATTCTTGGTCATCAATACACTTACCATCAAAATGCAATGACCAGTTTTCTAAATATAGTGTTTTCTTCATTTTCTTTTTTAGTTTAACAGCTCCTTTGATTCCATCTTGAGATAATTGGCGACAAACTATTGCTGCTTTTTGGGTTGAAAGCTTGGAAGATATTACTAACTTGGTTACAGTTCCAGTTTTGCTAAACTTCTTCCTTGTTTGCGTGAATTCTTCATCTGATTTCTCAGACTCTTGATATTCCCTTTCAGTCTCTGCTTCAGATGTTAACGATGACACTGGAGTTGCTCTGGTTGAAGTTGGCATTAAGGACACTTTTCTTCTTTTGGATGGATGGATAGTTTTGGAACTGGCCACCTTTTCAGTTCCATACCCAACCTGAGCCTTGCTTTCAATTTGAAGATAATATAACCTTCTATCTTCACTGCACAGCCATTCACTGTTTTCCTTTGTGATGTCAAAAATTCCTTTCAATGAATCATATTTTCGTCACTTTACACTTTTATTGTACCTACACTTTTATTGTATTCAGCACTTTTTCTACTTTTGCTTGTACATTTTGAATTGATAAATATGGGAATTTAATTTCTTTTGCCATAAAAAAAGTTACTTCTATCGAAATTTCCTTTTGTTCTTTCTTTCTTTCCTTTGATGGTACCTCCAAGGAACAGGTAGTGACTGACTATTTGAAGTTTCATTGGTATTCTGCAGTTGTTTTCCAAAGAATACTTTTTGGATTTCATGGATTATAAGTTGTAACAAATACATATTTCTACATAGCAGAATGCAAAACAGTAAATATAGTATCCTTAAGACATTGCATACCAATTGACTAATATCAAGATATTAGTCAATACAATTGACTAATGTCTTGAGGTTCTGCATTGACTATAAAGAGAATGTGAGTGTGAACTTCTCTCCAGTGCCGCTGCAATGGTCATTGCTGTGGACATACATGGTACATGTGTGAAGTTTTCTGCTTTGCACCTTGACTTTAGACCATTGTATTAAAGTTAATGATCATGTTAAATTTAGTGTTGTTTACATTTAGTGATGACTCATAAGCCAATAACGTGTCATGATATTGAATGCCCAATATTTGGTACTCTATGTGATCTTAGTGAGCAAGTTTTGCCAACTTACAAGGACGTATCAAAATGTGTTTTATTTGAATGGAAAAAGAAAATGTAGTTAAGAAAGATCCTTCAATTAAACAAATTGTCAAGATTGTAGCAGGAAAGATAATTCTTCTTTGCCAATTGTGTTATGATTGAGTCAGTTCAACCAAAAATCTTAAACTTTTATCTAAATTACCATGCATTACTAAAATCTGTGAAAAATAGAAAAAAATGTGCCATCGTTTCAAACAAAGTGTAATGTGTTTAAAAACAATGCAACAAAAGATTTATTTAACATTTCCTGTAACAAGTGCAACTCCTTTAAAAACTGGAATTATTTTGAATAAATTAGAAATGTTAATTATTTTTATCACCAAAATGTGTCAAGAATCAAAAATTGGTTTACATGTTATTTTATTTTAATGAGTGTCTAATCTAGACCTTAGGTAACACATATATTCGGTGACCTAGTATTAAGAATAATAAAGAAAACAAAGTCAAAAAG
>NC_068989.1:33764824-33771381 GCF_001194135.2 Octopus bimaculoides | reverse complement strand
ATATATATATATATATATATATATATATATATATACATTCATGTATCAGGTGAACAGCTTGTCTTTTATACATATTTCATTATCAAACTGTGTTTCAGTTTCTTATCTTTTCATAAATATTACTTTCTTGTATTTACTTTGAAACAATAAAGTTTTAAAATCCATATTCAAGTATTGGAATATATTTAACATCTGCATTACTTCTTATATTCCAGGTTTGATTTTTGTCGATTTTTCTGCTAGAGATTTTTTCACAGCAAGGTCTCCATGTCAACAATTATGTTGTTTTATTATTGTCAAACTTATATAGCTATTACCACCAATTTTTGACCATAAGGTTTTCATGTCAGTAGTTAGTTTTCATGAAGGCATAACTAATTATTTTAAGAGATGATAGTTAATACTGTTTCTATCACCAAAGAAAAAGACAGTGTAACACAATAGCTGTTTAAATGCCTGGCAAAGATGTCTTTTTTGATAAAGAATATATATATATATCATTATCATCATCATCGTCATTTAACATCCGCTTTCCATGCTGGTATGGGTTGGACAGTTTGACTGAGGACTGGCAAGCCAGAAGGCTGCACCAGGCTCCAGTCTGATCTGGGAAAATTTCTACAGCTGGATGCCCTTCCTAATGCCAACCATTCTGAAAGTGTAGTGGGTGTTTTTACGTGCCACCGGCACGAGGGCCAATCAGGCAGTTCTAGTAACGACCATGACAGAGATGGCATTAGGAAGGGCATCCAGCTGTAGAAACCATGCCAAATCAGACTGGAACCTTGTGCAGCTCTCTGGTTTACCATTTCCAGTCAAACCATCTAATCCATGCCAGCAAAGAAAGCAGACGTTAAACAATGATGATGATGAGTTGCAAGCTTATAGAAAAGGACATCTAAGTGCATGTCCTTTTCCTTAGTCCACAGTTTGTGTTTGCTTCCCAACCACATGGTTCTGAGTTCAATCTTACCTTCGATACATGTCTTCTGTTATAGCCCAAGGTTGATCAAAGCCTTGTAAAGCCAGTCGTGTGTGTGTATGTTATTATCTCTTTACCATGACACTGTGTGATAGTTCTAAATCAATGTCTCTGTCATGCAAGTATCATCCTTTGTTTCCAGTCTTTCGTGGGAAAATATTACCTTATTTAAAAACAGGTGAGAGTTGGCAACAGGAAGGGCATCCATCCATAGAAAATTTGCCGCAACAAAATTCTGTCCAATCCATGAAAGCATGGAAAAGTAGAAGCAGATGATGATGTAAACAAATGCTGCTGAGAGTTAAAACAAAGTAAAATAACAAAAACCAGTAACAGAGCATCTTTATTATTCTATTGTTAAGAATAAGAACTTGAAGAAAGCAAACAAAAGTGTAAATGTGATGTAATCAAAAAGAAGCAACGCTGCATAGATTGTTGAAATCAGAAAATGTGTAACAGAAGTCCATCAATAGCAGCAACTATATTACAACCAGTATATATGAAATATGAATTTTTTACAAAGCTTTTGAAGTTTTTTTTTTTACTGACTAATAAAGGTAATCTTAATGTTTTTGTCTGTAAGATAAAATGAAATAAGTACCCTTAAATTCAGTATCATAATAAAATGTAACCATCCAATGACTGTATTTCATACATTGCCACAGAGTCTAAAAGCCACTCGCGGGATAACAGTAACACACCTTTCTTTTTATGTACATCTGAAAATAAAAAATAAAAAGTTGAAAACTTGTTTTTGTGCTATATGCCAAACAATAAACAAGGTTGGGAAATGTTAAAAACGAATTTTTGAAAAGAAATGAATCAATAGTTTACACTGAAACCTAAAATATATCAGGATCACTCTTTTATAGTATCTTACACCATGTACTGTAATAAATTACAATGCTACAGTATATGTCTATGAAAATATCTAGATGTATACATGTTTCAGGTTTACATTTGCATGTGTGTGTGTACCTGTCTCAGATTTACATATATGTATACCGGTCTCAGATTTATATATATATCATGCAAGGGTAGGACGGTTGACAGGAGCCGACAAGGTAGAAAAGCTACCCTAGGCTACTGTGTCTGTTTTGGCAGGGAATTTATGGCTGGAGGCCCTTCCAAACACCAACCACTCTGCAGAGTGGACTCAGTGCATTTTATGTAGCACTAGCACAGGGGAGGTTAGTTTTGGTATGATTTTTACAGCTGGATACCCTTCCAAACACCAACCACGTTACAGTGTGGACTGGATGCTTTTAATGTAGTACCAGCACTGACAAGGTAACCAAATAACTCGCAAGACAAAGAATTATGAGAAGGGCAGGGGCATTTGAAGAGGGGAACTTGTGTTAGAGGAAGAAAGGTTAGAGTGTGACAAAGAGACAGAAGCAACTGTCTCACTATGTAGAGGGCATCTGTAGTAGTTCTCCTTGGAATAAAACCAAACTGCATCTCATCTAATTTAATTCTATCCCCAATTAGTTGAGATATAACTCTCTCTGTAATTTTCATGACCTGGTCCAGCAATTTGATACCTCTGTAATTTTTCGATCAATGGCATCACTTTTACCCTTGTGACAGCTGACTATAATACTGGAACACCAGTCTTTGGGATTGGTACCTTCCTGAATAACCTGATTAACTATGCAAGTGACTAGGCTGTATCCCACACTACCTGATATTTTAATCATCTTAGTAGTGATACCTGATGGTCTAGGGCTTTCCCAGTCTTCATTTTCTTAATTGCCTTATCTATCATACTGCTATCAACTCTCATGGCTGGTCACTCAATTGGTTCAATATTTGAAAGATTCTCCTTCCTATCATTCTCCATATTTAACAACCTTTCATAATGGCATTTCCATGCATCATTCTTCTCTGAGTCATTAAGCACAAGCATACCATTTCTAATCTACTACATTTCTATTCTCTCTGATATACTGCTTTGCAATCCTGAACACTCATGCTGTATAACATTGGCAGACTTCTTACCTTCTGCTATTCCTTATGCTATGTAAACCTATCACCTAGCCTCCCTTATATAATGCTTTGCTTCCACCATTTTTCCAGTCCTTCTAGGCCTGTCTCTTTGCTTTTATAGAACTGTCCACCTCCTTGTTCCACCACCAAGTCACCCTCAACCTGGCTGGGACTTTGCACTAACCACAGATTTGGTCAGCAGCACCCTGTAAATTTTCCTGCAGGAACTTCCAGTTGTCCTCTAAGCTATATCCCTTCCTCCTCCTCCTCTCCATCATCAGAAGCTTCCAGTAGAATGTGTCTAAACTTTTTGTTGGTTTGCTTAGTCTTTGAGCTTCTATAATCTTTTCCAGTGTGGTTTATGTCATTGAGTCTCTCTTCATTTTCTTAATTGCCTTATCTATTATACTGCTATCAACTCTGATAGCTGGTCCCTCAATAGGTTCAATATTTGAAAGATTCTTCTCCCAATCAATTTCCACATTTAGCAACCTTTCATAATGGCATATCCATGCATCTTTCTTCTCTGAGTCACTAAGCACAAACATACCATTATCCATTTGCACACATTTCTTACCTACCACATCCCTATTCTCTCTGACACACTGCTTTTGAATCTTAATTCTGAAGTCATTAACTAGTAGCTTATGTTGAGGTGTACATACATATATATCAAGTAATATGTAAGTATGATCCAGGGATCCAGTGTTGTATGTACACAGCATTTATAGATGACAAAAGGTGGACAATATACGATGAAATGAGTTTATTAACATCGTTATGTATACCTATAGTATAATGTAGGGAGAGAACTTACAATATTTTCTGCAGGTGGCGAGATAAACGTTTGTCATTTAAGTTAGACATAAGTTAGACATTTTGTCCCATATTCAAATCCAAAGAAATTTTGATAAGCTGACAATCACCATACAACTCACGGTTTAGCAAATAAAGTTACTAAAAATGTGAATAGAAATCTGAGAATGTAAGAAATGGAACAGATAAAACACAAACTATGATTGTTTCATAGTAAAGCAATGCTTGCTACATAAATTGTAACATACACAGATCCAGCTTAGCTAATCTTCAGATCCCATTACCTATAAATTCTTTACATTGTTGCATGAAGATGAACAAATGAATTATCAAACTGGCCACAGCAAGATGAAAAAACAAAAAGAAACAAAATCAAATGACCAATGAAAATAAGAGTTAGTGGGTAGCTCGCCTTAAAAGGAAACAAGACGGGTGTGTTTATACATCAAGTGGAAGGAAGAGGATGTTAGGGAAAGGGAAGTGGGGAGGACTAGCAATAAAATTCCTTTAAGGCATCATGGAAATAGAGACAAAGAACTCGTAGTGCAAAAATTCTAGATAGCAAACTAAGATTAAATTATTGGGACACTGACCAAGGGAAAGGCTAACTAGGGGATAATAAAAACCATGTATGGAATTTACATGAGGAAACAAATATATGACAATTAGGCAAAAACAAATTATCGAGCCCCCTACAAGGAAGTTAATCAAGCAGAACACTGAACTTGACCAAAACAAAAATAGGTTATCCAAAGCAGAAAATATTCTTGATCAAAATAAAGTGATGTCACGAAACCTACAACCAATCAGAACTTCTTCCTTGACCATAGTTGTCACCAGGAAGTCAACCAACCAAAACACTGAACTTTGTGAAAACAAAAATATATTTTTTGACCAAAATAAGACATCATCAAAATTATAAGGTTGAGTAAAAAGTAAGCAACGTTTTGAGCCATAAAGAATTTGTACCAGATTTTTGCAGTTTTGAATTTTTTTAAACATTTTTTTTGCAATTGTTTGATAATAGACATAGACTTGCCCAAATGCATCAATAAGTTAACATTGATATTTTTTTCACCATTGTTACAATCATCTGAAATGGAACTGTCAAAGTGCGATATTTGAGCAATTTTGCTTTTCAAATTCAAAAAAGGACATAAAGCAGCTGAAAATGCTCACGATATCAATGAAACGTTTGGCGAGGAAATGACCAGTGAGTGGTCAGCTTGAAAATGGTTTAAAGGATTTCTCAGTGGAGACCTGAACCTTGAAGATCGTGAGCGTAGTGGACGCCCATTTGTCATTGATGATGGTCAATTAAAAGACAGTCATTGAGAAAGACCCACATAAAACGAGTCGAGAACTGGCAAAAGAACTTCAAGTTAGCCAAAAAAAACTGCCTGCAACCATTTGCATGCAATTAGAAAATCAAAAAGGCTCAACAAATGGGTACCAGACGATTTCAATGATGCGCAGATATGAAACTTGTTTCTTGCTTCTTCTCTGTAACCAGACCGATCCATTTCTTGATTGTATTGTAACTTGCAATTAAAAGTGGATTCTATATAATAATAAAAAAACATTCTTCGCAGTGGTTAGACCAAAATAAAACACCAAAAACCTTCCCTAAATCTGAGCTCTTCAAAAAGAAGGTTATGGTGACTGTTTGGTGGTGTACTGCTGGACTCATCCACTATAACTTCTTAAAACCTGGAAAAACCATTACTGCAGAAACATATTGCCATGAAATTGCCAAAATGAATGAAAAAGTGCTACTCCTCTGTCCCAGACTGGTCAACAGAAGAGGGCCAATCATTCTTCATAACAATACTTGACCACATTTCACTAACGATGCTCCAGAAGTAGAGGGAACTTGGATACGAAGTTTTTCCCCACCCCGTTCTCCTACCAACTACCACATTTGCAAGCACCTTGATGGTTTCCTGCGAGAGAACGAGTTCAAAAATCCAACCCACACTGAAAGTGCATTCAAAAAGTTCATCAGTTCCAGAAATCCAGATTTTTATGTTACCAGAATAAACAAACATGTAACTCGTTGGCAAAAATGTGTTGATTGTAATGGTACTTATTTTGATGAATAAAATTTCCGCATTGTTGAAATATATTGCAATGAATTTTATGTTTCAAAATGCTGTTTACTTTTTACTCAGCCTGATATAAGCAACTGAAAATTAGATGCTTTCCTGTAAAAATATTATACACACTAAAAGACTGAACACAAAGTATCTTCTGATTCCAATAAGCCATGAAAGGTGAAGAGACCAGTGCACTGAGACTGAAATTGAAAAAAGAACTACATGCACCATGAAAAAAATTGTAAAAAAAACCTTTTTTTTCTTTCTCTCTACTTTTTTTTCCACAAATTTTATAAAAACTCGATATGACATTTCAGTAATGTACAATTGCTACAACCTCTGCTGAATATTTACATTGATATTACTATCTACCTCTGTGGAACTCACTGAAATTTCTGTGAACATTCGAACACTTGATGGTTTAAACATGTTTGTCCAATTAATACCTTGTAATTTGACAACTCTCCTAACCCTACCCCACTTTTTATATATATTTGTGCCACTAATAAGCAAAAAATAACAGCTTTTGTTATATTTCTGCTGCTTTTAAATAAAGCATATTACTCTACCTCTGGTATTTGAGTACTCTTGTTTCACATTTATGTGCTTGCTTTGGTGTATATATATACACACACACAAATATATATATATATATATATATATATATATATATA
>NC_068989.1:33760024-33764692 GCF_001194135.2 Octopus bimaculoides | reverse complement strand
CACGCATACACAAATATATATATATATATATATATATATATATATACACACACTGTTTAATATCATAGTCTCGACTCATTTAGGAAATTTTAATAACTGTTGAGACCTGCTCATATCTAGGAGCAAAATGCATCTCACAACAGTTTATTTGACTAGAAAGAAATTAGAGGTGACTTTAAGCTCTAGTTGTTGTAATGGTTCTTCAGTGGAAGATAAGTTGTTTAATGTGTTATTAAAAATGTTTCTCCACTTAAAACCACAAACCATTTAATATAAAGTGGAAGTAGGGTTAGAGAAATATGTTAATTCGATACATTGTCTACACACTTCAGTTTTATTATGATGATACCAAAAAGCAGATTATAGAAACAATATACATGCACATACATACACGCATATATATGTACATGTGTGTGTGTATTTAAGTTGAATGAATGAGAGAGGAGTGCTCAATACATTTTGTAAAGGATATGATTTTTAAAAAAAAACAGTTTGTCTTGCACTTCAAGTTGTAGTAGTGTGAAACTCAAGTCACAAGACAAACTCTTAGTTTCAGTTTCAATAAAAATAGTGTGTGTGTGTGTGTGTGAGGGAAAGAGAAAAAGAGAGAGTGGGTGAGTGAGCATGGCAATTAGTTAACGCAGTCAGAACTTGTGAAAGGAGACCCAGAAGAACATGGGACAAAGTGGTTATGGTTGACCTCAGAACCTTGAGCTTCATGGTGGAAATGACAAAAGACTAGGATGGCTGGTGATATGTGACTCTCAAGAAGACACTGTCCACCTTATCAGAACTGAATTCTGGAAGCACTGAACATGTGTATATATATATATATATATATATATATATATGCGCAAATGGGTACCTCACCCAATCTCCACCTCAAGTCACCCAATCCATCCATCTTTTTCCTCACTGCAGCTCTCCTTTGATATCATTTTATTTCTTTCTTGCTACATGGAGTCATTTCACTTGTTATCCATTCTTCATTCATTAATATTGTTCTCTCCACCCATATATTACATTGATCATCCACCACCACCATTAGACCATCAACTTATCTCTCTGCACGCACCAACCCTGCTACCTCTGTAACCCTACACTCCTGCAGCCTACCTAACCACATGTCAAATCTCTTTCTGGTCCTCACCCCCTGTCAACCATATCATCATTATTATCCTGCTGCTCTCTTCCCTCCACTCTCTTCTGCATCCCTCTTCTGAGTGCCTGAGTAACACCTTATAGCTTCATCAGAGCCTCAAATATGAAGTGTAATTTATTTCAGGTACTCAACTGAGTCCACTGTATCTTATAGCAGAAACAGCATTAAGCTAATGAAGTTTGTAAGATAATCATTTATTTCTTTGTCATTTCATGTTCTTACTCTGTATTCGACTAACACTTTGTTCTACAGCAAATGAATATCGAGTTCTACACCAGGTTGTCTCACAATGCCTAAGCAATATATACATACATACAGACACACATACACATATGTATACATGCACAGACATATGTGTGTTCAGTTATAGCTAGGGCAGAAGAAACATAATTAAAAACATTGAGCAAAAGAGGCAATCTATTGTTTTGAAAAAGGAGAATGAAATATGAAAGTTAAATCAGACTTACTTTTTGCTAACTTATGAGACTCCTGATTACCAGACGATATAATTAAACAAGTTTTTTTAGACTTCAGATCAAAACAGTTAGGATTAGTCACCAATTTTCCACCAAGAGTTTTCACCAAATTTTCTAAGACCTCTGAAATTGAAATGTATAAATGAAATTAGAATTTTTCTTTATTGTAAAGTGCCTAAGTGTTGGTTATAGCTCTAGTTAAGAATTCAAATGCCCAATTCTATCTCATTATTATCATTAATAGTCTCTCACACCAGCAGCCTAAGGTTTTGCTGCTTCGTGGTGCCCAATTCTCTCTCATTATCAAAATTACTATTCTTTCAATTCGGCAGTGGCAATGTTAAACCCATTCATTCAATTATGTTACCCTAAATCCTCGTGTTCTTTCTTCGACCAGCCTAACTCTGGTCTCTCTCTCTTTTCTGTTTACTTAACCACTTACTTCTCCCAACACTTTACCTCTGCTATCCCTACCCCACCCAACCCTATATAAACTAGCTCATTCAGGTTCCCTACCTCATATTTTAACACCCCACCACACGGAGTAAAAACCAGAAGACATTCAGATAAGCAACCTTGTTTTCCAACCTAGCACACATCTAAAACCTCTTTTCAGCACAATTATAATTACTTTATTATTTCATTTCATTATCTATCTCATTATTATCATTATCTATCTACGTAAACGCAGTTTCGCGTTCCATGCTGTATGTTCAGAGAAAAAAACTTAAAATCCTTTCACTCAACCCAACTCTCTCTCTCTCTTTCACGCTCATTAATTATTGTCATTTATTCATTCATTTATCTAATTTTGTCACAATTTGGCTGACCGAAAACTGCTGGTAATAGCTCTAGTTAAGAATTCAAATGCCCAATTCTATCTCATTATTATCATTAATATTTTCTCACACCGGCAGCCTGAGTTTTTGCTGTTTTGCGGTGCCCAATTCTATCTCATTATCTGAATTACTATTCTTTCACCCCAGCAGTGGCAACTATGTTACCCTAAATCATTCAATTTCATTCTCTGTCTATGTAAACACAGTTTTGCCTTCCATGCCGTATGTTTAGAGAACAAACTTAAGATCCCTTCGCTCAACCCAACTCTCCCTCTTTCCCCCCTCAGTTTCATGCTCATCTATTATTGTCATTTATTCATTCATTTATCGAATTTCATCAAAGTCTGACTGGCCGAAAACTGTTGGTTATAGCTCTAGTTAAAAATTCAAATGCCCAATTCTATCTCATTATGAGAATTACTATTCTTTCACTCTGGCAGAGGCAATGTTAAACCCATTCATTCAATTATGTTACCCTAAATCCCAAAATTCTGTCTCCTCGTGTCCTATCTTTGACCAGCCTAACTCTGGTCTCTCTCTCTCTCCCCCTGTTTCTTAGTTTTGCTAACCACTTGCTTCTCCCTACACTTTACCTCTCCTCACCCCACCCATCCAACCATATATAAATTAGCTCATTCACATTCCTCTACCTCATATTTTAATACCCCACCACACAGAGTAGAAACCAGAAGATGTTCAGATAAGCAACCTTGTTTTCCCAACCTAGCACAAATCTAAAACCTCTTTTCAGCACAGTTATAATTACTTTATTATTTCATTTCATTATCTATCTATTTACATAGATAGATACCTCATATTTTAATATCTCATGTGAAACACGCGTGTTTTGTTGTCTTGCGCCGGTGTTGTTCAGCGTCTTCCCTCTTGTTTGTTGGGGGAATGTCATAGGTGTGTGCCTTCATAATGGAATACGAAGGTTTGAGTTCTTCTTCAGACTTTACATTGTCTGAAGAAGAGCTGGTTAAAAGTCTGAAGAGAACAGACGAAGCAAGAGAGGTGAAGAGTTATGCATAGGTAGTGAAAGAGAAAAGCGAAGACATGTGTCTGGAGGAGTTGAGTAGATTCTAAGAAATGCTTAAAAGGGACGGGAATGATGTAAAAAGTGTCCCCCTACAAAGAAGTTTTAAAAGAAAAAAAAAACATTATTTACAGGACATTCTCAGCAACAACCAGGAAAAGGCATTAAAACCAATCTGGCAAGGGATTTCTTACCTTGCCAGAGGAAGAAAGTTTGGAATGGTGGAGGTGCAGTTCCGGGAGGTAGCTACTACTAGGCTGCACTTGGCAACACCCTTAAAAATGGATGAAGTGGTGCTTCTACCCATATACCTTGGGAGGCGTGCTTCCAGGATTAGGGTAGAAGATATACCCCTAGAAATTGACGTAGCCTGGCTAGCAGCTGCCATATTACTGGGCATGGAAGAGAAGGTAGTGATCTTCCAGGCCACCAGAACACCCCCACAAGAACTGGCAAGGGCAGAGCCTCCATATGATAATCCAGGCAGCCCTGGAAGATCTTGAAAACATGGCCAAGACCATCACAGTCGAAGAGGTGGCACTTAGGGTCAGAGCAGAAGGCAAGATCTCAAGATGCTATAAATGTGGCCTGAAGGGCCACATTAGAGCAGACTGTCCTCCACCACATATGAAGACTAAAGAGAAACCTGAGAGCAGGAATGATTCATGACTTCACCACCGATGAAAATCAGTACCTGCGCTGAGGAAGAAGAGGTGAATGAGGATAAAAACAGATGGAGCACACAGGAGCCCCAAACTTCCCCACCCTTGCCCTGTGAGAAAAAATGTTATACTGTACAATTGACAAAATGAAAAAACTTTATAATGGGACAGAGCAATAAAAGTGAATATAACAGAAGTTAGGGGAATGCCTGAGCATATTCATTGTGCGGTGGCAGACCGAGAGTATCTTTCGAGAGAAAAGGATTATGAGGGGGACTTTGAGTGGTGGGTCAAGAAAATGGACACCAGCACAATACCAAAATGGGTAAGCTATCTTGAACTTTTAAAGAAATTTAACAGAGACATTCTTCGGAAAGATGAAAGTTAACTGTTGCAAATAGTGTTTTAAACTGTTACAAGCAGTGTTTTAAAAAGAAGCTGTATTAACGGGTTCAATGAAGTCACTTGGAGGTGGAGCCAAACAGCTTCA
>NC_068989.1:33751166-33758237 GCF_001194135.2 Octopus bimaculoides | reverse complement strand
CATATTCTTAATCTCCGTATATTTCCATGTACATTGAAAAATAGATGGTGAAAAGATCAATGGGTGTGGGGAGCGAAATTTCCGAGGCTTCCACCACACTCTACCCTGTTTTTCGGACCACAAAAAATTCCACACAAAAAATCCGATTATTTTTTTTCTTAGTGCAAATCATGCGAGTGTTAATCTAAAAATTTACCAACCATTTATCCATTCATTCCTGTTTATGAAATTCTCTGTATGTAATTTTGCTTTCTTGGTCAAGGCAAATGATGACTAGCAAAGCAACAGTGCCCTAATGCTGACATTGGATACAATGACCTGATCTACAATAATGCGCTAATTGAAATCGAGGATGCCCTGCTCAAAATGGGTGGGGCGTATTGAACACATTCGGTTTGCCATCCTCATTGCGATAGGATGTTAACACACTCCCACCAAAGTTACTTCTGGAGTTGTATGATGCTGATGGCCTTGCGGAGTACCTGAGAGTAAATGAACCGAAATTGCTCCCTGATCAGAGACTGGTGTACAAAACTGTCGTCAGTGCCATTGAAAAACAGGCAGGCAGCATTTTTTTCCTCGATGCTCCTAGAGGTACCAGCAAATCCTTTGTAACATAATTAATACTTGCTAAGATTCGTCGCGAGAAGCAAATTGCACTAGCCATTGCTTCCTCGGGAATCGCTGCTACATTATTGCCGCGAGGTAGGATGGCGCACTCAGCATTCAAGCTGCCTTTAGATTTGTTGAGGGCCGAGGTTCCTACTTGCAGCATTGGCAAAAATTCAGAGGAAGCTGAAGTTCTTAGACAGTGCTGTCTCATTGTATGGGACAAATGCACAATGACCAATAAGGGTGCCCTTGAGGCACTGGACTGATCACTGAAAGGTACCAGGGATTATACAGCTTCTATGGGTGGTGTAACTCTATTGCTTTCAGGAGATTTCCAGCAAACCCTTCCTGTCATCCTTAAAGGGAGCCAGGCTGATGAAGTGCACACATGCCTTAAGTCATCCATGTTGTGGCCCCAGGTTAAGACTTAAGCCTACGCACAAACATGCATGTTACAGGGTGCAGGAGGGTTGAAAATCTTTTCATTTCAAGGATGCAGCTTTACCCTCGGGGTCAGACATGCTGTTTAACTTCTGCAGATTGCAGTTCCTGGTGAGACCATGCTTTGCCATGTCCATCAACAAATCCCAAGGCCAAACATTATCAGTGGCAGGCATCCATTTGGGGTTTTCCATTCAATTGATAAACCGATTCCTTATAGGATTTCCCACTAAAATTGGCTATACCCCATTTTCAACCATAACTTTTACCAATTTTGATGTATTTTGCTCAAACTTGATACCAGCATTACTTAGGACTCATGGGATCTTTGAATGCTTTAAGTTCTCAAAAAAAAAATCGATGAGTGGAAATAATCGATAAACCGATTCCTTATGGGATTTCCCAATCAAATTGCCTGCAACCCATTTTCAGCCAAATGTTTATCAATTTCAACGGATTTCATGCGAATTTGATGCTGGTGTCACTTATTTTGGTTTGAAATAAAGTGCCTGATCGCTTAATAGTCCTAACTTAATCCCAGGCAATGCCAGGCTATACTGCTAGTTTATCTAATTTTGTCAAAGTTTGGCTGACCAAAAACTGGTGGTTATAGCTCTAGTTAAGAATTCAAATGCCCAATTCTATCATTATTATCATTAATATTTTCTCCCTCTGGCAGCCTGAGTCTTTGCTGTTTCATGATGCACCCACCACTCCCACCTCCACCACCTGTCCCGGAAGTCTGACCTCTATCAGATGTCTCTGCCATGAACACCGCCAAAGGCTTAATATTCCCATCTCTACTTAGGTTTTATCTCCTATGTAATGTAGTGATTATGTAGTGCATAAAATTATGATGTAGTGTATGAAGGTTGAGGGCTATTGTATGTTTATGAGTTTTGCCAAATGCAAGCTTTCTTTTCAGGTACATGATGCTGCTGTCTCTCGTCCCAGGGTCTCACTTCCCTCACACTCAGAGCTGGCACACTGAAAGGTAAGTCTGGTGAAATTGTTGAGATGCTTGACTGGAAACGTGTAGATTTGTGCTGCATCCAAGAAGTAAGGTGGAGAGGAAGTTCTGCTAGGTTCCTCACAGGCAAAGAACATAGGTATTAGATTTTCTGGGCAAGGGACACTGATGGGCGTGGGTATACTTCTTGTGGAAAAATAGGTTAATGTGTAGCAGCACCATAGTCAACTGCCACAAAGGTAAAGGTTATGCATTAGATACGAATAACTATAGAGGTATCTAGTTGTTGGAACAGGTAATAAAACTTGTTGGAGCAGGTAATGATAGTTGTTGGAGCAAGTAATGAAAGGGTCATTGCCCAACTAATAAAGGAGAGAGTCAGTTTAGAAGAGATGCAGTTTGGATTCGTGCCAGGGAAAAGCACCACTGATGCTATATTTCTGGTAAGACAGCTACAGAAGAAATACCTAGCCAAAGATAAACCTTTATACCTGGCTTTCATTGACATGGAGAAAGCCTCTGACAGGGTCCCCTGATCCCTTATCTGGTGGTCAATGAGGAAACTAGGGATAGATGAATGGTTAGTGAGAGCTGTACAAGCCGTGTACAGGGATGCTGTCAGTAAGGTGAGGGTTGGCAACGAGTACAGTGAAGACTTCCGGGTAGGGGTCCACCAAGGATCAGTCCTCAGCCCTTTTATTCATCATAGTCCTCTAGGCAATAACAGTAGAATTCAAGACAGGATAGCAGAGTCACTATCTGAACTAGAGGAGAAGTTTCAGGTGTGGAAGCAAGGTCTAGAATCAAAGGCCCTTAGAGTCAATATGGCAAAAACTAAAGTCTTAATAAGCAGGAAGGCAGACAAATCAAAAATCCCTTCAGGTAGATGGCCCTGCTCGATATGTAGAAAAGGCGTAGGTAGAAACTCCGTAAGATGTACCCAGTGCAAGCTATAGACACATAAAAGGTGCAGCAATATCAAAGGAAGGCTAACTGGGAAGATAGTTTTTGTGTGTGGAAAATGCTCAGGGGCAATAAACACTGAAAATGTACAGAAAACAGCTTCCGTCAAATTCCATGGGGAAAAACTACAAGTAGTTGATAGCTTCCATTACCTAGGTGACCAAGTTAGTAACAGGCAGATGCTCTGTGAGTGTAGCTGCTAGAATAGGAATAGCCTGGGTAAAGTTCAGAGAGCTCCTACCTCTGCTGGTGACAAAGGGCCTCTCGCTCAGAGTAAAAGGTAGACTGTATGACAGGTGTGTGAACAGCCATGCTACATGGCAGTGAAACATGGACCATGACTGCTGAGGATATGCGTAAGCTTGCAAGGAATGAAGCTAGTATGCTCCACTGGATGTGTAATGTCAGTTGCAAACATGACAGAACGTAAGCACTATGAGAGAAAAGTTGGACGTAAGAAGCATCAGATGTGGTGTGCAAGAGAGACAACTGCACTGGTATGGTCATGTATTGCATATGGATGAGGAGAGCTGTGTGAAAAAGTGCCACAGCCTAGCAGTAGAGGGAACCTGTGGAAGAGGTAGACCCAAGAAGACCTAGGATAAGGTGTTGAAGCACAACCTTCGAACGTTGGGCCTCACGGAGGCGATGACAAGTGACCTAGACCTTTGGAGATATGCTGTGCTTGAGAAGACTCAGCAAGCCGGGTGAGACTGTGACCATGGCCTATGCCAGTGCAGAATAACCAGCCCATCCAAGAGTACACTTCAATCATTGGACAATAAACTGCACTTGCAAAGACCTGTTGAGTCAAGTGATGTCATTGTCATGGCTGATGACAGAACCACCTGACTGACACCTGTGCCGGTGGCACATAAAAAGCACCATTCGAGCATGGTCGATGCCAGTGTCACCTGACTGGCCCTCATACTGGTGGCATGTGAAAAGCACCCACTACACTCTTGGAGTGGTTGGTGTTAGGAATGGCATCCAGCTGTAGAAACTTTGCCAGATCAGACTGGAGCCTAGTGCAGCCTTCTGGCTTGCCAGCCCCCAGTCAAACTGTCCAACCCATGTCAGCATGGAAAGCGGACATTAAACGATGATGACGATGATAGTAAGTGCAGGTGTGGCTGTCTGGCAGGGAGTTTGTTTCCTAGCCACAGGGGTTTCACTGCAATGCAACTTTGGCGAGTGTCTTCTACTATAAGCCCAGGCCAACCAAAGCCCTGTGAGTGGATTTGGTAGATGGAAACTGGAACAAGCCCAATTTCTATATACACTTGTTTTTATGTCTAGTTATAATAAAAAAATAATTTTACATTAATTTGAGGGGTTACTCGATACTTTTGTGGAGGATAAGCTTATTCTTGAACAAGAATATTGTTGACAGTGACTTCAAAGTTTCCACCAGTTAAGCTATTGTTGGACTGTGATGAATTAGAATTAATCTTAGCTTTATAAGATCTCTGTTGGGTTTAAGTTTTCCTTGGGTGTGTGGGTTTGAGTGGGGTAGTAATCAGGTTTTAGGACGTGTTTTGGAGAAATTTTTATTGATTAAATTTGGGGTTATGTTATTGTTTAGAATTTATTCATGTATGTAGAACTTTGTAAGCGAATGTGTATGTTTATGTTAGGGAGGCACAAAATGTGTTAGTAGTTTAGTTATTTTTGGTTTTATTGTATTTAATTTCTTGCTTTGACAATGTTAAAACCAAAGATACAAAGTTCAATAATTAAAATTTTAATAACTGGGTGTGTCAACTTTTTTGTAATGGAATTTTATATTATATATATATATGAAAATAAGCAATCACATTACTGAAATCTGAAAGCTATGAGATAATTCATGATTACTTCAAAACAATGTGAATAAATAAGCTTTACATTTGTCAGAAGAATCTGTATGCTAAAGGGTTAAAGAACCTGCATCTCAAAAGTTCTATTCTGAGTAAATATATATTTGAGTATATATTAATTTTTATGTATTCAATTATTTTCATAGTTTTTATTATGCCAATACTATCAAACAAAGGGAGACAAAGTGAATGAAGATAAAAAGAAAGATTAAGATACTAACCTAATGGTAGTTCAGAGGTTTCCCCAGTAAAATAAATTTGATAGGATGTTAAAAGATTTGTATTTGATAGACGTGATCGTGTTGGCCCTCTGTGATGTTTACCATTAACAGTATCACCAGTGATTTCAAAATCAGCCTAAAAACCAAAAGATAGCTTAGTAATATGTTTTCATTCACTAGTATAAAACAAAATAAAATAATTCAGCAGGTTCAGAAGGAAATAGATGTAATGCCAATAAATAAGGAGTATAAATCTGATACAGCTCATCTTTCCAGTATTCTTTTAAACAACATAAAGCAGTTATATGAAAATTGTCTTTCCTGTTGTAACTAACAATGAAACTGCTTCTTCTTGTGGTTGTGTAACCCTGGTTGGTCCTGATGCAATGACTTATGACAGGTAGCTAATCAGTTTAATGAATAAATGTACTCTTCCAATCTAGTACCCCAGATATACTGTGCCTTCTGTATCTAGTTGGGTATCATACTGTACATTGACATATGGGGTATAACCACAGTAGTCTGAACATGTTGCATATTCTCCACTTGGAGTCTATTGGTAACAAGCAACATGAATTCCACAGGAATGCAATAGTTGTTGGTTCTTTGATCATATGGCACCACATCTCAACAGAATGTTTAGACAATGTGGTTATTGATGCTGCTGTTTATTTTGTATGCATTTACTGAATCTGAGTGAGAAATAGTGTTGTAGTGTTTGTGGGAGTTGCAGTAGTGTTTGGGAGTGTTGTAGTGGTGTCTAAGTGTGTTGTAGTAGTGTTTGAAGGTGTTGAAGTAGTGGTTGAAAGTATTGTAGTACTGTTAATCATTACCTACTTTCCTCTACCTTCCTCTAACTAATATGTTATCAATCATCTTTCCATTCTTGTCCACCCTTCACTACATCCCCACTCAAGCATATCAAATCTCTACAGTCATCACCTACTCTCTCCTTTCTTTCCCCCCAGCATCATTTTATCATCAACCACCTCTCAAACCTTGTCCTTTATATTTGTCCCACCCCAGCCATTTCCTGTCTCTAACCATACTTCCCACCCACCCTCATTCTCCATTGTTCTATCCCACTTCCATCTACTCACCTTCTTGTACCTTCAGGGTCCACCCTGGTAAATCATCATCAGTACTTTATCTCTTTGCAGCCCCACCCCTGTTACCCCCAACCTCTATAGTATGAGTTGCTAGAAATCTGTTGTTTTGGCTCCCTTCTCTCATACTTTAATCCCTCATCCCATAAAACCACATACCTCTCTACTGTAGTTTAACTCAGTCAATGTGGGTTTTAGTTTTGCAAGTTACATGCTGGTGCTATGGAAAACACACCAAATACACTCTGTTAAGTGGTTGATGTTAGGAAGGGTATATCCAGCTTTAGAAAACATGTCAAAGCAGATATTGGGGCATAATTGGACTGATTGGATTCTGTCAAATCACCCCAACCGTGCCAGCATGAAAGACAGACATTAAAAGATGGTGATGGTGATGATGATGATGACTGATTCAATAGATTTGATTCGCAATTATCATCATCATCATCATCATGTACGGTCCATTTTCTAAGCTGTCATGGGTTGGATGGTTTGACAGGAGCTGACAAGCTAGAGGGCTGTACCAGGCTCCAGTCATGTTTTGGCATGATTTCTACAGCTGGATGCCCTTCTTAATGCCAACCACTTTACAGTACTGGGTGCTTTTTACATGGCATTGACAGGGATGCTGTCTGTGTGGCACCAGAACCTGTGGAGTTGCTAAGTAGCTTACAAGACAAGGACATCTCAAATGAGAGAGGGAAAGCAACCAGGAGAAGTGGCTGTGAGCAAAGCGAGAGGTTGAAGTATGATAGAGTGACAGGGATACCTGTCTTACTGTAGAGGAGATACTTCACTTCTCCAGTAGGACAAGGAAGCAAAAGAAGGTGGAAGAGAGAAGGAGAGAAATTTAGAGACAGTCAGAGTGAGAGAAAGAGGACCTACTCACAGGGAACAGT
>NC_068989.1:33746475-33750297 GCF_001194135.2 Octopus bimaculoides | reverse complement strand
GTGCTGATGCGTTTACACCCCTATCACTAAGCAGTTTGACAAAAGAGACTGATAGAAGTAAGTACCAGGCTTTTAAAAATTTAAGTACTGGGGTTGGTTCATTCGACTACAATGTTTCCAAGGCAATGCCCCAGCATGGCTGCAGACTGGAGCCTGGTGTTGCCATCCGGTTTCACCAGTCCTCAGTCAAATCGTCCAACCCATGCTAGCATGGAAAGCGGACGTTAAACGATGATGATGATGATGATGATGATGATACTGGCGACGCGTAAAAGGCACCTGTACTGGTGACATGTAAAAGACACCCAGAACCTCTGTAAAGTGGTTAGCATTAGGAAGGGCCTCTAACTGTAGAAATCAATCCAAAACAGATGACTGGAGCCTGGTGTGACTTTCCAGCTTACCAGCTCTGGTCAAACCATCTAATGCATGCCAGCATGGAAGATGGATGTTAAATGATGATGATGATGATGAATGAAGGTGATAGAAAAAAATCATTGCACATCTTTTGAGTAGGTTCGTTTTAGCTTGCAACTGGTTCTAGAGTCATATATACTGTACTTTTGGTGAGGCAGCTAACTATTAGAGTTGTGAGCAGTTAAAACAAGAAAGATTTTATAATCTGGGAGGAAATGAGGTAATTAGGAATGGATGAATGGCTTGTAACAGCCATCTTAGCCATTTTCTTATTTATTTATTTTGTCAGAGTTGCTCATGATCTTTGAAAGCTAAAGACTGGTTGAATAACAGATCTACAAGTGTTTTGTAGCTGTTTTTCAGCTTTTGATGGTGGAATGACAGCCCTTAGTCAGGGATGTTATTCTCATTTTAAAATGAATTATAGTGATATTTCAAGCTACATTACATTACATTTCATTATATTGATGATATAACAATTTCTATCTGTGTTGTAGTTATTGAAGATCCTTTTTAATGTGAATTTTCTGTTGGATTGCTTCTGTGTGTGTGTGAAATTTTTGTAATGAAAGGAAATCATTGTACTATCCCAACTTCAGGAGTAACTTTTTATTTCCCTTACTGTGTTTTTCTTTTCATGTCTGTCTCTGTAATGGCTGTGTCTGGAGATGTGATAATTATGGCATTTGATGTATTTGTTGGTTTTAAGACTATTGACATTTAATACTTCTTCATAAGACATGTTTGAATATATGTTATAAGCTTCCTGTAGTTTGCAGGAGAGCTTTATTGATAACTTTAGAGATCTAATCAGTTTGTTTTTATATTATTTACTGTTGAGTTAATATTTGGTGCTTTTTTAATCTAAATTATTTTCAACTTGGTAATAAATACCAAGTTGTTACCGACTGAAATAATTATTGGTTCTCTTTCATATTAAGTGTCATTCAACACTGAGAAATAAGTTCTCTTGAATAGAAATTTCCACACATGCAGACTTGAAGTTAATGATAGATAATCAATATATTTGCAGCATAAAGTCAAACAGTTTTGTGATAAAGTTGGGTATAAGTTTTCTTTGCAATTCTCATCAGAAGTAACACATGTTATAGTAAAGACAGGTAAGCAGAATTTTGCATACATTCTCTAATTAGGATATAAATTAAAATGTTCAGTTGAAGTATAGTTTCATCATATCTGTTGAAGTATTGATTTCAAATTTTGGTACTAAGCCAGCACTTATGGGGGAGGAAATAATTTGATTACATCATCCCCAGTATTCAACTGGTACTTATTTTATTAACCCCAGAAAGATGAAAGGCGGAATTTGAACTCAGAGCCTAGAGACAGATGAAATGCCACTAAGCATTTTGCCAGTGTGCTAATGATTCTGCCAGCTTGACACCTTTTATTCTGTTGAAATATTAGAAACTGAATTCTTTATACAGAATTGTATATTTGGTGAAGGAGAGAGAGATTATCAAGATGGTATATTTGATATGTTGAATCTATTGATCCTTACTTGACTGTGTATGAAAAATGTTGATTTGATGATTGAAATATATAGACCATATTCAACTCTAATATCTGCAAAGAAAAAAAATGTAACAAATTAATTGGCTTTAATGTGGATGGTTCATGAAAAGATTCACTCACCCCAGCAGGTAACAGTCACTGATTCACAGATCACTGTTTCTTCTCTGCATCTTTCAACAACTTCAGCTCTCCTGAACTAGCAAACTGTGTAACTATCCACCACCTAAACCAGCCTGATGCCTTTCTCAATTTTTCTCTTATCATCTTAGTTTCTTTACCTACAAACTTCACACTAAAAAAGTTTCCTCATCTATAAATATTTAACAAGAAAGTTTAGCTGTGATGAACCTTTTAGCATACTTGTTACTTTTGTTTGATGTGGTTATCATATCACTAATTGCTATGTTAACCTTTATTAACATTAATGCTTTTACTCATACTGGCCTTTCAGACAGTAAAAGAAACAAATATTTTGTTTAGTATCTCCACAGGTGCGTTACTGTGATCGTACACTGAAATATTTTCAAGGTATTGCCCATAAATGTTGGGTTGTATCTTTCCAGTGGATAGAGCAATCTCTGAAGAGTGAGATTCCATTAAAAGAGGTAATGAAAGTTTATTTCTTCATTTTCTTTTGTTACTTTAATTCAAGCTAATAGCTGTTATTGTCCTAAGCAATCTCTTTCCTGTGATGCTATGGAATTTTTTCACATTTTAGGGAAGTAGTTCCACATATATGTTATATATTATTGTAGCATGCTTATGGCCTAATGAAACCCTACAGAGACCAGTGTATAAAATAGCTGTAGTAAAACTTGGAATGTCTAAGACAAAATTACTCAACATGAAGCTCTGAACTGTTAATTACTTTTGACTTTTAGAATTGTTTTACTAAATTTGCTTATTTTTCTGTGGACTAAACAGATATATGGTTTGTGAGTAGTTAGATCAGGGGTCTCCAAAGAAGTCAATATTGAGCTGTGGGGGTCAGTGGGGCTCTTCAAGGGGTCAATAAATGCCTGGGGGTAAAAAGGGGGTTGATAAATGCCAGGGTCAAATGAACTTTTGGGTTCAAATGTTGACGTTTGTTTAAGAAGTAAAACTACATAAAATACAACTTGCTTATACACATTTTTAATTATGAGCTATAATAATGACCAATGTGTGGTTATATATTTATTTGAAGGAAATATTTATGTGATGACTGAGGATGTAAGGAGGTTATGACAAACTCTAGAAAACATGGAAACTGCACATCTACTAAATTATTATTATTATTATTAATTTATTTTTTTGTACATGCCTGATGTTGCTGAGGGATCAATGATTCCATGAAAAAGTTTGGGGATCCCTGAGTTTGATGTTTCCATTACCAGTCATGATAAATTTCTTGTCTGTTTAGCTTTTTTTCATACTGACCGAGACTCCCTAACTGCCTGTTCTTAAAGTCTACATATATATAATTAAACTATATATTTTAATTTTGTATATAAAAAAAATTTAAGTTATGTTTCAAACAACAGCTTAATTTACTGATAAGTAAGAAAGTTATTTATTTTATTAGATCCTTCAAATTTTTTCATTACTTTCAAAGTTAATTGAAATTTAGTCAATATCTTTGATCAGGAATATGGTCACAAAATGATTAAATGTTTTGTCAAAAACTAAATTTAAATCTGAATCGTTATCTTTTATCTGTCACTTGTTTCAGTCATTAGACTGCAGCCATGCTGGGGCATTGCCTTGGAAACATTGTAGTCGAATGAACCAACCCCAGTACTTAAATTTTTAAAAGCCTGGTACTTACTTCTATCAGTCTCTTTTGTCAAACTGCTTAGTGATAGGGGTGTAAACGCATCAGCACTAGTT
>NC_068989.1:33745074-33745370 GCF_001194135.2 Octopus bimaculoides | reverse complement strand
CATCACCATCTTTTAATGTCTGTCTTTCATGCTGGCATGGTTGGGGTGATTTGACAGAATCCAATCAGTTCAATTATGCCCCAATATCTGCTTTGACATGTTTTCTAGAGCTGGATATACCCTTCCTAACATCAACCACTTAACAGAGTGTATTTGGTGTGTTTTCCATAGCACCAGCATGTAACTTGCAAAACTAAAACCCACATTGACTGAGTTAAACTACAGTAGAGAGGTATGTGGTTTTATGGGATGAGGGATTAAAGTATGAGAGAAGGGAGCCAAAACAACAGATTTCT
>NC_068989.1:33743991-33744974 GCF_001194135.2 Octopus bimaculoides | reverse complement strand
TGCAGCCATGCTGGGGCATTGCCTTGGAAACATTGTAGTCGAATGAACCAACCCCAGTACTTAAATTTTTAAAAGCCTGGTACTTACTTCTATCAGTCTCTTTTGTCAAACTGCTTAGTGATAGGGGTGTAAACGCATCAGCACTAGTTGTCAAGCATTGGTCACACACACACACACGCACACACACACACACACACACACACACACACACACACACACACACACACACACACACACACACATACACACACACACACACACACACACACACACACACACACGTATAGATGAGGACAGCTGCATAAAAAAAGTGCCGGTTCCAAATTGTGGAGGGAACCTGTGGAAGTGGGAAACCCAGGAAAATGTGAGATGAAGTAGTGAGAAATGATCTTCAGAGGTTGAGCCTCACAGAGGAGAGGAGAAGGGACTGAAACTTCTGACAACTTGCTATGCTTAAGAAGACATGTCAGACTAAGTAAAATCATGGCCACCCATACATACATGCATGTCCTGTACAATCACAACCTCCCTTTCTCTTCGCACACATACATACACACACACAAACACACACACACACACACAAAATTCCGTCCTTCGGCAAAACTCATCCACAGCCCATCTACTCAAAACCCCCACCACCCACTACAGGCCCCTTTCAGCATGACTTGCTATCCATAAATATCTCCCCTCACACTCTTATGGTACATCTCTATCCTTTCTGTGCTACTTATACCCTTCCCCCACTGTTCCCTGTGAGTAGGTCCTCTTTCTCTCACTCTGACTGTCTCTAAATTTCTCTCCTTCTCTCTTCCACCTTCTTTTGCTTCCTTGTCCTACTGGAGAAGTGAAGTATCTCCTCTACAGTAAGACAGGTATCCCTGTCACTCTATCATACTTCAACCTCTCGCTTTGCTCACAGCCACTTCTCCTGGTTGCTTTCCCTCTCTCATTTGAGATGTCCTTGTCTTGTAAGCTACTTAGCA
>NC_068989.1:33731421-33741015 GCF_001194135.2 Octopus bimaculoides | reverse complement strand
TCGTAGTGGCATCTCCAGACCTCTTTCTTTGCATCCTCATTTAATGCAAGCGTACCATCATCCATGCGAACACATTTCTCTCCTACAACATCACTATTCTCTCTCCTACACTGTCTTGCAACACGAAATACCTCGAGTCTTTGGTCCTCACGGCGCAGAACATTGGCAAATCTTTCCTTATCTGCTTCCCCTCTGGCTAAATAAACCTGTCGCCTAGCCTCCCTTCTGGCACATTGGTACAATTCCCTGCTACCACCGTTCTTCCAGTCCTTCCAAGTATGGATGCCTTTAATGTGTCACCAGCACAGGTGACTTTTACATTTCACTGACACTGACCACAACCACAATTTCACTTGGCTTGACATGTCTCCCCTTACTGATTAAGCTGTTGAGTTACATGAAGGACTATCTTTAACGTTTCTCCCTCCCAAATTGATATTCGGTTTTGTGGGGTAGATTTACCTTATCCTGTTTATACATCTTTGATAGAAAAATTTTGAAGGACACATTCATACTGAATGTGTATCTGTTCATTCAACAACAACAATGCCAATGCCATACCCCCACCACTATGTTGATATGACATTGGCAGTAGCAAAGGCAACAATAATGAAGCTATATTGTTCAATGCCTTAAAAAATATTTAATGTAGCACTAGCAAAAATGTTCTAAAAACACAATATAAAATTTTTAAATAAGTATTTCCAATGAGAATCAATAAGACATTCAATATTTTCTGATGTTTCTATGACAAAATGAAGAGAATCTAGTTATAATTAAAAGGATATTTATCAATAGACTAATTGCACAGATATATATGATCAACTTCTTTTCTAATTATCATTGTTAATGATGATGACTCAATGACTACAGTATTTTATAGTGTAAATCAGTTTCCATATTTATGAACATTAATAAAAATCAGAACATATATTTACCACAGCAACATTTGACAAGCCTGTAGCAACAAGATTTTTTATCTGCTTAAGTGTGTTAGTTAACTGCATGTCAAATCGCACTTCCTCTTCTTTCTGATCAAAGTCAATATTAACAAAAGACTTAAATGGATTTGATGAATTGTGAGAAGGTTCACATTTGAGACTGTTTTTACTTTTACTGCAAAAATTATAAATGTATATATTAGAAACAAATAAATCAATGGCAAAGTGTAATTTAATACACGAAAATCTTTCAACTGATCAGATAAAGTACAATTAACCCTTTAACTGTGAAATTATATTTCATGGTTAGTTCATTGATGATGTTTAATATCTACCAAAAATAGAAATAGAATTGGTATTACTGCAAGCCTCAGTAAACTTGACATATTTCAACAGAAAATAGTTTCAAACATGACATTCCTCAACAAAAAATAGACTGGTGTATAAAACTGCTTTCCAGGGTAATGAAATTTTAAGTGGATATATCTGCTTTCCACAGTTAAAGGGCTAAGAGCCATTTCTAATGGGCTACAAAAATGTAAGCATTCACTTAATCTTTCAGCTACACTCAAAAGTATCAGAAGGTATTATAGCTAACATTTTAGTATTAGACATGAGAATTAAATATTAGCAGTATGCAGTGTATAATTAAGTATTCCTCATGGAGAGAGAGAGAGGGGGGGGGGAGAGGGGAACAAGGAGTGGATGGGACATGGATAGGTTTGTAAGAATTTAGAGTCAGGTCAACAATCAATATTTGAAATTATAGAAAATTGACTTTACTTCAAATGGTTATGAGATTTGTTCTCTGGTAAATGTTTGTCAGTAATGTCAGATGGAATGACTTCTTCCTTATCAACTGAACCATTTCCGTCCTCATCAGCCAAAACAACCGAAGTATCAGATTCATCACTTTCAATAATGGGTACATTTTTTTTGCATTTAAGTTTATTTCGCAAACAATTCCTATTATCATGCTGGCTTCTTTTCTTTCTATTCTGGACCTTGGGATAGCAAGCTGCAGACGAAGATCCTTGAAATGAGGGAGAGAAAAATAATTCCTCACTGTCTTCTGTTGCTGACTTTTTACTGTCATCAAATGACAGACATTTTTCTGTAGGTTCTTCTGCAAAACAAAGTTTGTTTTCTTTTCAGAAAGACTTAATCAATAAACTAATCACCCAATAAATTAATCAATTAATGAAAGAAAGAGTTAATAGAAAAAAAAAATGAATAGAGAAGGAATTTATACCTGGAAAAGAATCTGGAATGACATCTTCATCACTACTCAGTCTCATGTATTTATTATCACAATCCATGGTTTTTATCAAGTTACCATCTGGCATTGGAATCTCTGCTTCTTGACATGATGCAAGTTTTAACTCATCTCTACAGTCAGTATCTTCATTAATAGTTGAGTCATCCATACCTAATTTAGCTTCCAGTAATGCAATTTGTCTTTTCATCTCAACCAAATCATTTTCCAGGTAGGCACAAAGCTGCAACAAATGTAATGGTCATGTGTAATAAATAATAGATTAGATAACTAAAAAACAACTGATCACCTTCACTTTGTTGTTCTCCTCCTAGTGTAATAAAGAAAAGTTCCAGCTAAAATCTATGGGGATTGATATTATTGGCTGTTCTCTCTCTCAGAATATCTGGCTTTGTGCCTAAGTTAAAAATCAATATCTTACAACTAGGTATAGACACAAAGCTAAACAGAATCAAAAAACAACTTTCCATCAGAGCTTGTTTTTTCATTGTCTAACATCTTGCATTCACATTTGATTTGAGTGTTGGGTCTCACGGAGACAGTGACAGGCGACCAAGATCTTTAGCAATATACCGTGCTTGAGAAGACCTGTCAAGCAAAGTGATACCATAGTCATGGCCAATGCCGGTGTCACATCAATGGCACCCATTCCAGTGGCATGTAAAAAGCACCTAATACCAACCACTCTTGGAGTAGTTGGTATTAGGAAGAGCATCTAACCATAGAAACCATGTCAAATCAGATTGAATCTGGTGAAGCTCTCTGGCTTACCAGTTTTCAGTCTAACCATCCAACCCATGCTAGCATGGAAAACGGACGTTTGATGATGATGATGATATATTTTTTATAGTACTATTAAACAATGTTTGAGTATTTCGTTTTGTATTTGGTTTATAAGCTTCTTGATGTAAATTCATCTGCTGAAACAAATCTTACTGAGTCTTGGGAGGGTCATTACACCAATAATAATAAACACACACTTGTTCAATATCACTTCTTATTGTTAGTCAATTGGTCAAATATCTAACCAACTACCTAATCAATCATTTGTCAAAATCCTTTCATCATTATTTGTGACCTCATCAATGGTCTGCCTTGAATTTATCTCTAAAAAAAAGAAATTTCTTGCTTGGTATTCCATAAGTATGAACTGTCTAGCAGCCAAATTAATGGATTTAGTGTATAGCCTGTAGGCAATGCATTCTTTAATGAAGTGGAGCTGTCAGGTGGTTATTCTGCCTTTTAGACAGCAGAACATAGAACATAGGCTCAAGGTAGTCCTTGAAGAAAGAGGACATCTCATTGCTATTCATAACCTCATCAATGACAAGACTGGCAAACAATCAACCGGTTGATTTTTTAATCACCATATTAAACAAATGACCAAATCAGTTGGTTAGATTAACTAACAATAATCAAGTGATATTGAACAAATGCATATGTTTATTATTATTGGCATAATGACCTTCCCAAAACAACGATGTTAGAGTATATGATTAACCAATTTTAAAAGGTACACACGATATCCTACAAGATTTTATGTGGAACTAGCCAATCTCATCCTTTATTTGGTACCTATATATCTCTTTTTTATCATTATTTTTACTATCATGTTTTATGTATAATATTTTTTATTACTTTATCCTTTAATTGAATATATGTTGAATAACCTGAGATTAACCGTGACTGAATTTTCTTCAAAAATAGTTAATGTTTAGTTAAAGTAAAACACTATAAAAATATTTGTTTCATCAACTTGCTTCAGTATTTCAATTTTGGTCTACCTAATGTAAGGGAATGGGCATAGATTCTTTGAAATGGACAAGCTCAGACTACATAAAAAATCTCATAAGAAACTATGCTACAATATAATGATACAAACTGTAATGTCAACTGGTTGGAGAATGACAGTGGGAGTCCATACATTTTGAGGTCGACACTATTTGTGAAATAACTATTATTATTAGCACAGTCACACTGGTTTTTCTTGAGCAACATTCTTGGCAATGTCTTATCAATATCTCCAGGCTTTCTTTTAACTTCAGTCAAGGTTCAAAGAGTAAAATATAAAAGAATTCCTCTTTTCAGAATAAGAGGAAAACATTCCTAATAAGATATCAACATAATAGTAATTAAATATCAACAAAAAAAAAATACAACAGCAAATAAATTAAGCAAGTATGGCATGTATATGTAAAAATGGGGCAGATCATCCAAACTGGAAAATTTGTTCCTTGTAAAACTCCTGTAGTTCAACTGCTATTATTTGGCTCTGCAGCAACTCACATCTTCTGCCAAAAGTTGCAGCAGACACTCAAGGTGGCACTAAAGTCCTCTACCATCTCTGACCCATTATTCACACTGAACAGTTAAAGAAAATGTTGCCAAAAGTAACATGTACCTGTCTTTGTCCATCAAAAGCCAATGATTTTTTCTTTTGTATGATTGAGATTTGGGCCATTCAAACAGCTTTTGTTCTCTCATATTTTAGTGTACATGCTCTAGTTCTGACGACAACGACAACGGAGTAATCAACTTGACAGCAGTATCACAAATAGGGCATTGAACAGAAAACACTGACTGCAGGAAATATGAACTGTATTGACAAGAAAAACAAAGAAGCAGCTCATAATAGAGAAGCATGCATTATGCAATAGGATTGGGCATGCATACACCTGTACATGATGCAAATAGGAAATCTCATGATAAGAAGGCCTTTCTAAAATGAAGCTAAAGTTTATTTCTTGCTTAATTCCAGTTTTTCAATGGCACTTAAAAACACTGAATCTTATGAAGAAGATGACAGCGGACCAAGATATGTGGCACATTGCTGTAATTGAGAAGACCCACCCACAACAACAGAATTGAGATCCTAAAACCAAGACACCATGTAAAAAGCACCAGTGATGGTACCAGTGTTACTTAAAAAGCACTGTGGAGTGGTTGATGTTAGAAAGGACATACAGCTGTAGAAACCAAGCTAATACAGACTACAGAACCTGGTGCGGCTCCTAGCCTTACCAGTTCCTGCCAAGCTATCCAACTCATGCCAGCATGAAAAATGGGCATTAAATGATGATGATGATGCATAACAGGGCTTTAAGGGGTAAATGAGACGACCACTTAGCAATATCAATATTGAGCAAGTCTTCAGTATATAAAGAATGAACTCAATGGAATGAAGAGGCACACCAGGATACTACTAGAAATGGGTTGCATGTTTTAAATGGTGTTGGTATGTATCAACTGAAAAAATAAAGAGACCTACTTAATATCCCAGTCACAGTCAAGTTGGACAAACAAAAACTTGTTAGGAAAACTGTGAAGGACACGAAAGATGTTTAAAAAGAAATAAAAGAAGTTCATATGAGCAATTAAAGAGAAATCAGTATGGGTTAAAGAGTCTGTTAGAATAACTATAACCTTAGAAAGATGTAAGGTTAATGAAGGTTTGAAAGATTTTATCACAATTATAAGTTTAAAGTGAGCAATAAGAATGAACTTTGGTAAAGCTCAATTTGACAAAATCAAACACAAATTGCTGAATTTCTTATGAAATATAGGCAAAGGTAAAAAAAATGATACTTCAAGAACTTATTGGTCAAGTAAAGGAAAAGAGATACCCTCACAGAAGGTTGTTAGAAATGATTTTTTCACAGAAAATGCCAGAGCTGTGATAATTGGCTATAAGTGTGATTAGGGAAGAACTACACCGACTGCAAGATCAAAAAAACTTCCAAACATAAGAAAAAGAAAGTTAGTCTTTTAACTGGTCATCAAATGGATAAGTTTGCAGTACAGCCAATATTGAAATGTCTCAATTTCTTACATTTGTGACACTAGGTCACCTTATTTCATAGACTTCCCTCCTAAATTAGTAAAAATTAGTAAAAACAAATTCAATATAATCCTGGTACAGAAGTTCGCTTAATGAGATTTGGATCTTAGTCAGTTAAAGCATCAGTAAGCAGATAAAAACATTCTTACTTGTGTGGTGTATTTTTCAGCCTGAGATCCTACATTTTCTGAACCTCGAGTATTTTTATTATATATGTTTAGCGACTCTCCTTCATCACTTTGTTCAGCTGAAAATAATTGAAATCAAACAATAGAATAACTGCTTCACTAATGTTTAGCTAAGATAAACACAAATTCACACATTCCTGCTTACTGCAATCAACTGGAAATCTACCACCACAGATTTCTAAAGAAATCACAGATGTTGAAATGCAGAATGCACAAAGAAATGTCAGTGTGAAAACCAATATCACAATATTGATTTCACACTATCAGCTTCAATGAGTTGGCTATATTGTATAAAATGGCAGATCAAACAACTGTTTCACTCTCAATGAATGAATGAATATGGACACAAGGAAGTGGTTCTAAATCATACTTTAAAAAATACATTTGCCCCTTCTATTACTCTCTAAATTCTTCAAACCATCAGCACCTTTTTGACCATATCTCCTCAGACATTGAAAAAATGTTTCACCTCTCTTTCCTACGAAAGCATCATCATCTGTAACTCAAACATTCACAATTTCTCATGCTTCTCACTCATCCCACACAAATGTTGCCAGTGCAGAAGCTGAAACATTGCTATTCTCCCTAACTTCTAGACTTTCTTTAATCTAAAAATTACACTTTGCAGTAGGCATTGCCAGCACAACTCAGATTAGACAGATATTTAAACACTTCATGCCCAATCTGTAATGACTCCAGAACAGAGACACTAAAAGCATCTACCAATAGTGTTACAGCACAATCACTACACATTTATGAAAAAAAAAAAACATTATTGCACTCATACTTCCTATAAACACAAATATACATCTAGATTCTGAAGTTTACAGTTACTGCCAAATCTCACCGTTACTGAGAATCTCTTCAAGTGAACAAATTTCCTCCCTACAGCCAAAACTACATCAAAAAGATTTTTCATTTTCAGAACCAAAAAAGTTAAAGCCTGTAACTATAAAGTCACTACTCAAGTATGAAGTACTGCTCTCACATCTGGGATGCTGTTGCTGCTATACACAGATATTTTAGACAACATCAAAAGAAAACCCACTCAATAAGCACAAAGTTGTTCACACACTATCTCTGGCCAACTGACATGTTGCCTCATCTCTCACTTACTCTAGCTTCCTTTATTCCTCTAAGCTGGACAGTTTCATGCCACATTTATAGGGTACTCCTGACTCTCCTCTTGCAACCTATATTGCCTCAGTCTGTCCCCTCCAGAGCATCTTCCCGCTGGAATTCCTTCCCTGCACTTTGCACATGTACACGTACACACACACACACACACAAAAGATAAAATCACTATGAAGGTTTTGAAATGAAACTAAGTTAACCCTTTCGTTACTAACCCGGCCATAGCTTGTGGTTTCCTGCAACTGTAGATGAAATATGGGCATTTTTTGCCATAAATATTATTATGGGTATTATTAGACAGTTACCCAGAATAACAAATTACTGGAGCGATCAGGAACCTTTTGGCGATGAATATATTTCCAGTATTATGAACGAGTACGATTCGTGAAGCTGAACCAATATTTACATGTGAGAGACACTAACAGTACACCCCCCCCCCACCAGTACGTGGAGAACTTTGAGACAAAAATTATGCAATAGAATTGATTAAGAACCCTTTCTTTAATTATGTTCCAAATATCACATTAATATGTTGATAAATAAAAAAGTTACAGGTGTTTAATGAGACTAGTCTAAATTCATGATTATTTTAGAATTTAATTGAAACTCATGCGGGGTGTATTTTGGTCAGAAATATAGTAACGAAAGGGTTAAATATTTCAGTAATTTTGTAAAAGAAATATAGTAATGTACTGTAAACAGAAAATGGAAATCCAAAATAAGAATTATTTACCTTCAGATTCAGATATAACCAAGCATTTACTTCTTTTATCAGTTCCAATCTCATTGTCAATTTCTTCAAATTTTTCCTTATCATTTCTAAACAAGTCTAGGTGGTCAGTTTTTTCAGAATCAGAGATGCATTCCTTTTGTCTACTGGAAATTTTATTTGCATTAGCTACAGTAAGAATGAAAATGAAATATATAGAGAAAATGAGACACACATAAGAAAGAAGGAAACAAAGGACCACTGATGAGGTCACAGAAGTGTGACGAAAGAACTCTGGCCGAAATAAGATTAAGATTAAGATTAATGTAATATAAAGCTGAAAAAAAAAAAAATTAACACCAAATATACAGTGCGTGTGTTTTTATTGGCTAAACTGGCAATATGACCATCCCCAAGTACAACAACATCTGTTTCAACACACGATTTCACATAAAAAATCTTGCAAAACAAATATGTAAACGGAAATATATATATTTTGAGATGTATATTTTTGTATTTGATTTTAAAATATGTTTTTCTAAATTTCTTTTTTACAAAAATTTTGCTTAATGCAAACATTTATTTTTAACCTGTTCCTGCACAGAATTTTGTCTTGGAGAAAACTTTCTCTCAATAAACTTTGTGAGTAAAAACATTGGGCACTGAAGTGGTATCTACCACTGAAGAGGCAACATCATGCTGAAACACCATATCTAGTAGTTTGCCAACATTACTTGGAGTTCAGCACAATGTATTTTTATACTGAGAAAAAAATTCCACATGAATGCCCTTTTATGTTCTAGTGTACAGAAGCATTTTAAAAATACATGTATAGATAATGATATGTATATATGCAGAGATCTCTTGATTTACGGAAGCAATGCGTTTCTGAAAACATGCATTTCCACAATGTGAAATTTAATTTTCCTATTGATTTTCATATTAAATGAGATTTTCATATTAAATGATTTTCATATTAAATGAGATTTTCATATTAAATGAGATTGTGTTCCTATGGCCATTTTAAGGGGAAAAAAGCACAAGAAAACAACAGAGAACAAGCAATGTGATCACCTTTGTACATGAAAATAACTATTTTTAAATATGCACAGTGCAATATTGGGTCATCCCATAAGTAATACAGTATTTTTATACTTCTTTTATTTTTCAAAATTAAGATAAAGTTCTTTTTTAATCTAAAATATACTCTCCTTCATTTTCTAGAATGCTCTTCCATCTATCTGGTAGATTTGCAAGGCCCCTCCTCCAAAATTCACTTGTCCATGACAAGAAATACTCCCCCAGGACTGTTCTGACCTCATCCACAGAATTCATATTTTTTCCATCCAAATGATTTTGAAGATTACAGAATAAATGATAATCAGCTGGGGCAATGTCTGGTGAATATGGTGGGTGGGGCATCGTTTCCCATTCAAACTGCTCCAGCCTTTGGAATGTCATCCTCGCTGTATGTGGCTGAGCATTATCCTGAATGAAGAACACCTTTC
>NC_068989.1:33723664-33731190 GCF_001194135.2 Octopus bimaculoides | reverse complement strand
CCCAATTTGCTGACTTTTCCAATAGCACATAGGTGTTGAGTGAATGACCAAATCCATGCTACTCTGCTAGTTCCTCAACAGTTACAATGGGATTTTATTCCACCAGGGTTTGCAGGACATCCTTGTCAAGCTCTACAGATCTTCCAGGACAAGGTTCATCTTCTAGGCTGTAGTTTCTGGCTTGGAATTTCTGGAAATACCGCTGACACTGGCTTACGCTTATTGTCTGATCTCCATATACTGCATTAATATTCCTTGCACTTTCCATTGCATTGTTGAACTCATAAAGCAAAATATACCAAATATGCTCCTTTGTCACTTCCATTATAGCTTTGAAAAAATAACTTATTAAAGTCGAACTGTACTCTTCAAAACTTGCACTAAGAATAAGTACAAGGTAAAATTACTACCTGCTTTTATAGCAAGTTGATGCAGGTAGTTTATCATCCCTCCGCCTCTGGCTTTTGGTTCAGGCAATTGAAAAAAAACACATTATTTATGGGATGACCCAATTACATAAAAACACAAAAACATTTCAAAAGGAATAAGTTAGAGAATTAATAAGAATTGTAATATTGTTAGAGTACGTTCTTATCACAAAATAAGTTGACTGCTGTGTGAGGGGTGGTGTGGAATGAGCAGTACATGTAGGACGAGGGACAATATTTACTATCTTATAGTTTATTATCACAAACATCAGCTTGATGGGTGAAGAACTTATCCAAAATTGTTTATTGTTTATGACACATTACCTCTTTTTACAGTTCAGTATAGGAACTGAGCTCATTGTAAACTCCTCTTGTAATTTTTATGTTACATCCACACTTAGGATCATTATCAGCAAAAACCTGCATATTTATTCACTTTGTTGTTGACTGTGCATTATCTTGTAGCTTCAAGATTTTGATGATGCAATTGTGCATTTTTAGAATCACATTGTAGGCCAGGTGTGAGAGTCCGGATCTGGCCAGTCTGAACATAAAATAGGTAGAATATTTGGGCTGGACATGGCCAGTTCAAATGCTAAATGGTTAAAGATTGACAGTCTACTCAAGTTTTGCCTTGAAACCGTCCCACTCATGCTAGCATGGAGGATGGAAATTAAATGATGATGATTTGTGTGGACAGTAATCCTTCAACTATCGTGGGAGTTATGTTCCAAAACCTCCTGCGATAGGTGAAAATCCGTGAAGTACAAACAGTACTGTATTTTTTTTTTTTTTTTTTTTTTTTTTTTATAATTTGTATATATTTATTTCATTATAAATACAAAACAACACCATAGAGGAATCAATGTAAGCTTAAATAATTAACTGCGATAGGTGAACTGCAATATGGCGAGGGATTACTGTATTGCAGTTTGCTTGAAGTATAGCAGAACAAGCAGAAAACCAGACTCTATAGACAATGATAGCAATGCATTGCTATTTATTTGTCTATGTGAATTGCTGTCTATAAATCACTGATTTTCCAGATATTGGTGGCAGCAGCAGTGATGCCATCACCATCATTGTTTTATATCCCGTTTTCTATACTTGCCTAAGTCGAACAGAATTCAGCAATGCAGATTTTTCTGCTGCCAGATGCTTTTCCTTTCACTAATATTCAACTGTTTTCAAGCAAGGTAATATTTCCCCCATGACTAGGCATGTTAGCACAGAAGATAGGAAATGAACAATACTACTTGGATGATGGCGATGCTCATATACAACTATTATGTGATGTCAAAATAAGGAGAGACACACACATATATAATAATGTTTGTTTTTGAGTCAAATTAATTATAAAAACAATTTTAAACTAAAAGATTACTCATTACTTTTTGGTAGAGTACATATTTATTAACTATTACAAATGCAGATGACTGTGTTCTTATAACTGAATCACTACCAGAACTAGAGGAAAAATTCAGGTTTTGGAACGTAACTCGCACGATAGTTGAGGGATTACTGTACACAGACATCATCATTTAATTTCCATCCTCCATGCTAGCATGGGTGGGACAGTTCCAGGGCAAAACTTGAGTAGACTGTCAATCTTTAACCATTTAGCATTTGAACTGGCCATGTCCAGCCCAAATATTCTACCTATTTTATGTTCAGATTGGCCAGATCCGGCCTCTCAAACTTAGCCCATAATGTGATTCTAAAAATGCACAATTGCATCGTCAAAAGGGCCTTAGAGTTAACCTAGCTAAAACCAAAGTCTTAGTAAGTAGCAAAGCAGACAAATCACAAATCCCCTCATGTATATGGCCCAGCTCGGTCTGTAGGAAAGGTGTAGGTAGAAATTCCATAAGGTGTACCCGGTGTAATATATGGATACATAAGAGGTGCAGCAATATCAGAGGAAGGTTAACGGAAAAAAGTTTTTATGTGTGGAAGGTGCACAGGTACAATTAATACTAAAAATGTACATAAAATAGACTCCATCAAATGCCAGGGGAGAAAACTATAAGTAGTTGATAGATTCCAGTACCTAGGTGACCAAGACAGTAGCTGGGGGTGGATGCTCAGAGAGTGTAGCTGCTAGAATAAGAATAGGCTGGGCAAAGTTCAGATAGCTCCTACCCGTTAGTAACAAAGGGCCTCTCCCTCAGAGTGAAAAGCAAATTGTATGATGCCTGTGTGCAAACAGCTATGCTATACAGCAGTGAAACATGGGCTGTGACTGCTGAGGACATGCATAGGCTTGAAAGAAATGAAGCTAGTATGCTCTGCTGGATGTGCAATGTCAGTATGCATGCACGACAGAGTGTAAGCATCATGAGAAAACTTGGAGATAAGAAGCACAAGATGTTGTGTACAAGAGAGATGTCTGATGCGTATGGATGTGGACAGATGTGTGAAGAAGTGCTGATCAGTACCAGTGAAAGAGGGAGACCCACGAAGACATGGGATGAGGTAGTGAAGCATGATCTTTAAATGCTGGGCCTCATGGAGGCAATGACTAGCAACTGAGACATTTGGCCATATGCTGTGCTTGCAAAGACCCATCAAGCAAAGTGAAATCATAGTTGTGGCTATTGTCAGTGTCACATAACAGGCACCCATGCCGGTGGCACATAAAAAGCACCTATCAAGCGTCAGGCTTCAGGGAGGTAATGTGGCCAATGCTGACGTCACAGAATTAGCAACCATGCTGGTGGCACATAAAAAGCTCCTTTTGAGCACCGGGCTTCACAGAGGCAATGACAAATGACCGAGACCTTTGGTAATATGTTGTGCTTGAGAAGGAAAATCCATCATGCCAAATAAAATTGTAGTCATGGCAGATACTGGTGTCACATAACTGGCACCTGAGTCAGTGGCAAGTAAAACTACCCTTCACGCTCACAGAGTGTGAAAAACCTGATGAAGGCAAGCACAATCAACCTCTCCCTTGTGAAAATTTATATATATATGATATATAGATAAATATATAGAGTGTGAGGGATTTAATTCACTGGTGATCTAAAAGAATAGGTACACTGAGTAAGTGCTATAATTGGTCATCCATTGCGTTCCAAGTTCACAGCTGAGGCTGGAGCTAGGGTTCCGTATTAGGCTTTCCGTGTTAGCAGGTATATATTAGAGGAAATGGACAACAAAAACCAAGGCAAGACAAGAATCTCAAGTCATTTATAATAATTTGATTAGGATAAGGTGAATTTGAAAAGTCTTACAGCTGTTTCTGGGATATCCCAAGTGATAGGCTAGCATGTCCATACACTGGGTATTCTATCACCAGAGACAAGGTGAGTATGTATGAAAGTTCTAGAAAGGGAAATTCTCAGATTATAAGGAATAAAATAGAAGAATAAAGATTAAAAGTCGATAGAATACAGACAAGAGAATAAAGTTCACAGTTCATCTTTTTCCAGAGGGTAAGGAAGCGGGTTTGTACTTACATGAAGGTATAGGCCCTTAGGTATAATTCCAAATAAATCTAGGCAGTATTTTTTGTTGTGTGAGCGTAAGACGCCCCCTGACGAAAATGGACTGGACCACTACATATAAATAATAGTGGTCTGAGTAAGTGAGGTAGTTCATGCTAGTTCCCCTCGTTTGTACTGGAAGGCTTATCCTAATGGCTGGTAAATATTGCCATGTGCTCAGCAATGGCAGTGTGAAGAATTTTGGAAGCAGAGGTGAAAAATTAAGTCTGAAGTAAGTGTACGCAGTTAATGCGTTAGAATTTATTTCTAAGTTAAATGGTGGAAAAAATTTTTCAAAATTAGATCTGTCTAAAGCCTATTTACAGATAAAAGTAAATGAAAAATACACAAAGTATTTGACAATAAATACACACAAAGGATTGTACAGATACACACAATTACCTTTTGGATTAAAAGTGACACCAACAATATTCCAGCAAATCATGGATACTGTGTTATCTGATTGTGAATTTGTAATCTAATACTTGGACGATATTTTGATCAAGAGCAATTCTTGTGAACAGCCTGTGGAACACATAAAAGCTGTGTTTAAGAAAATTAAAGTTTTCAGGTTTACTTTAAGTGAAGAAAAATGTGAATTCTTTCTACCCCAAATTAAGTACTTAGGACAAATAACTGATAAAAGTGTAGACATCCTGACCCGTCAAGAGCAGACACAATAAGGAATATGCTTGTGCCAATAAATATTCCAACTTTACAAGCATTTCTTGGGTTGGTAAACTATTATCAAAACTACATTCCTAATATGCATAAGTTAAGAGCTCCATTGAACGACTTACTTAAAAAAAGAGCAAAGTGGAATCGGTCCACTAAATGCCAGAACACTTTTGAAGAAATAAAAAAAATTCTAATCGCAGATATGTCGTTAGCACATTACAATCCTGAAATGGACATCATGAATGTGCCAAGGTTGCGTGCTCGTGGCCAAAGACAGAGAACCCATGGTCTAGGTTACACACTGACTATGCTGGATCTACCTAATCATAGTAGATAGCTGTACTAAGTGGCTGGAGGTTTGCAGGTACTATAGACCAACCTCTAAGAGAACTACAAAGTTCTTATATGAATTGTTTGCATGATGCGGTGTCCCTGACATGCTAGTTTCAGATAATGGAATGCAGTTCTCTGGGTATGAATCCGAGAACTTCTGTAAAAGGCATGCGATAAAGCATATTTTCACTCCACCCTACCATCCGAGGTCAAACAGTCAGGTAAAAGGATTTGTGGACACTTTTAAAAGTGCGCTAAGAAAAGCGAGGATTGAATTAAGTAATGACAAAGCACTGACAAATTTCTTAAGAATATACAGAGTGACCTCCAATCAAAGTACAAATTCAGGGAAGTCTCTCACAGAACTGATGTCCGCAAGAATTTAAAAAGTCAATTTTTCATAAGCTATTACCAGGGGGGGAAAAAGACATAAAGGAAATATAAAAGTGCCAATGAAATACGTTGAGATAGGTGATAAAAGTGCATTTCAAAACCTATAGAAATGGTAAAGAAGGCTGGGAAGATGGCCTTGTTACCAGAAAAATTGGAAGTATGTTGCATCTAATTAAAAGGTCACACGGTGAACATAAGGGACATATAAACAAGCTAAGGAAGAGGCATACCCAAGATCAGGAAGAAATGCCCATGGAAGTATTCTGTGAAATATTCAATGTACCGGTACCAAAAGTAAGAGTCCCATAGAACCAGCATGAGAAAAAGAAAGCAGACTGAACACCTTGAAATAATGCCCAAGCAAAAGAAATCCTCAAAAAAATAAAATAGATAAATAAATATAAATCTTTATTCCTTAGGAACATGAAATCTCAAAAAGGGAGATGTTGTGCGAGAGTATGACACCCACTGGCGAGAATGGACTTATTTTCCATAAACAACCTTGCCAGGACTTGTGTCTTGGAGGGTAACTTTCTAGGTGCAATCCCATGGTCATTCACGACTGAAGGGGGTCTCCACTGGTCTGAGTAAGTAAGGTAGTTCATGCTGGTTCCACAGTTTGTGTGTTGATAGTTCAAAGTTTACAGTTAGCATGTTGGATTGTTGGTTCCTAAAAGATTGTTGTTACATTCTGTGTTGTTACTGCCATTTGTTTCGATTATACTGTTATTACACTGTTGCAGTGTATTCGTTCATCCATAAGGATATAACATTTTGAATGATGCATTCATGTTGAAGTGGTTAGCTAGTATGTAAATGGTTTGCATGGGTATATACAGAAAGACAGACATCAACATAGACAGAAGTGGGTTGTGAGTGGATAAAAGAGAGAAAAGATAGGAATGGGATAGGTGTCAGAAAGAATGAATGAGAGTAAAAGTAAAGTAAAATCAAAAATCAAAATAATAAAGAATAAAGATAGAGATAAGATGCCAGTATTATTCTAAGTAAGAGGTCAGGCATTAAGGTTTTGGTGAAGTGGAGGAGTAAGGTATTTACGTCTATTAACAAATGGGCATAAGAAGCTAGCTCAAATTTTAATTTTTTATCTCTAATTTTTAATTTAACTTTTAAATTTTAATTCTTTAATTTGTACCCTTTATCCATTTAATTGTAGATTTATCCTATATATATCCCCTTAAGCTAGGCATCTATTTTTAGCTATCCCTACTGACCACTAACCACTCCTAACCTAGATTTCATCTATTTAACTAACAGATATAAAAACCTGCTTCCTCCACTTTACCAAAACCTTAATGCCTGACCTCTCACCCTGAACTGACACTTACAAAGAATAACACTGGCATCTTATCTCTATCATTATTCTTTTTTATTTACATTTTATTTTTTTATCTTTTATTTTGATTTTTGATTTTACTTTACTTTCGTTCTTATTCATTCTTTTTGGCATCTATCCCATTCCTGTCTTTTCTCTTTCTCCTCTCTCTTCTATCCACTCACTCACAACCCACTTCTGTCTATCTTGATGTCTGTCTTTCTCGCTCTATATACCCATGCGGACCATTAACATACTAGCAAACCACTTCAACATGAACTCATCATTCAAAATACTGCTGGGACTATACCTAAGAGCCTATACCAAGGCTGCAGACTTTGTGTGGCCTGCTGGATACTTTCTGGAAATGGGTTTATTTAAACAAACATTTTTTTTTAATTATTGAAAATTAAAGATTGTAATGAAAAGTAAAATAAAAAGATACTACTGCTTTTGCAACTTCAAGGAAATGCAGGCCAACCCCCAAACCCTCTGGAAAAGGATGTGAACTTCATTCTCCTGTCTGTATTCTTCTATCTACTTTTAATCTTTATTCTATTTTATTCCTTATAATCTATGAATTTCTCTGTCTAGAACTTCCATACATACTCACCATGTCTCTGATGACGGAATACTCAGTGTATGGACGTGCTAGCCTATCACTTGGGATATCTCAGAAACAGCTGTAAGACTTCAAATTCACCTTACCCAAATTAAATTATTATAAATAACTTGAGATACTTGTTCTGCTTTGGTTTTTACTGTCCTTTGCCTATGTATGTATGTATGTATGTATGTATGTATGTATGTATGTATGTATGTATATATATATATATATATATATATATATATATATATATATATATATAT
>NC_068989.1:33721690-33723324 GCF_001194135.2 Octopus bimaculoides | reverse complement strand
CGTCTGCCGCTACATTCCGAGTTCAAATTCTGCCGAGGTCAACTGCCTTTCATCCTTTCAGGGTCGATTAAATAAGTACCAGTTACGCATTGGGATCGATATAATCGACTTAATCCATTTGTCTGTCCTTGTTTGTCCCTTCTGTGTGTAGCCCCTTGTGGGTTGTTAAGAAATGACACACACACAAATTTCATTCAGGTTCTGTTTACTACATTTAGTCGCAAGGTTTTATTTGGCCCAAGACTACAGTAGAAGACATGTGCCCACTGGAACTGAGCCTGAAACCACAGGATTAAGAAGCAAAGCAAACTTCTTGACCAAACAAGTCAAACCCAGCAATGATATTTTGAATGCATTTAATATATTTCAGATTCAAAATATCATTACTTAGCTTGACTACTTTTTTGTACATTATACTATTCTGTCCTGTATAAGTGAGCTAGTTCTAAATTCATTCACATAGAGGCTATAAACAAGGATTTGGAGTGGTTTAAGTGGTTTATTCAATTCGACTTAAATCAGAAATTCTGGTAACGTGCATCGCTTCTAAGCATAACACGAAATAAATATTTATACACATATGTATACACACAACAGACACAGGCATTATGAATAGCAGTCACATTTCCCTAAATAAGGAGACACATTCAATAATGCAGTTTGGAGTAGACTATTCCCGAAAAGGAGGCATGAGTGTCAAAGCCTGAATACCTTTGATTGTGTCTTCTTGATTAGGGCCGACCTGGGGCTAAGCTATAACAAAAACCACACACACAAATACAAAATGAGCATCTATTACGTATTCAATTTTGTTTGCAATCTCTTTTATGCACTGTTTAAATAATGAAACCAAATATTTACCCTGTAACCTTGATTTACTCATCACTTAAAAAACAAAACAAAAAAATAAGTAAAGTTCATCTTCATTGTTTAATGTTTGTCTACAATGATAGCATGGGATAGATAGTTTGACAGGATCTGATATGCAGACTGCATTGTGCTTTATTATCTGCTTTGGCAAGTTTCTATGGCTGAATGCCCTTCCTAATGCCAAAGTGAGAGACAAGGGTACAGAACAGAAAAGTTTTTTTTTGCTGTAGAACTACTTAGTTATTTGCATTATAGGAGAGAGTGAGAGTGACCAGAATTATGCTGGAAAGAAATAAAAATAGTCAACATACAAAACTTAGAAGCCACATAAAGGAAAAAAGAAAATACTTCAAAACATAGCTGCATTATTATTTTGGTAACAAACACAGAGCAGAATACAAAATAATAATCTCAGGAATGGTTGTCTACTATCTTATAGAGGCATTACTTTTCATTTTAGCCAGAGGGGAGGCAGCTAAGAAAAGATTTGCCAATGTTCTGCGCCGTGAGGACCAAAGACTTGAGGTATTTCGTGTCGCAAGACAGTGTAGGAGAGAGAATAGTGATGTAGTAGGAGAGAAATGTGTTCGCATGGATGATGGTATGCTTGCTCTAAATGAGGCTGCAAAGAAAGAGGTCTGGAGAAGCCACTACGATAGATTGCTTAATAAAGAGAATGAATGGGAGAAAGAGAGTCTGCCGTATGTTGACCCAACAGAGGGACCAGCTATCCGAGTTGACAGTACCATGGTAGATAAAGCAAT
>NC_068989.1:33709238-33717045 GCF_001194135.2 Octopus bimaculoides | reverse complement strand
TGAGTGAGATCGTTGCCAGTGCCCCTGGACTGGCTCTTGTGCGGGTGGCACATAAAAGACACCATTTCGAGCGTGGCCGTTTTCGTGCGGGTGACACGTAAAAGCACCCACTACACTCTGAGTGGTTGGCGTTAGGAAGGGCATCCAGCTGTAGAAACTCTGCCAAATTAGATTGGAGCCTGGTGTTGCCATCCGGTTTCACCAGTCCTCAGTCAAATCGTCCAACCCATGCTAGCATGGAAGGCGGACGTTAAACGATGATGATGATGATGATCCTAATAATAATATATACAACAAATTTAAGGCAATGAGTTGGCAGAATTGTTAGCACGCTGGGCAAATGTTTAGCAGCATTTTGTCTGGCCTTATCTTCTGAGTTCAAATTCCACCAAGGTTGACTTTGCCTTTCATCCTTTTGGGTCAATAAAATAAGTACCAGTTGAGCACTAGGGTCGATGTAATCAACTTATCTCCTCTCCTGAAATTGCTGGCCTTGTGCCAAAATTTGAAATTAATATTTACAACAAATTGTTTGTTATACTCTAATGCTTAAAGTGATATTTATACCTTGTTTTGATGATCGTGTACTTTTGTTATCAAAGTTGTTTGTATCTTTCTGTAATTCAGCTTTTTCATTTGATAATTTAAGATGACTAGTAACTTCTGTAGTATCATTTGAATCACAAGAAACTTGGGATGCATTCATCTGGAAAGAAAGATTTACCTGAAACAGATAGTAGAAAGCTTAAAAGAAATTACAGATTCTATTTTTGATTTTAAACATTGCAATGAAACATCACAGGAATAAACAATCTAATCAGTATCACGATAACCACCAAAATTACTACATAAACAGAATTTTGTAGGCTCTCTATTATTTCTATGTTACAATTTTAACTATTAGGTTGATGCAAAGCAATAAAATAAAATGACTACTATATTTATTCATATTTAATATGCACTTGTGCTTATAATTATGGGCTACAAAATCCTGGAAAACAATATCTTGTGTAATAATAAACAGTTTTTTCTTCTTTCAATATTATGATATTGTGGTGGTGGGGTCTAGCTTCACCCTGCCTGAGATTTGAAACCAAATCCACCAGCTTGTTGCTTGTCAAAACAAGCAGGAAATCCTCCACACTAGATGACTGATAAGAAAACACTCCACCCCCAAGGACCTGTGCTGGTCAAGGAAAGGCCAGTCCTTTGTTTAAGGTTTGACCTACATTACTGACTATAGCCTATATAACAGAGATAATTTTCTATCTCTTCCCCTTATGTGTCAGCTATGACCAAGGAGCAACACTAGCTCTTTTGTGTCAGCCAGACCAAGAGCAACACCTGCTTTTGCATCAGCCTTAACCAAGAGCAGCACTCCTTTCGCCATTTGCTCAACATGCTTAGAGAAGCTTTTGGCCATAATAAAGGTGATGCTGCCTTTATCCTTTCTAGTCAGCACCATGACTACCTTACTCTTTCCCTCTCTACTGACAGACAACCTTTTTCTACATATCAACTACTAACCAGCGAGTCATCCTTGTCATCACTATCATTAGAATTGCTACTATCTCTGTAACAACCTGTCGGGTAAATGAATATGTAAATAACATTTCTTCCGTCTTGGAGAGTTACATCTATACGCTACATTTAATAGTGGGGTACCTCATATCAAATCTAGCCTGCTACAATATATACAAAAGTGTTTAATCACATTTATTATAACTGCTGTCTAAAATATATTGAAAAAGTTTGTAAATCCTCAAAACAAAAAGTGAACTTGAAAGTGACCATCAAACTTCATAGGCTTAGACAGTAAAAGAGTAAAATTACTATTTTTAAATCTCACAACAAGAGCTATTCAGCAACAGTACTTTGGAGTAAAGATTGTTTGCCAACATAACATGACAGTCCTGGTTTAGGACGAATGTTGCTGTAATTTAGCCCCAGGAGACATCATCTCCAGCTGGCTATACAACACGATTTGTGTCCTTATATTTTTAAAAGTGTATATAGTGTAAACTCAACTACTACGGGAGGATATACAGGACACAATGCAGAATACAAATATTTTCATTATACTTCTGATTAAGTATATTCACTATCAACTGCTTTAATTTTTTTAGCAGAAATATATAGTGACAGTTCATTATGATAATTGCAGTATTTCAGAAATAGATGTATTTATTTTTTTTCAGTTTATGTTCACATTTTGATAATGACAATCTATGGTCATCCTTATTTTTTATTAATTTAATCATTACATTAAAATATTTTTGATTGTGAAATTATTACATTCTGGTCTTCTATAGCAAATGTTGACAGCAGTAATTCTACAGGACCAGGGTCTACCACTTGTGCTGAACATTTTATTATCATTATCATCAAAAATAGAATTTTATAATAGTCATTTAAATCTGTGTTAAACATTAGCTAGTTTGGACAATAGATATAACTAATTAATTTACGGTGATACCTTCCTGAAGAAGGCAATAAATTTGACCTAGAGAAAAATAAGCCATTACAGAGAAGTTTAAGACTGGTTATGTATGGGAACTCTAATGAGCTGATAACCTAGTTCTTATAACAGATTAGAGAGGAAATTCTGAGTACAGAATCTAAACTAGAATCAAGGAGTCTCAAAGTAGATTTTGCAAAAACAAAGGTTTTAGTAAGTAGAAAAGAAAAGAGGACCCTGATATCTTCAGGAAAATGGCTTTGCTCAATATTCAGAAAAGGAGTAGGTCTAAACTCTGTATGCTGTACCCAATCTATGGACACAAGAAGTGTAGTGGAATCACAGACAGACTAAGCTATATATGTGACAGATGCACTGGATAGTACATGCTATAAATACACCTAACAGAGATTCTCTTAAATATCCAGATGGTTCATTAGAAGAAATTGATAGCTTTTGTTACCTAAATGCAATTACCAGTGGAAGTAGTTGCTCTGAAAGTATAATAGCCAAGGTAAGAACAGGTTACAAAAAGTTCAGATAGCTCAGCTGCTGCTGGCTACAAAGGTCTTGTCTTTCCTTCAGTGAAGGGTAAATTGTATGATGCTTGTGTTAGGACTGTAATGCTGCATGGTTGTGAGAGGGGGACTTGAATGCAGAAGATTTGACAAGACTGAAAAGAAATGAGTCTAACAAGCACCATTTGATGTGCAATGTACGTGTGTATAAACAACAAAGTACAAATGTGTTGCAAGAAAAACAGGGCATAAGAGGAATTAGGTGTAGCATTTAAGGACTGTGCTGGTATGCTCATTTGAAACATATGGATGAGGACAGTTGTATAAAGAAATGTTAATCACTTAACATGGATAGATCTTGCAAAAGAGGAAGACCCAGGAAGATTTGGACATAGAGGTGAAAACTGCGCTCAATACCATGTCAAGAAATGACAAGGGACCATAATGAATGGTGATATGCCATCTTGAGAAGAAACACTCATCAGCAAAACAGATTCTGGAAGCACAACATTTACATATATATTCCCCTTATCCCACCCAATTTTCTCAAGACATTCCTATCACCATCATCTCTCTAGCTGCAGTATTCTGCTGTTGTAATTAAATGTGAGCAGAATTGCATACTTCTCTAGCTTTTACTTGATACCACTTATCCTAACTAGCAAGAAGCATCTCCCTAGTTGCCCATCCTTCATTCTGACTTCTTCACCCACTAACACTGACCACTCTTAACCACACACATCTCTCTGACTTTCATCCTTATGCTATCTACAGTACAATTATTACTATTCTGCTGCTCTTCAACCCACTCCTTTTTCTGCACTGTTAGTCATTTCCTACTCTCTATCACATCCCTTCAACTCACATGTGTCATTGATCACGCCCTCTTGTCCACCATTCATTACATACAGCCTAAACACTATCCAATCTCTACAGTCATCACCTATTCTTCCCTACATTCCCTTCAACATATATTCATCTTCAACCACCATCAACACTTGTCCTTCACTTATTACATTCATCCCCTCACCATTCCCCACCTCTAATTATCTCTCGTTCTCCTCATACACTCTTGCAACCTCTACCTATCTACACTCGCTGTTCTTCAGCTCCAATTCATTTCTACTCATCTTGTACCTTGAAGGTTCACACTGATCCTTCATGACCACTACTTTATCTCTTTCCAACTCCACTACAGACACTCCTACCTTCTCTCCTACAGCAAGAAATCTGTTGGGTTCTGACACTTTCAAATTTTAACTTTTATCTTCTGCATAATGCTATTTTCTCTACTGTAGCTCCATTCATTTGAAAGCAATCTTAATCTTGATCTCACTAGTGTTGATACCATAAAAAAAGCACCTAGTAAAGTGGTTGGTGTTAGGTCATCCAACTATAGAAATCATGCCTAAGTGGACACAGAAGCACAATGCAGTCCTCAGACCTTTCTAATCTGTCAAACTGCTAGCACAGAACATGGACATTAAATGATGATGATGATACATCGTTAATTATATGGCTGCATGTGTGTGTGTGTGTGTGTGTGTGTGTGTGTGTGTGTGTGTGTGTGTGTGTGTGTGTGTGTGTGCGTGCGTGCGTGTGCGCGCACGTATATACATATATGAAGGAAACAGGTGTGGATCAGGAAGGAGAAGGTGACAACTACCTGAAAATTTCTTGAAAAAAGCAGGTTTATAAAGAAAACGCATTTAAATTTATACTTTCATGTGCAAAAAGTAAAATATAAAATACCTAATGCAAAATATTTTAAAATGATACTTACATTAGGTACATCAAGTTGTGATGATATATCAACAGCAATATTTTCATGTTTAGTTGTTTTAACTTGTGGACTGTCTTCTTTTTGAACTCCTGACAGATTTCTCTGTGGTTCCATTTCAAGGCTTTCTTTTGGCTCATTAGCTGTTGTTTGACTCATTTCTGAATGATTCTTTGTAGAGTCCTTTCTCACCGTGATTAGAGTTTGCTTAACTTTCGATTCTTGTGACTTTTGAGAAATATTTGCAACACCATTTGAATTTTCTAAATTTAAACTAAAATTCTGTATTCTTCCAGACTGCTCAATATCAATTCCATTACCAAATGGTAACAACGGATTACTGTTTTCAATATCTATATCTTGAAAAACTTGTATTTCTTTGCTTTTGGTTGAAGTGTTCTTTTTTAAGTTATTCTTCCCATCACTATCTAGAGGAACCTCATGGTGTGTCCAACTAGTGACAATTGGCTCACTTATGACATTTGTAGTTACACTAGAAGGTGTAGGAGAAAGTGGCATTGGTGAAATTGTTTTATCAGTTAGAAATTCTAATGATTCTCTGTCACATGAAGGTGCTTGTGTTAAGGAATCATTGTAACTGTCAGTAACATTTGAGGAGTCAACAAACTTTTCTTCAGTAATTTCATTGGGGATAAACTTTTCTTTTGGCTGATTGCCAACGGATGCTGAATTTTTCAAATCATCACATTTTATTTCAAAATAGTTTTCCTCATTAGATTTTCTTCTCTTCCTTGGACATTTTTGAACTTTCAAAGGCGAGGACTTTCCTTGCAAAGATATAACATGGTCAGACAAATTTTCTAGTATTTGTTTTTCCTTTTCCTCAACTGGCCGACTACTTCTACCCAAAGATATACAACTGACTTCAGATTTTGTTTTGCTCCCAAAAGAATCAACTAAATTATCTTTTTTTGAACTGCTATATATTTCAGATTGACAGCTGAAAACCTTATTAGAGACAACTGATTTTAGGCTTCTTCCATCAAGAGAAAAACATTTCCTTTTTGATGCTTTAGTTGGTTTAACAATCTGTGAATCTAATGTGGAACAGTCAGTAGCAAATATCATTGTTTTAGGAGTTGTAGTAGATTGATCCTTTTGAGGTATATCTTTTTGGTATTTTGATTGAACAGGTAGGTTCTTTGAACATGATTCATTATTAAACACATTTTCTTCTGGTGTTTCTTTTCTTTCAGACTTAGGTATTTCATTCTGATACAGTTTCTGTAGTTCTGGCAATATATTTACATAATTGTTTTCAACATCTACACTACAAGGAATCTCACTACATGAAGATGGCTGACATTCAATTAATTCAATTTTACAAGGTTGTATTGAAGATAAGGATCCTTGCGAATCTAAATCAGATGGTTTTTCTGAAATAGTTTTTGGAATGGTGGGTTTTGCTTCAGGATCAAACTCAGATACAATGATTTTACAATTCTTGTCTTGAGAACTGTTCATTATGAGGGGAGGAGTTAATCCTTTATCATGCATGAGAACAAAATTTTTATTGTTGTTATTTTCTTGTGAAGACTCTGGATTTTCATATATTTCTTTATTGTCAACTTTAGAGTTACTACTGAATGATGGAGAAGATTCAGTGGAAAGAGAATTAGAATTCTTCAGACAATTTTCATCTGATTTACAATTAAATTGTCTGATAATTTTATCTTGAAAAGTTCCTTCTAAAAGCATATTTTGATTAATATCTCCAACATTTTCTTTACAATTATCTAGCACATGCAAAGTGTCATTTGAAGGTAGAGAGATAGAACCATCTATATTTTTTTCAGTATTTAACTGCTTTTCATTATTTCTTTCAAGATCTTGGGATGAAATACTTTCCTTAATCTGAGGTTGATCAATACAAGAATTAAGTTTTATACTGTCTTCTGACATTACTGAGCTCTGGGTTTGAGTATAATCCACAAGTTTAAAATCTGGGATTAACAAGAAACTTGAGGGAGATTTGCTATCATTTGATACTGCCTGTGATTTACTAGTTTTGTTTGGCATCTCCAATGCCTGTTTAGATGAAATAGTTTCTTTGGCAGCATCATTGCAAGCATCTTCAGTACTCATTTGTTTATTTGATGCAGATGAATTTGACAAATCACAAGGTAAAATTGTGTCATCAACAATTGAAGAGTTTCCTGTTTCCATTAATACCTTCATTGAATTATGAAGTGGTTTTGAATATTTATCAGCATCCTTATGAAATGTACCATCATTTACTTTATCAAGTTTATCAGAAATTAACATGTCAACAGCAGAAGACATTAAAGAATCATCTTTGAATTGAGATGCACTTTTTATTGAAGAGCAACCATTTGTTTCAGAAATTAATCTATCTGATAGTGATAAATCCGAGCCAGAATCCTTTCTATCAGATGCATGCAAGGAACTAGAAGGCATACTTACATCTTCAGATTGTATTTCTGAAATAAATATGATTGAAATAAATAAATGTAGAAAGATAAAGCAAATATTTTCCTGAAAAATGTAAGATTTTCTTTTAACAAAAGGTCATATACAGATGGGTAAAATAATTCAGTAGCTTAACACCAATAAAATTAATGGTAGTTAAAAAAAACTAAGTTAACCCAAACAGAATTTCAACTGAAAAACATAACTCTTTGAACTAAAAGACCTAAAGTTCATTTTATCAGGAAGCAAACACAATGAACACTGATCACATCTATAAAATACCAGCAATGAAACAGACATACTCTTACTCACCAACACTACATCTGAGTCCTCTAGATACTTTATCCTTTATTATCCCTTTGTAATAATTCGACCGTGTGAACCAAAGGAGATGGCGACGTAGACGGAAAAGGCTCCTTTTTACCATGTTGCATGGTCAAACACAAAATAAGATATATAAGATAGAAGGCTCATCATGAGAGATACGAGCCATAGTGCCAGTAAAAGAACATAGTAGGACAGACAACCGATATATATATATATACATATATATATATATATATACATAGAGAGAGAGAGAGAGAGAGAGAGAGAGAGAGA
>NC_068989.1:33697143-33708131 GCF_001194135.2 Octopus bimaculoides | reverse complement strand
GAGAGAGAGAGAGGGAGAGAGAGAGAGGGAGAGAGAGAGAGGGAGTAAGTTTATTAACATAGTGAAAATTTGTGTCTGTGTGCGTGCATGCGACATATATAACACAGTAGATAAGTCAGTCCTTCGTGTACAAGAGAATGTATACAACAATGTGGAATAACGGACAGTCGTATAAGCAATAGTGTGTGTACAATATGTGAGTGTACAAGTGTGTGTGTGAGAGGAACACAGAACATAGAAAGAGTGTCTGTAACATAGACTGTAAAAAGTCTTCAAACACTGAGATAGAGAAAACCAGTTCGTATAAGAGTTACACAAGATTTAGAATGTTCATATGCAGGAAGTTGTGGCCAAGTAGCAGAGCTGTGGTATCACAATATGTGTGTTGAGCGTCAAATGCTGTGACCGTTTACCTGATATGGAATATTCTCACTGGTTAGTTCTGACTGTTGCTCGTGGTGGAAACAATCCACTCAAACAGTGTCGATATAAAACCGAGTGTGTTGATATTGGTGTGCACCTGGTGGTGGGGTTGCTGGCGCACGACATTGTGGTAGTCAGTACATAGGTGGTGAAGACGTCGGCGCTGAAACTGGCTGTAGCTGTGTTCTGTATGTGTGGTCAGCGACCAGACCTGTGAGAGATCTGGAATCGAAGACTACTATCATCATTGGATCGGGCTTATTTATAGCTGAAATAGGGCTCACCGGAAACCCAGAAAAACTCTCTCTCACGTGACCTTATCTGAAGGCCACGATTGGACGTAATGCACCCTTAACAAGCAGAACATGGGGACAATTGCCACGCAAATAAGAACCAATCAGGATGGTGCACAGAAGGGTCCAAGGCAGCCGAAGACTAGATGTTAGCAGCTTCGTTATCATTTGTGATTGAATGCCCGTGAGAGAGATTTCACTACACCTTTATTAAATCTAATTTTGATTCTAACATTAACACCTGTATACTACTTCCCATTCCTTGTACCAAATATTCTATTCAAACTTTCTTCCTCAGTACTTCAATTCTTTAGTACAACTTTCTCTGCTTACATTTATCTTTCTTGAAATAAAAAGAATAAAAATTGACTGATGTAGAATTTCATCAACTGAGCCACTGAAATCATGCTTTCTTTTGCCTTTTCCAGGCAGTTCAGTAAAAATTAAGCTCATGTACCATGACAATGAGGTCTAGCTATATGAGATAAGCCTCTAAGGAGAAACCAAACAAAATCATATCTGTAAATGTTAATTTTTTAAATTATTCATATGCACAGAATAGGAATTGCACACATGACCTTTGTAGGTCCTTTCAACCAAGTAAGACCAATGCTTTTGACAGTCAATTTGAACTTCTGTAGATTGATACCTATATGAGAAATATGATGTGGAGAGGAGTCTCCAGAGGATTGAAGTTCTGGGGAAGAAGGATTGAAAAGTGTTTAGTGAAGAATTCGAGGGTGGAGCAAGACACAATGGAAGTAATGAAATAGAAAAAAGTCTAGGGTGAAGGTGGTGTGCAGCTTGCTGGTTCAGAGAAGTAAAGGCTGTAGTAATAGTAAAAGCAGCAGCATTAAAGAATCATTTGTTGTAGTGAATGAATCTTTTCCAATCAACTTTGTTGCTACAGTCTAAAATAAATATCTTAAATTTATGTCTATCAGTAGTACCATGCCAGACATGAACACAGTACTTCAAAAGAGGTCATAGAAGCTGAAATACAAGTTTGGTAATATTATATATGTGACATCATGATGCAGATTATCAGAGACGATGCACCTGTCACAGTTACGAAGAATTTTATCGTGTTGCTCAAATGTAGGAATGAATTAAGCATTGAAAGAGAGCTAGATAGCAGTAAAGAAAGTAAAAGTGGAGAGTACATTACACACTAGAAGTAAATTTGACAATAATATGTGTTTAAGACAGGAAAATAAGAATACGGGATGAAAGTATGAAAAGACAATCTAAGAGACACTAGGGTCAGAATGAAGTGACAGGTAATATTTCAACAATCTTGGTAGTGGTAGGTTTAGTAAGAGAGTTATATTAACATGTGTTTTGAAGACAACAAAAACATGAATTTGAATATAGATCAATAATTGTATTTACAGATGAAATTTGTTTCAATCCTTGGCCTTAATCCTATTGAAAAAACACTAAGTCTCTTTGTAATGAAATTTGTTACAATTAATATTTAAGTACAATAAAACAAAACTGAACACAAAGCAGCCAAAATTTATTGTTGCAATAAAAATAAAGAAAAAATAAAAAGTATTTTGTTAGACTCCTCTACTTGCTAAGCAAACCAGTCTGATGAATTTCTTTCTTCAAACTTAAACCAACAGGTTAGCAAGGAATCACAATTTATTAATCAATTCCTCAAACATTAGTGCAAACAAAAGCATCCTAAAACCATCCCATCTTTTTATGAAACCAGAGATTTTTTTATACATTAATAAGCATTCCAAATGTGACCATCACTTTTTTTTTAAATTCAAATTTCAACTCATCTAGAGACAATATGAAGTCAAAATCAATAAAATACAATTCATAATAATAGATATCATTGCAATGTAATACAAAATAATATACTTATGGAGAATCACAAAAGATACTACAGTTGTTTTATGTAAGAATCTATAAAACAGTATTTTCTAAATAGTGGAGTGAGGTCAAAATGTTTCATTACAACTGTTGTTGACTGATAAAATAGATATATTCAGACCACTGATAGACAACAACCAAGTACTCAGACAATGTCAGACATATGGCTTGATTCATCTCCAACTTGTAAAATGATGCTACTTTACAGAAAAGAAGTTATACTAAGATAATATGATACCTAATTCAGAATAATTACAAAAAAAAAATAATGGTGCCTGCAAGATGACCTAATAGTTAGGTTCTTTTATCATTTTTAATGTATTTTATTTTTTCATAGGCGAGTAAATAGAAGTTGATTTAATATTGTTTTCTCAAAATAAGATTTCTTAGATATTTCAGCAAATTTAGAAATTCATATAATTCTTGAATATATAATTAAAAAGTAGCTAGTTTTAAAGCTAAATACACAAAGGAATGTAATGTAATACTGAGAGGAACATAACACAATAACTCTGTTGGGTTTGAACTTATCAAACATAGATCAGTACTCCAATAGTTTTTATCCCAACAAATATAGATTTCTTATGTAGGTAGAAAATATTACATTTATCGAGAGGATAATGAAATATCAACATACATATTTATTCCAAGGAAATTAATGATGTAAGTGAAATAACTGCAAGAAATTCAAAATAGATCAAAGTCATAGGGCTTGCAAGGATTTGTATTTGAGACACATTCATTAATAGATACTGCACAATTAGTCATTTATTTTGAAGTAACTCCTTCCAAAGATTGGCTGAGTAAAAAACACAAGAAAATCTTTCTCTCTACATCTGTTGCTTTATCAAGAGGTATACAGTAACTTATGGCATATAGCCATAAATTATATCTTTTTTCTTCATCATCAAATTAGGAGTAATTTATTAAGTCCTAGCAATGCATCCTAGCATTGCCCAGGTGTTATGACCTACAGCTACATTGCATTATTTGTTCCTTTCTTATGAGCAGAATTCATACTTTTTCCATCCAAATGAGTTTGAAGACTGCAGAATAAATGATAATCAGATGGGGCAATGTCCGGCGAATATGGTGGCAGGGGCATCGTTTCCCATTCAAACTGCTCCAGCGTTTGGAATGTCATCTTTGCTGTATGTGGCCGAGCATTATCCTGATGGAAGAACATCTTTTGCCTTGAAACCAAAGATGATTATTTTGTTGTTCTAGCACTGACTTGAACGACTGGTTGAACGACCAAATCCAAGCTTCTCTGCAAGTTCCTCAACAGTTACAAAGGGATTTTGTTCCACCAGGGTTTGCAGGACATCCTTGTCAAGCTCTACAAATCTTCCAGGACAAGGCTAGTCTTCTAGGCTGTAGTTTCCAGCTTGGAATTTCTGGAACCACTGTTGACACTGGTTTATACTTATTGTCCGATCACTATATTCTGCATTAATATTCCTCACACTTTCCAATGCATTGTTACCTTCATTGAACTCATAAAGCAAAGTATGCCGAATATGCTCACTTCCATCATAGGTTTGAAAAAAAATAACTGCTAAAATCGAACTGCACTCTTCAAAACTTGCACTAAGAATAAGGAACAAGGTAAAATTACTACTGCTTTAATAACAAGTTGATTCAGGTAGTTTATTCCATCCCCCTCCAAATTTTGGTTCATGCAATTGAAAAAACCACATTACTTATGGGGTGACCCAATATATATATAGATAGATGATAAGCAGCTTTCTTTATTATAGTACAGATGTGACTAATTCGGAAAAACATTACTTTCATTATTCACACATCATCAGTTGTAATGCAACACTTTGTAATTTTGGTTCAAATTGAAAGTGTGAAACTATTTTCACTTTCTAATGAAACCTCGTTGCTGTAGAGCAGTGTCTTTCAAATAACTAAAGCTGGTTGTTAGATAACATAAAAAATATGTTGATTAAAATAAAGTTTATTTGGTAACCATATGTCAAAATCAGCAACTCAGTTTTTAAATGCACACAAACTCTTTTATATATAGAGAGAGATTAAAAATTACCTAAATCAGCAGGTTCGCATTCTTTAATATCTGAACAGCTCTTGAGACCATCTGTACCATCTTTTTTCTCATCTTTCTCTGTTACATCAGGAGAGGGATTATGTGAGAAAAAGAAATCACTATTAACAAAAACCTAGCCCAACATATGTATATTTTATGTATAACAATTTAAAATGAAAAAAATAAGCTATAGCTGATTAATAAGAAATCCTAAAAATTGAGTTGTTTGTATAGCTCTTGAAGTAAAAGAAAAGTAGAGTATTTTGCTTCAGCTTACACTTTTAATTAATATCAATAAATTATAAAGAATTGTACCAGAAGTAATACAAAAGTGGGTATAACATTATCATTAACTGATACCGGTTGTTCAAATTGCACGTTGGTAGAGTAATTCTTATTCTATACAAAAGTATTACAAAACACAATCTACATTACAAGAGGAGTGATTGCACCATGATTGAAGTAACAATTGAATCCTCTTTAAAAAAAATTAGGCAAGCACTGTTGTACCCATTCTTAACAGCCATTTTCACCTCATCTGTGTCATCAAATCATTGTCTCCAAACACTGTCCTTCATGGGAAAAAAAAAACAGATAGAAGTCTCAGAATGTCAGATGAAGGCAGTATGCTGGATGGTGGACCACTGACAGGCCCAGTTTGCTGATTCTTTGATTTGTTGCCAAATATGATGTGGTCATACATTATCTTGGTGAATGTAGATCATTTTCAGATTCTTGTTTGGTCTCTTCTTCCTAATCACCAATGAGTGGGCAAATTGATTTGTGCAGACAGACAAGTCGCAAACCATGAGGTTACTTCTCCACTGATTGTGGTCAAAATGCATTACAGAAGATGGTGAAAGACTTTGGGTATCAAAAAGCATGTGCAAAGTGAGTACCTCAGCAGCTGACACCTGATTTAAAGGATAGATGGATGGAAATTTGCTCTGATCTGCAATAGTTTCTCAATGTACAACTTGCTGTTCATAGTACATCACATTCTAGAAAATCAAAGACTTTCTTTGCCCACTGCTGGCTTTTGAACTTCTTGGGCTTTGGAAAAGAAATGTAACACCATTCTACAGACTGAGCCTTCATTTCTAGATCATAAAAAAAAAACATATCTTCACTGGCTTTTAAATGTCTCCAGCAGATCAGAGCAAATTTCCACCCTTCTCTCCTGTAAATCAGGTGGAAGCTGTTGAGGTACTCACTTTGTACATACTTTTTGATACCCAAAGTCTTTCACCATCAAAGACTTTGTTTGCCAATTGCTGGCTTTTGAACCCAAAGTTTTCACCATCTTCTGTAATGCATTTTGACCACAATCCAGCTGAGAAGTAATCTCATAGATTGCAACTTGTCTGTCTGCCCAAACCAATTCCTCCACTCACTGGTGATTCATGTCAGAGGTCACAGTTGGTGGTCTCCCACTCTGTGGTTTGTCATCAGTATTGGTTTTCCTTTCTTTAAACCTCCTTATTTATCCATGCACATTACTCTTGTCAATGGTGTCATCTCTATAAACACCATGTAACCTTCTGTAGAGGTCAGACAGATTGTACCATTCCTTCATCAAAAACTCAGTAATGGCATATTGCTTTCTCTTTGAAACCTATTATTATATAAGGAAGAGAAAAGTTACTAGAAAGGAAGAGGTATTCTACCAGCATAAGCAATTTAAAGGACCTATGTCAGTTAATAAAAAAAGTTAAGACAGCCTTTGCATTACTTTTGGTATAATCCTGGTATATGAATTATTGACTAAAACTTCTTCCATTTAAAACAGCACTTTTGGAAAAGAGTTACTTTATGTGTATGAAAACACTAATATAAGAAAATTGTAGGTAGTTATTTTAAGGTGAAATAAGGTGCTTGTAGCAGCAACATCAAAAAGTGATTTTCTTTCAAACAATACTGTCCTTGCTGTTGCTAACCCTCATCCATTCTTCAGGTAAAAGAACTTACATACCACTTGCCTTTGAAAATGCAGAACTACTGGATGATATATTAAAAGGGAAATATAAACTGACTTCACTGTCTGCAGTGCTTTTTCATGTGAAGCACACAATGTAAACATTCAGACACATACACATATACACACAATGGGCTTTGTGCAGTTTCTGTCTATCAGATTCACTCACAAAGCATTGGTTGGTCCAGAGCTATAATAGAAGACACTCCTCCCACCCGCCCCTCCTGTATTTCTCTCCATCATTTGCTAGTCACCTCTTTCCTGCCCGCTCATCCACTCCAAACCTCTGTATCACCTCACTTATTCTCACCACCCCCAATGTCCCTCAAGAGCATCCCTTGACACATCTTCACCACCATCTCTCTCACTATTACTCGCTTTATCTTACTCTCTCATTCATCTGTTCTCTTTATCTTACTAACTTTCTCTCCTTTCTTTTCCAACTGGGACATCCATGAAGCTACTCTACAACAAGACACTTATCCTTATCCTTCTTTACCATTAATCTCTCAACTGGCAAAAAGCCACCCCTGCCTTATATTACCTGCCTCCCCAGCCAAAAAATTTTGTCTTGTAAGTTGCTTGGTAACCCTGTTGGTGCTGGTGCTATGTAAAAAGCATCCAGTACACTCTGTAAAGTGGTTGGCATTAGGAAGGGCATCTAGCTGTAGAAACCATGTCAAAACAGACAATGGAGCCTGGTGTGGTTCCCAAGTCTTGCTAGCTCCTATCAAACTGTCCAACCCATGTCAGCATAGGAAATGGATGTTATGTGATGATGATATAATACAAATGCATAAACATACATACACCTTTGTAAGTCTTATATATGTATGTCCTTCTTGTTACTTTTGTATATCTTGCAAGTAATTCCTCATGGCTTAACAGTTGATAAACTCACCATGAATATTGCAAAGAGTAGACACCTGATACCTTGATATCTTGTAGAGTACATCAGATTAGCATTTAATTGCTCATGGGAAATGTTCCCCTTAATGACAAAATTATCTGCTTTTAAAATTATTCAAATTAAACTGAGAAGAAAGATCACTAGTGATGTCTATAACATCTATTCCATTTTCAAATTTCTTATGAATATCATACAAAGATGACTGGTTTTTATTGCATTTAATGTATTTTGCTAACTGGCCATGATGTATATTTAGAAAAGGAGTTCCAGCTATGAAAGCTGGTGGCAAAGTAACTGCACTTTCAGAATTCTTACTTCTCAATTCATACAGATTCTGCTTGCTTCTTGTTTGTATACTCTCAATGTTCGGCAGTTTTGAGTCATCCCAAACTTTGGATTTATTCTCCTGGTTTTTACTTTTATCATCACTCAAATTCATTAAGAATTTTTCAGTTCCAAGTATTTTGTTGCTTTTTCTTTTTTTACTAAATGCATCAGTAGTGTATGCTTGCTGAAGAGAGACTGACTTACGAGAAGTTAAGTCAATAACATAATTCTTTGGAGTTATGTTTACACTTGAGGAAACATTTCTTTCTCTTTTGGCTCTGAACTTTTTAAATTTTTCAATACTTTTTGATATTTGCTGTTGAAGTCTTTTATAAGAAGTTGATTGTTTTCTTGGATTCAATGTTCTTTTGGTAACATCGCATATGGAGTTTGATGCTGTTGTAGAAAGAAAGGTATTTTGTTCTTTCCTCAAGCATTTTTTTGAGTAAATGCAGTCACTGTTGACAACTTCAGAATGAATTGAATAAGTCTCTGATACAGAAATGAGATCATAATGAGCACAAACATTTTCTTTTAGAGGAAAATTAGAAATGCACTGTGTTGGCATCCTCTTCATATTATTCTCAGCTGGTTGAAACTCCTTACAGTTACTATTTTCTACTCCAAAGTTATCTTCATTCCAATCATTAAAAAAAAGAGGAAGCTGTTGAAGCCACTCAACTATTCTCTTTCTATTGTTACGTATATCATTTTCTCTACTGTAATTTTTCAGACTCTTATATAATTCATGACCTATGACAACAGAGAAAGATCTATATCAGAATCAGAAGAAATTAGAATGCATTGAGAAATGCTTTTACAATTATATTTTTAATGTACTCAAAAGATCATTAAAATTATCTCATTTAAATACGTCCCCAATTTCCTCCACATTATCTACATTAAATAGCATGAAAATTGTTGTAATGAAGTTTGCAATAAAACATTAAACTATTTGCTCATAATCAAATAAGCTTCGGACAAAATATTGAAAAAAAAAATCAGATAATTGAGGTGGGGAAAGTAAGAAATATAATCCTGATTACGTCCAAGTTGGCTGAAAAGCCCAAATTCTCTACCAATTAACTAAACTTCAATTTGTCAAATCTATTGTTTTTATTAGCTAAAACAATCACTAAACTCTTTCATTAGTAAGCTGCCTGAGACTACTTTTGATCATATGTTACCACATGTATTTGCCTAAACATTTTAAAACCAAAACATCAACATAAATTTCATTACTACATTAGTAGTAATACTTGTTATATACTGCCGGACATTACTATAATGTGAATTTTGTGTTCACCGAATGTTCTGGCTAATTTTCACATTTTTTAATTCTTATTTCCAGAATTTTTTGCCTTTTTAAAAACTAATAGCACCTTCCAATTAAGAAGTAGGAGTGAAACCAAATTTTAGAAATTTTGGAAGGAAGAAACTGTTGCAGCAAATGAAAAATGCAACAAAAACTTGGAGTTGAATGTTTCTATTTCTACTAGTGAAACTAATTCCTGTGCCAATAGTGACAGCACCAGTGGACTAATTTCAAAAAGGAAGGAAACTTAAAAACTAGGCCCAATCACAATCTTCTTGATAGCTGAATCCCATTGACTATTTTCTTTTGTTTAATCCAACTCTAATCCTTCATATAACTGTCAGGGATAATCACTGCATAGGATATAAACAAAAGAAACTAGAGTACAAAATACAGACTTCTACAATCCTGGATAAAATAATGGGTTTCTTTTTTTTTTTTTTTTTTTTCTTAAAAGAACTATGATAATGGGATTTAGGAAATTAACCAAAATTAGTAATTAGTAAAGCACAAATGAACTCATAGGTGACTTCTGTCTTTCTAGTATCCTAACATAGATATAATTTTTAATGCTGTATCAGTATTTTCATATTAGGCAAATAGTAGTATATCACAACATGTAGAAGAAAATTATTTAAAATAAGACTCCTCTTGGACACTTCCAGCAATATATGCCAGGCAAGCTTACAAAACAGGATGTGAAACAATGGAAAATATGTGAAGTGGGAATTTTTATACAAGAAAAAGAGAGAGTGGTGAAAGTCAGCATGGCCCAGTGATGATGTGGTAAGGAAATTATTGTCTCTATACTAAAACCAAAGCTGAATATTATTTTTTGACTGGTATGTCAGTATAGTCAAACTTGCAGAACATATATATGTGCCACATTCATTGTAAAAATGAATAAAAGCATTAAAAAAAGAAATCAAAATTGAAAACAGATGAAATAATCTAACAGCTGAAAAGAAATTTGCTAGGTAACCACTTCAGACTGATTAATTAATTTCCTGTCCATTTATTCTCAACAATATACACAGAAATGGACCACCCTTTATAACAATTACAACAATTCTACAGGTGATGTAAATAAATTGAGTTAGATGATGAACTATTAACGAGTAGTAGACCAGGTAATAAACAGTGGTGATACTTGGTTAGATATAAATATCAAATATACTGTCAGGATTTTTTTCCTACTATATCCCAAACTGCAAGAGGCCCCAAAATTTAGTAACTTTTAATAGTGCTGAGCAAATGTCCCAACACAATTCAGAGTAGGTTATTCCTTCAAAATGTAATGAGAGAAAAGTAAAATTGTGTGGGAGAGACATTTGCTTGAATTCAGATATCTCTACAAAACAGAAAAGACAAACGATCAAGAGTGCCAACACCAGAAACGCTTTAAGTGGATGAAGATTACATAATGTAAAGTAGGATGCTTTACTTTTTTCCCCACAAAAGAAATATTAACTAACTTTTGTATCATCATCATCGTTTAACGTCCGCCTTCCATGCTAGCATGGGTTGGACGATTTGACTGAGGACTGGTGAAACCGGATGGCAACACCAGGCTCCAATCTAATTTCGCAGAGTTTCTACAGCTGGATGCCCTTCCTAACGCCAACCACTCAGAGAGTGTAGTGGGTGCTTTTACGTGTCACCTGCACGAAAACGGCCACACTCGAAATGGTGTCTTTTATGTGCCACCCGCACAAGAGCCAGTCCAGGGGCACTGGCAACGATCCCGCTCGAAAAACCTCATGTGTCACCCGCAAGCCGGCCCAGGGGCACTGGCAAACGATCCC
>NC_068989.1:33695313-33696811 GCF_001194135.2 Octopus bimaculoides | reverse complement strand
GCACCGGCAACGATCTCGCTCGAAAGATTTCATGTGTCACCCGCACAAGAGCCAGTCCAGGGGCACTGGCAACGATCCCGCTCGAAAAACCTCATGTGTCACCCGCAAGCCGGCCCAGGGGCACTGGCAAACGATCCCACTCGAAAGATACAGAATTTAATTTTAATAACTTTATTTTCAAATTTATTTCATTTCCAATTTTTAATTTCCTGTAAAGTGAGTAGTGAATTCTTTAGTGGATCTTTTTATCACTATTTGTGAGTATATTTTTGTAGGAGAATGTATTTCATTTTGAAATAAATTCATACACATATAACTATTTTGTGTTATTTTTACTTTGTGTACTTGTTGAAAATGTATTCAAGTTTAATTGAAAATTCAATAATGTGCAATATTCTTCATTGGAGTCATTTACCACAAACCTGTTATTTATTCCAAATAAATATTGACTAGCAACTGATTTTATATGGTGATAAAAAAAACAAAATTTTAATGATTTTAAATTTTACTGTACTTACCCATACTCAAAAAAATCCTGTTATAGATTTTTGTTAGAACCTTCATGTTGGGTTCCAAACAACACTTTCAATATACCAATAAACAAGAAGCTACATGTGACTTTTGAAACCAGTCTATATTCACACTTACATTGGAATTGAAACACATAGGATATTCTAATTAAGGAAATTGAAAATAAACAATACTGAAAGAATGCTTCAAAATAAAAAATGTCTTAGCATATAATAAGAACAAATTCCTGAATCAACCAAACTGCTTGAACTTAGTGATAAGGCTAAACATTCTTCATGGTATCAAATGTCTTTAAAATCAAATGAAAAAGTATGATAAATTCCATATTGATGTATATACACTCTAAGATAAGGAAAATTAAAATACCTTGGAGAAAGCAAAACCTAGTTGAATGATAAAGAGAGATTGTCAAAGCTGCCAAATTTGTGAGAAATGGACAGTAGAGTAGTTTTAGCAGGAGAATTATGAAAAACCAATGAACTGAATAAATTATGAAAAACAATGAACTGAATGAATTATGAAAACAAATTAAATAAATTATGAAAAGCAATGAATTAAATTTTGCTGTATCTAGGAAAGGTCATTAGGCAAATAAAAACACATAATGGCTCTATTTCATTTTTTCTATCTATATATATAAAAATGAGAATGTGTGTCTGTCTGTCTGTCTGTCTGTCTGTCTATCTGTCGGTCTGTCTGTCTGTGTGTGTGAATCCCTAAAACTCGAGAACTACGCAACCAATTTCATTCAAATTTTACACATGCCTTACTTAGGGTTCCAGTTGTGTTTTAGTCAAAAAAAAATTATTAACTTCTTGCAGAGTTTGAGCACACGGCAACATAATATCTCCTCCACTATTTAAGTATTACGTGTCAAAAGTGAAACAAAAACACTCATGTCAAATACTTTCACTTTAAAAATGAAACTATTCCACTAACTGATACAATCACATTTCGATACTGTAGT
>NC_068989.1:33690131-33694701 GCF_001194135.2 Octopus bimaculoides | reverse complement strand
AAGAGCCCTACTTCTCACATGGACAACTGTATGTTGGCTGCTCAAGAGTGGGCAGCAACAAAAAACCTATTTGTATATGCTCCACAAGGGAAAACAAGGAACATAGTTTACAATGAGGTGTTATAATCACAACAGCAAGAAAGTATGTACATGATCACCTTCTTTTACGAAACTTCATTGACTTTCATATATTTATATTGATATACATATATATACGTGTGTTTGGGTGCGTGTGTGTATATACATCTCTATATATAAAGATGATGCGTAGTCTAGACGGCGTTTTTAGATTTCATTATTCTCTTTAACCCGGGCAACGCCGGGTATTTCTGCTAGTTATTAATATAAGTTAACTAGTTAACCATTTAACCAATTAAGTAATTAATTGTTTGATTAATCATTCAGTCAATCAATCAGCTTCATTTGTTAGTCCCTTCAACACCATTTACAAACTCATCTATGACATGCCCTTTCTATTTCAGGTTTGCCCGTCTCCTAATTTTCAGATTCTGTATATACTTACAGCATTGTGAGTGAAAATGTAAAAGAGAAAAAGTATGTATTTGTGCACTTGTATGTACATGGTGTGGATTCTGAGTTTGAGAGACAGAGAAAGAGAGAAAGAGAGAATGTATGTAGACTTGTGTATGTGTGTAGTGTAGGTTCTGTGAAAGTTGTGAGTGGTTGAAAATTTATTTTTTTATCGTTGGTGTTTTGTCTTTGGGTGTGGTACAGATCATATTAGAATTTCATCATCTTTCACTCTAAGACAAGAGGATAAATGATTTATCTACAAAATATTTTACACATTTGCAAAGCATATAAAGACACACAAACACATCAACTTATGGATCTATAATTTTTTTCTCTTTTTGGTGATGGTAGTGGTAGGGGTGGTCTAACATGTCAGCCACAGTATTTGATTGATACTTTGTTCATTGACCAATTTAATATTAAGATACTTATGCATGGTGTTATGCCTCAGCAATACACAGCTATGCACATACATACAGATTCATATCTGATTCTAATATACCTTATAACTTTTTTGTGATGGCTGGAGATGACAGCGTGGTCATTACATTTTACTTGTACTTTTAATTAAGTGACTAGCATACCTGTGTCATCAACAATACCAACAGCTCATCAAAACAATGGGAGAAACCATTGATAAATGTCAGCAATCAAAAAAATATATGTGCATGACAAAATTGCAGCACTTAAACAATAAGATACAGTTATAATGTCTCAGATGAAAATATTATCCATGTAATACACACACACACAAGACATCCACTTTTCTATGCTCGCACAGATCAGACAAATTTTGTGTAGCTAGATACCATTCCCATTATCAACCCTCACAAAACTTTCGTCATCCCAGGGTTATAGTGTGATTGAGCAGCAAACTTCTAACCATACAGCCTTACACACACACTCTCATACACATATATATACACGATCAATGTGCATACATATGTATGCATGTCTGTAGCCATGTTTGAATGTATTATCCTTTAGTCAGAAAAATAAATATGGGTTAGTTCAGGAGAGGCAAGAATGAAAAAACAGACTAATATGAAAAAAAAAAAAGAACACACACACATGCATAAACCAATTAAATATATTAGCCATGGTTTGATATACAAAATACATATGTATACATGCAAACAAAAAGAAAGCAAAGACAGATTTTCAGACGATGAATATTTAAGTATGAATATATTTCATTAATTATTTATATTAATAGATCAAACTTACAAATGACAGAGAATATTAAAGGGAAAGAGGTAAGTTCAACAGCTGTTTCTGGGGACTCAGAGATGCATCTTAATGATGGTAGATGTAGTTCACCAAAATATGCAGGCCATAATGGAAGCAAATAAATATTAGATTCCTCTAAAAAAAAAACACAGTGTCTTTCTTTATGTTCTGTAACTAGCAATGCAACAAAAATATCACAAAGATAAGCACCAAACATAAAAGTAATGTTGGAGCCAATGTGATTGACAAAAAACCCTTCAATGTGGTGTCCCAGTATAACAACAGGCCAAAGACTGAAGCAAAATATATTTGCTGATAGCTTGTTTTCACTGAGCACGAATCCAGAAGATGCTCAGATAAATCTTGTTTTTTTTCTCGCGCAGATCATTAACCCCTTATTAGTTCTTTTCATTATTCTATCTATTTCATTACCATGTAAACATAGTTTCATCTTCCTTGCTGTTGTCTTAAAATAAGCTTAAGTTCCTTCACGCGCATTTACTATTCGCCACCTATTCATTTATTCTAGTTTGTCACATCATCACTTACTTCTCTAACTTTGTAACAGATTGGCTGACCGGAAATTCTAAGATTTTTCAATTCTATTTCACTATTATAAGCATTTGCTGTTTCATGAAATAATGTTACCCAAAATCCCCAAAAAATATTTTTCTCCCTCATATTCTATCCTTGACAAGCCTAATTCTGGCCCCCTCTCTCTCTGTTTCTATAACCACTTGCTTTGCCAACACTTCCTCCTCCTCCATCACCCCACCCTATATAAACTAGCGCACGGACTTAGATTCCACTACTTCATTTTAATAACTTCGCCAAAAGAATACGAATCCAGAAGATGCTCTTCTGGATTCGTATTCTAATTTTGCTATTTTGTAGTACGTTGGCCCACCCACCCACACCACCTGTACCGGAAGTCCCTATCCTCTGTCATCCTTTGATTGTCTCCCATGAACACATCTAAAGGCTTAACGCCATCCCCACCCCTACTTAGGGTTTATCCCCTATGTAAGGTAGTAATTATATAGCACATAAAAATGGTGTAGAGTATGCAGGTTGAAGGCTATTGTTTACTTATAAATTCAGTCAAATGCGAGCTTTCTTTTCAGGTACATGACACTGCTGTCCCCCATCCCAGGGTCTCATGGGCCCACACCTCCCACACCCTCAGTGTTGGCACACTGAAAGGTAGCTCTGGTAAGATTGTTGTGATGCTTGAACGGAGACGTGTAGATTTGTGATGCATCCAAGAAGTAAGGTGGATAGGAGGTTCTGCTAGGTTCCTCACAGGCAAAGAACACAGGTACAAGATTTTCTGGGCAGGGAACACTGACGGGATGGTGGGGGTGTAGGTATACTTCTTGCGGAAAAATGGGTTGATAAGGTAATCGAGGTAGTTAGAGTATGCAATAGAATACTTAAGATTAGATTAGGGCTACATCATGGGTTAGCAACCATTATCTCGGCCTATGCCCCTCAGCCAGGGCTACCTGATGGACAGAAAGACCGATTTTATGACATCCTCTTGCAAACTACCTCGCTGAAGAATGATAGGGACCTTTTCTTGGTGACTGGTCACTTCAATGGACATATTGGACAACATGCAGGGGGCTTCAATGGCATACATGGAGGATATGAGGAGGGAACCAGGCTGCTGGAGTTCTGCAATGCAAATGATCTTATGGTTTGCAATACTAACTTCAGGAAACCTGCCAGTCACCTAGTCACCTACTGATCTGCTCAACACACTAGCCAAATTGACTAGATCCTCGCCAGAAAAAAAGGAAAGATGGCTGCTTATAAATGCCAAAACCTTCCCAGGCGAAGAATGTACCCCACAACATAGACTAGTAGTTAGCGACTTCAGGATCAGGGCTAAATGGATGCCCAGAAGACGACAAGCATGGAGGAGAAGAGTCTAGAAGCTTAAAGATCCTGCAAATGCACAGAGATTTAGAGACATATTACTCAAAGCTTTTGACAAAATAGAGGGGGATACAACATCACATGATGTGGAAGACAACTGGAGGTTTCTACGGGACAACCTGCTGAGAGCCACTGACCAGATCAGTGGATGGTGCAAAGTCCCCTCTTGATCCATAATAACGTAGTGGTGGAATAATGTGGTTGACAGGGCTATTAGGGAAAAGAAACAGACTTGGAAGGACTGAAAGAACGGTGGTAGCAGGGAATTGTATCAGACTGCCAGAAGGGAAGCTAGGAGACAGGTTTATTTAGCCAGAGGGGAAGCAGATAAGAAAAAATTTGTCAATGTTCTGCACTGTGAGGACCAAAGACTTGAAGTATTTCGTGTTGCAAGACAGCATGTGAGAGAGAATCGTGATGTTGTAGGAGAGAAATGTGTCAGCATGGATGATGATACACTTGCACTAAACGAGGCTGCAATGAGAGAGGTTTGGAGATGCCACTATGAAAGGTTGCTCAATAAAGAGGATGAATGGGAGAAAGAGAGTCTGCCAAATGTCGACCCAACAGAGGGACCAGCTATCCGAGTTGACAATACTATGGTAGATAAAGCAATTAAGAGTATGAAGACAGGGAAAGCCCCCAGCCCATCAGGAATCACTGCAGAGATGCTCAAAATATCTGGCAGTGTCGGCTATAGCCTAGTCATCCGTATTGTTAACCAGGTTATACACAAAGGAGTCATACCCAATGACTGGTGTAGCAGCACCTTAGTCAACTGTTACAAAAGCAAAGGTGACGCTTTAGATACAAATAATTACAGAGGTATCAAGTTGTTGGATCAGGTAATGAAGGTCACAGAGAG
>NC_068989.1:33688366-33689992 GCF_001194135.2 Octopus bimaculoides | reverse complement strand
CAAAGATAAATCTCTGTACCTAGCTTTCGTTGACATGGAGAAAGCCTTTGACAGGGTCCCCCGATCCCTTATCTGGTGGTCAATGAGGAAACTAGGGATAGATGAATGGTTAGTGAGAGCTGTGCAAGCCATATACTGAGATGCTGTCAGTAAGGTGAGGGTTGGCAACGAGTACAGTGAAGAATTCTGGGTATGGGCCCACTAAGGATCAGTCCTCAGCCCCCTCCTATTCATCATAGTCCTCCAGGCAATAACAGAAGAATTCAAGACAGGATGTCCCTGGGAGCTCCTTTATGCTGATGACTTTGCTCTAATTGCTGAATCACTATCAGAACTAGAGGAAAAGTTTCAGGTGTGGAAGCAAGGATTAGAATCGAAGGGCCTTAGAGTCAACTTAGTTAAAACCAAAGTCTTAATAAGTAGGAAGGCAGACAAACCACAAATCCATTCAGGTAGATGGCCCAGCTCAAACTGTAGAAAAGGCATAGGTAGAAACTCCATAAGATGTATCCAGTATATGCTATGGACACATAAGAGGTGCAGCAATATCAAAGGAAGGCTAACTGGGAAGATAGTTTTTCTCTGTGGAAAATGCTCAGGTGCTATAAACACTGAAAATGTACAGAGAACAGCTTCTGTCATATTCCAGGGAGAAAAACTACAAGTATTTGATAGCCTCCATTACCTAGGAGACCAAGTCAGTAGCGGGGAGGGGGTGCTCTGAAAGTGTAGCTACTAGAATAAGAATAGCCCGGGCAATGTTCAGAGAGCTCCTACCTCTGCTGATGACAAAGGGCCTCTCACTCAGAGTAAAAGGTAGACCGTATGACATGTGTATGAACAGCCATGCTACATGGCAGTGAAACATGGGCCGTGACTGCTGAGGACATGTGTAAACTTGCAAGGAATAAAGCCAGTATTCTCCGCTGGATGTGTCAATGTGCATACATAACAGAGTGTAAGCACCCTGAAAGAAAAGTTGGATTTAAGAAACATCAAATGTAGTGTGCAAGAGAGTCGACTGCGCTGGTATGGTCATGTGTTGCGAATGAATGAGGACAGCTGTGTGAAAATGCGTCACACCCTAGCAGTTGAGGGAACCTGTGGAAGAGGTAGACCCAGGAAGACCTGGGATGAGGTGGTGAAGCATGACCTTCAAACATTGGGCAGATATACACGTCTTTGAGGCGGTCAGCGCTGTGTGTAACATGACCCATCATATAGTTGACAGTCAAATGAATGGAAGTGTAATGGAGATATTGTACGTAAATGGGTACATTCTGGAAATGGGCTGCAATGGGAGACGGCAACAGAGAAGTGAACTGTTGAAATTTTGCAGAAGGCAAAGAGTTGACATTGAGTTGCTGGTGTGGCTGTAGAATAAGAAACAAAGTGAGCCTATGCAGTCACATAAGAATATGTAGTAATGAATTACTTGAAAAAATAAGGCATAATGGCTTACTGTGTGGTATGTATATAGTATGTCTGCATTTTTGTATGCAAAATATAAGCAAATGAACGAAATAGAAGCACAGGTATGGAACTGCTAATTTAACAGTAAATGCCACAATAATTATTACAGAGAGACAAACAATTATATATATATATATATATATATATATATAT
>NC_068989.1:33683240-33687739 GCF_001194135.2 Octopus bimaculoides | reverse complement strand
CGATAAGCAAATTAATATTTATAGTAAGAAAATATATTTTGAAAAATGTCTGTTTCCATGCATGAAAGAACCACATAACCATTAGAAAAGGAGTCATCATGGTAACCAAATAAGATTTTACAAAACAAAGACAAGAAATCAAAGTATGGGAATAAGTACTAAACACCACACACCTTACTAACCCCAGTAGTTCCTGATATAAAAATATGATCAACACTAGAATGTGAGGATGAGATTGAGGAGAGTTTCGTGCAAGGAAAAATTTAAATATACACAACAAACATCACAACAAGATGATAAAGCAGCAAAATGAACAGTAAAAACTAAGAAAATAAACAAAATAATGTCATTGAAGAAAAGTGAATATATGACACTGAAAACAAAAAAGATTTTATAAGAATGAAAAAGATTGAAAAAAATTAGTGTCTTTCAGTAGAAAAAAAAATAATCAAAACAACCCACAGCCTTTAAAAAATTACCAAGAACTGACTTGTCATAAATCAAAGATAAGAGATGATGAACTGAATGAGGTACACACCAAATTATCAAACTGAAATTTCTCACTTGGAGAAAGAAAACAAAATTCCTGCAATTGTTATTATGCCAGAAGTAGAAGGGAGATAATTTCAAGAAAATTGAAAATTAATCTATATGCCTAATGAGGCAAGGTGAAAAGCTATCGCCATATTTTGGTGCTATTGGATCTTAGCCTCAAAGCGTAGTCTACTGAAGCCTGCTTGAACAGTCAACAAAAACATTTACTGATAAAAAACAATTTCGTTTCATTGGAAACCTCTGTCAATTACTTCTGAATTTTTGTTTTCTTTCTTCAACTTTAATTGATAGTTTAAATAAACTGAGAAATATTTGCAAACTTTTTTCAATACATCATCCTTTAATCCTTTAGTTACCATATTTTTGTTTAAATACACTACATTGGCTTTAGTTAATTTTGAAAATAATGAAGAATTTAGTATAATAACTTCATAATTATTAAATTAGTGTTTGAAATATAAACTGAGATAAAGTTTTGATAGAAGGTTTAAAATTAGATCATTTTAAAGGTTTGTATCCTAGGACCAGGGGTAATCACCAACGATCAAGTGCATTAGTATCAAAAGGGTTAACATACCTAAAATTCATGCCACTGATCCACTTTTTTCCTTTAGTTCATTTTACTGAGATTAAAGCCAAACATAGGCAAGCTGACGAAATGCAATTATAAAAAATAATATAATAAAACCATTTATGTGTCTTTTACATGGTTATGAATTTACTGATACAATATCAGATATTTTCTTTTGCTAAGGTTCTGATTGGATAGACTCAAATATAGAAGTTTATCAATCCTATGGAATAATGCCTTTAGTTCAATGTTTTTGGATATCTTCACGAAACCTTTGATAGATAAATATATTTTTTCTTACAATACCTTTTACTTTAGCTAATTTTTCACCATTCAACTGTGTATTTTCTACTTTTGTAACATCTCGCACCTAATAAAAAATTAAAGACACATGCTTAATACATGAACAATTTATACAAATACTAAAGTCCTATCAATTAATATTATTCTGTTAAACGTTTTACAACATGTCTTATTCTCTTAGATGATATTCTTTCAAAATGTCTGTTACACCATATGAAGGGTTTAAAAAAATTCTTTTTAATGATTTGGTGGCTTAAAACATTACATCCGAAGTATCCCATCATTTTAACACCAAATGTATACACTGTACCTCTTCATTTAACTCATGCAGCTTGTATTCCATTAAATCCACACAGGTAAGACCAAATTAATTTGAATTATAAAAAGTATAGGTGTCTGAGTTGCTCTGAACCATTAAATTTCAAATCAGGCATTCATTCACTGTATATAGATGAAGAACACTGTAAATACTAAAAGTATCTATTTCAGTGTTATAATTATCTCACTGCATTTACTCCTACAGAACTAATTTAATTTCAAAATAAATTTGGTGTCATTGGTTCAACAATGAATATTTTATTTCATAAAATTGAATTTCCAATAGAGCCTCTAATCGAGATTCCTCAATTTAGTTTTGACATTAATGTATTTAACATCAAGGATGAACACATTAAAACATAACATGAACATAACTTTAGAAAAATCTGCAAAATGGGAAATTATACTAACCTCTGATTTATGATTAAAATGTACTTTGCGTTTGATTCCTTTCTTCACAACAGCTAAAGAACGATTTGGTAATGATGTGTCTTCTCTGCACACTGTTACTATGAAATAAGCCATTGGAAAGAAACAATAAAGCAACAAAACTCATAATCTAAATAAAATTTGAATATGATTTCTAGTATAAAATAATATGCTAATAAAATTATGTAATTGGTATTCTTTGATCATCAAATGGGAAATGTTACTGGATACATTGTTGAATGTATGGGGCAGATCCAGCTATCAGCTGTGTCCCTTGTGGAAATTAAAGTTAGGGCTAGGGTCTCACATCTGCCATAGCCCAAGGACAAGAAGTCTATTAGTTTGGTGTTTTAGGGAAAGGGGTTGGGTGGTGGACGAAATTGAAAGGGCTGAGAATTAACACATTCCTCTTTAGCCAAGCCCTCAAAATTTTTTAAGTATTGCTTCAAAAGGAAAGTGACAGTGGAGAAAGATGTGCTGCTTTCCAGCAAATTTGTTGAAAGATGGATGAGAGAGAGGAGCATGGTCCATGTGAACAGGCTTCCTCTGAAGTTGTGCCTGTTGATTGGAGGACAATTGATACAGGGCATGTGCCTTAGTGGTCAGGATGACCACAGTTTTATGGCTCTCAGAGGTCTCCCCACTTTTGGGAAACTATTCCTGGTTTAAATTTTTTCTTTTTACATGATTTTACGCAATCCCACATTTTTAGTAAGTTGAACAGCATGTTCGTGTACTAAAAAAGTATTGGTCATTTTATCCCTAACTTTGCTTTGGATACAGTGTACCCAGTGTAAGCTATGGGCACACAAGAGGTGCAGTGGATAAATAAAAAAGTTATCAGAGAAAGATGGCTTTTGTATGTAGAAGATGCACAGGATCCCTAAAAAATTTACAGACTCATGGAATTGATTCTCTTAAATGCCGCAGTGGCTCATTAGAGGTAGCAGATATCTGCTGTCTTGGGGACCAAATTAGTAGTGGGGGATGCACGGTGAGTGTGACAGCTACAATAAGAATAGGATGGAGGAAATTCAGAGAGTTGTTACCTGTGTCAGTCATGAAAGGTTTCTCTCTCTGAGTGAAAGGAAGAGTGTATGATGCATGCATATGGACAGCAATTCTACATGGTAGTGAGACATGGGCCCTGAATACAGAGGACTTGCAAAGGCTAGAAAGGAATAAGGCTAGTATGCTCTACTAGATGTGTAATATAAGTGTACATGTTCGACAGAGTGCTAGTGTATTGAAAGTTAGGCATAAGAGGAATTGGTTGCTGAGTGCAAGAGAGAAGACTATGCTGGTTTGGTCATGTGATGCCGATGGATGCTGACAGCTCCATAAAGAAGTGGATGAAACATATGGAAGTGGATGCAACACACGGAAGTGGATAGAACACATGGAAATAGATGAAGACCCAGGAATACATAGGATGAAGTACTGAAGAACGACCTGAGGATGCTGAAATGTTCAGGTGAGATGATAAAGGACTGAGATGCCTGGTACCTTGCTGAAGTGTTAAGACCGATCCTTCTGGTGGTGTAAAGCACTCATGGCGATGCTACATAAAAGCACCCGTGCAGCGACATGTAAAAGTGCCTGTGCAGTGTCACATAAAAGTGCCCATGAAGTGCCATGTAAAACTGCCTATGCAATGCCACATAAAAGTGTCCATGCAGCGCCACATAAAAGCACCCATGCTGTGCCATGTAAAAGTGCTTGTTCACTGCCACATAAAAGCACCAATGCAGTACCATGTAAATGCACCCAGCACACTCTGTAAAGTGGTTGGTGTTAAGAAAGGCATCCAGCCATAGAAACCATACCAAATCAGACTGGAGTTTGGTGCAGCTCCCCAGCTTGCCAGCCCTGGTCAAACTGCCCAACCCATGTCAGCATGGACAACAGACATTAAATGATGATGATGATGAAATTTCGTACAATAAATAAAAAAACATAAAAATAGAAAAATGTTTAAACCTCCTGCCTTCAACATACAATACCTAAATTATTTTTCAAAATACTGCTAAAACATTTCCACCACAACCACTACAAATTAACAAACAACATAAAACTGTCATATTTCACAACCAACAACTTTGCAAAAGTTGTAGCCAACTACAACCACCAAAAATTGTCTAAAAGGGAAAACCTAAATCATACACATAATAACAGTTGCAATCGTATAACACCTTTATCCTGCCTTCTTAAAGGAAATTCTCTCAAGCAATATGTTTATAGCAAAATGGTAACTACAAACATGACACCAACTACTATATCTACACATATGTATGTATGTATGTATGTATGTATATATATATAT
>NC_068989.1:33674377-33682591 GCF_001194135.2 Octopus bimaculoides | reverse complement strand
TATATATATATATATGTATGTGTATGTATATGTTTGTGTGTGTGTTTGTCCCCCCAACTTCGCTTGACAACCAAGGCTGGTGTGTTTATGTCCCCGTAACTTAGCGGTTCGGCAAAAAGAGTCCAATAGAATAAGTACTAGGCTTACAAAGAATAAGTCCTGGGGTCGATTTGCTCAACTAAAAGGTGGTGCCCCAGCATGGCCACAGTCAAATGACTGAAACGAGTAAAAGAGTATTAAAATAAAAAAAAATAACCCGTTTAGAACAACTGGAAAATACTCTCACATGCACAATCATACCAAGGTAACAACAAACCCTCCCGACTTTGTACTAATAACTTTGACTATATTCTCACTTTCAAGAACTAACTTCTGAACTGAAACTCTGAGCTAGTCTCTTCATGCAAGCACAAAATCTTAAAAACACTACACCATTTCAAAGCAATAGTTTTTTCTAATAGCTAAAAGATATCTCACAAACTTCTTTCCTTCCACCTTCACCATCAATTATCCTCATGATATAGACGAAAAAAACAATTTTTAAAGATTTACACTAAACAAACATTAAGAAATTATCTAAAATTTCTCCAATCTCCAACTAAAATCTCAAAAAAAAAAACATAAGTGCAGAAACCTACAATGCATTCATATATATTATATGCAGGCAAGTTAGAAAACTTTTATTTATTTTCCCTTTCTTCTTTTAAGTTTTTAAATATTAAATATTTCTAAAATTAAATTTTACTTTTTCCACATTTTTAAAAACACTTTTTTATAACATCCCACTTTCACATATATCCATAGGCCTAAAATTATATTATAAAATACCTACATTTGAAACAGAATGGAGGCCCATAAATCCTACATTTATGGTTAAAATTTTTACATACTAATCACATTGTTTATAGGATAAAGAACTCCAAGAGAGAAATATACTGATCAACAACCTTTACACCTATCCACGCCCTCTTGAGAACATTGAAACAAGATAAGCAAATTTTTATACTAACACCATGACATGTTTGACTAATAACCTACACCTTCCAAATACAAACAGGAAATACCCTCAATAACATCAACAGCAAGTAAAGAAGCTCACTGACCAGCTAAAATGCAACACCTACTTACATTCTTTTGTGAACCCTTAAAAATTCTATTACAAAAAATGCTAACACCCAATTACTGAGTTTTTAAATGCAGGATTAAACTTTGAACTTTACATTGCCAAAGCAAAGGATTAAATCCAATAAAACTAAAAATAGCTAAAACCAAATGACACACCTGTTGACTAAAAAACTTTCTCTACCTACTCCTTTTTGTGAACAACTAAAAAAACAATGCCATGGCCTGAAACTGACACCTAAATATTCACACCAGTTTACAAAGTCCTACACACATGAATAAGTTCTGAACAAAAAGATAACCCCCAATTTAATCAATAAAAAATCCTTCACAAAACCTTTCCATCATAACTCACCTTACAACCAAATTTTCATTAAACCCCACAAACCCCAGAAAAATTTCATCGAAACAGAGACTGTATAAAGCCAAGTCTGATGATGGCTTAGCTGAATGAAACTTCGAAGACACTGTCAATACTATTCTTGTGAAAGAATAATAAATTTGTACTCTACAGAAGTATGGCATAATCCTTCAGATTAATGTAAAATTGTATTTTTTTTTTATATCTGAACAAAAAAACAAGCATCAATATACATATATATACATGCACACACACACACACACAAATAAAACATTACAGTTAGCTATGACAAACAAAACATTACAGTTAGCTACGACAAACAAAATAATGATCACTCTGTAAATTTTATTTAATGATAATGTTGATTTTAAGAAAATTCTTACGTGTATAATGTGTATCTTTTGCCACAGCAGACATCAGATTCTTCAGTTTCTCAATGATGTTTTTCAGTTTACCATTTTCTTGAAAACTTCTTTCGAAATGAATGAAAGTAAAAGAAGAAGAAAAATAAAGAAATTACAATATTCATGGGGTCTTAAATGTCAAGTTCCTTATAATCATTTTATTTTTAACATTTTTTTAAAAATCTTTGTGTTTGGTATTCAAGATTGACTCAGTATTAGTATATAATTTCAAAGAACACATTATTAATTTAGTTATTATTGGTTTACAAAACTTTAAAATGTAAATGCCATATTTCTTAGTGTGGTTAATGGTAGAGCAGTAAAGAAATAAAAGTAATTAAGTAGAGGAAAGAGAATATTCTTGATAGAGCAAGTGATAGACATGTATCGAAGGTTAGTTAAGGCAAATACTTTCCCAGTAAAATTGACAGTTTGATGTGTATGTGAATGTGTCAGCTTAAACGGTAGACATTTTACATGAAGAATTTGCAGCAACTTAATAAACTGTCACTGATCAATTGACTGCATAATGCAAATATGAAAGATATGTGGTGTAGAAATGCAACCATATATCTTAAGTATTAGCCTCTGTATATATATTTAAATGACAACTAGACTACCCATGACCCATTGGGTCACTAATAGTTCAAGGTACACGAAAAAATGTGTTTCTCAGGAATCCGTGGTCCAATTTACGCAAAACTTGTGTTATTCTGTATGTATTCACATTTCAATGGTACCTTACTTTCAAAGCATTTTACCCCATTATACACCAGTTTGGCTATTTATAAAGGTACCCCAAAAAATGCATATCTTGGTCCAATTTACACAAAACTTGTTTTATTCCATTTGTATTCACAAAAAAAACTTGTGAAACAAAACTCTGTTGGTGGGGAAACTCAGAGTTTCGGTGAAAGCATGCAAAATAACCTGGAAAAGAAAAAAAAACTGTGAAACAAAACTCCAAGGTCCCCACCACACCTCCACTCCTTTCTTTTCCAGAAAAGAAGTTGCTTGTGGCAGGTTTGGAGGTCAAATACGTTGAATGCACTTGAAAAAAACCATGGAAAAAAATTATTTCACACCAAGGCATGAACGGTTCTTTTACAAAATGTTTACCATATTTTTAAAGTCATTTTCACTTAAAAATCTTTTAAATATGCCAAAAAATTTTTGTAATGGTATTCACTTGAAAATAATTTTTTTTTAAATTAAAATATTGTCTGTTTAAAGAAAGTTAAATATAAATACTGTACAAACAACTTGTGTTTTTAAAATCACATTCACTTCAAAATATTTCTAAATGATTAAAATATTGTGTTTAGCAAAAGCGAAAATAGAAACATTTACTGTAAAAACAACTCGTATTTTTCGTAGGCAAGTTAAAATCTCTAAGACTTTTGCCCAGGTTGTGAAGTTTGTCTTCAAAATACAGAAGACATTGATCATAATGTCTCTAATCGAAAGGTTAAAGTTTCTTCCCTTTCAGGGCTATGTTACTTTCAGAGTATTTTCCCATTGTGCACCATTTTGGGTATTTATGAATACCCCCAAAAACCACCCCATATCTCAGGAATCCATGGCAAAACTTGTTTTATTCTGTGTGTATTTCACATTTCAGAGGTACTTTAATTCATAGTATTTTCCCATTATGCACCAGTTTGGCTGTATTAAATGACAGGCAAGCAAGCAACAATCAATTAGAAAGTTTTAGTAGTATATAGATTACATTGATGTGGAGAGGAATAAACATGACTGGCATGTTAAATGTAAATATAAGTACTGGTCAAATATTCAGGCAAGTAACTGTTTCCTACCTCAAATTATGTGACCTTGTGACAATGTTAGAAATCATCGTTATTAATAGTCATCACTGTATTTTCTGTTAGCTTTCAATCCTCATATTCTTCTATTTATTTCTAAGTCTTCATACTTAGGCAATTTCTCAAACTCTTTCAGGAAGATGAATTGATATGTTTGGAACTGAAATTACTATTAAGAACATTTTTCTTCTCTGGCATGTTTGTAGCATGTTTTTCTCTTCCAGTTTTGGAATATTAGAACCGTTTTCATTGTACACATCTACCCATTTTGTTGAGCCTGCTGATTCTTTTCCTTTCTTTTTTTGTTAAGAATGGCACTCTAAGATCACATAGTCAATTATTTCTTTGTGTACTGTACATAACGAACAATTGCAAATTCTTTTTCCTTATAAGTAATTTTTTTTGCTGGATCAACACTCATCTTGAGCTGCTGTCAAACTTTAAACTTGAAATTCAGAATCAGTGTCATCTTAGTGCTTTTACTTTGGTACTGATATAGTGTTGACTGTATAAAGTTCTTTCTATTAAAGTGTACCCTCTCAACCTTTGTCTTATTGGACTCATTCACAAGGCAGCTGAGCAACAGAGATAGCACACACTATCTCCATTAAGGAGCTCTATCCACTCCTCTTCTAGAAAGATTTTGTGACAAGAAACAACTTCCGAATTGGTCCCATAGTGACCTAACTATAACATTCATTCATACCTTCAAACATATCATCATCATCGTTTAACATCCGCTTTCCATGCTAGCAAGGGTTGGACGATTTGACTGAGGACTGGTGAAACCGGATGGCAACACCAGCCTCCAATCTGATTTGGCAGAGTTTCTACAGCTGGATGCCCTTCCTAACGCCAACCACTCAGAGAGTGTAGTGGGTGCTTTTATGTGTCACCCGCACGAAGGCCAGTCAGGCGGATGTTTAATGTTTTCAAAACTAATAATAAAGTGGTTCATTGTACGATGAGGTTATTGAACATATTACATCATTAAAGAAGAATAGAACTTACACATATAACTAATTTAAGTAAGCAAAATTATATGGTTTCTTATTTTACAGTGTGCACATAAGAAAAATACAGCTTATTTTAGAATGCTTACAATTTATAGGGTATTATTAATTCAATTAACCTTAGTGCCATATATCTATATCCCAACTGAATTAAGTTTACATTATTTACATTTTGAATCCCGCATTTTGAATAGAAATACACAGTTTCTATGCCTAATTTGAGTATATACTAATGTTAGTCATAGTATGGTCAGTGTGGCAGCACACCCAATAACGACAACCATCATATGCCACTGAACTAAACACACATGTCTCGTTAGAACACCAAATACTGTGTCAGAATAATAAACCTGTAGGCTATATGCAATGACTGAAACGACACAGTTATTCTATATATCGTTAGCAGCAAGATTTAACTGGTATGTGGCCACTGGTCACATGCTACAGAAGAAGCACAGTATGCAGTTCCAGCGCCCATGCTAGATGGTTCTTGTCTGCTATGATATATGTCTATGCTTTTATACACCATGTCATCATCATCATCAAGGCAAATACTGTAATATTTGATTTTCTAACAAGACATCCATGTTAAGTTGGATTTAAAGATTGCTTTTTGGTGTTAATACTGCTTCCATCCCTAATAATTATTCTTAATAAGCCTGCTGGCTATTTGCAACATCAATGGCTGAAAACACACTGTTTTCTGTATATTGTTGGTGATGATATTTCGGTTGTATGCGGTCACTGGATGCATGCTACTGAAGAAGCACAGTATGCTGAAATCACATGATCTAGTTCTGACACACATGCAAGACAGTTCTTGTATGCTATAATATATGCACCATGCATCTATAAGAGAGGACCTCTCAAGCTGAATACCGCAGTATTTGGAGTTCTAACAGGACATCCACAATGTTAGATTTAAATATTGTCTTATATATATGAACATACATTCAAGCATATATGCAGAAATATTTTCTTTCTTTTACTCCAGTGACTTTAGCAACTGAAGGGAGATATGTTACATACAGTACTGACATTTCCAGGAAACCAAAATATTGCTCAACTTCATAAAATAGAATTGTGCAGCACCTCCAGCCAATCCAGAGGAATGCTGAACCAACATCTAAAATCATCACATGCCTTTCACATACTTGATGTAGTTATAACTTGGAAATTTGTGCTTCCTGCTTGCAGCACAAAATAATTTGTTTGATTGATCATAGGGCAATGTTCCCATATCTGTAAAAACATGACTATATCTGTCACCTAAATTATTAAAATTTCATCTACAGACTAGCTTCCATTATTCAAATCTACTTCAAGACACTACTCCTTTTTCTAAGTTACTACTGCTTCTTAAAACTTGTGCACACTTTCACACTCATACCTGTGACATTTTTTCTTCCATTCATCTATATTGACTCTCTTCTTGACCTCATACTAACCATACTTCTCCAAATCATTCTTCATATAATGCATCCACCTACAACATTTTATCTTATCAGGTCCTAAACATTGACAGCAATACCATCAAATAATCTTACTCCTCCAGACTGGACAGGGCTATGCGTGAAATTACACATTTATAACCTTTACAATATATACCCAAATGGTACTGAAGTCTACAGCATCATGCATAAAAAAGTTGGCTAACTTTTATAGAAGTGATTAAAGTCAAAAAAAAACAATGCAGTCCTGCCAAAAACACAACTCTGATGTAGTAAATTATTTCAACAGATAAAACAATGTTGAATTTCAAAACTGAATGAAATAGTACTGAAGGAAATATCTTGGATAGAAATTGCTCTTCAAATAAAGCTGCTTATTTTCAAGAGAACATCACACAGGGGGGATTACCAATGGATTCAAACATTATTAAAAGGGAAACAATAAGTTGATGAAAGTTAAAAAGAATTTAAATAAGCTTGTGCTTATGGCTAAAAATAGTCTAGGAAGTTATTTAAAATGAAATTTACCTCTTTGTTAAAGCAACATTACACATTGGACAAGGTACTTGTCTTTTCTTGTGAATAAACTCATTGATGCAAAATCTATGAAAATACAATATAAAGAAAACAATAAAGAGACAATCAAAAGAAGTAGTAGGAATAGCAGCATCAGTATGTTACAGAAAAATGTTTGGATTACTTTGAATCACATTCTTTAAAATGATTCACTTTTAATAGTAGTCAGGACTCATAAAATAAAAAGATTTTCTGGTGAAGTGTAAAGACACAGAGTGAAAAGAAACAAGCATCTTGAACAATTATTTTAAATAATATATAACATGAACTTTCTTTGGCATTTCAATTTTTTTTATTAAGATAAACAAAAACAAGTTGGAAATTCTTCATTAGCAAGGGAGATATCTTCAGTGAGATTTAATATACATTATTTACATTTGATGGATATTTGTCCTCATCTTGTTTGTTGTTAACACAATGTTTCAGCTGATATACCCTCCAGCCTTCATCAGGTGTCTTGGGGAAATTTCGAACCTGGTCTCTCATTCCTAAGGTATTTTTCGATGTTGTTGTTATTATTATTATTATTATTATTATTATTATTCAGGTCACTGCCTGGAATCGAACGCAGAATCTTGGGGTTAGTAGCCTGTGCTCTTAACCATTATGCTATATGCCAGTGGGCAATTATAGAGTGAACTTTAGGGCTTATAAATCTAATATTCCCCTATCCTTCCTTAATACCAGTTCCCATATGCTGTTCATATCTGCACTCGGTCTGCTTAGGAAGTTGTGTCCTAGCATATGTGCTGCTTCTTTTAGTTTTTGTATTTTCTGGTGGTGTTCTCTGTCTATTATTTTAACTTCATCCCACGGGGTAAGGTGGTCTCCATTTCTCCATACATGATCAGCTATAACCGATTTATCAATATCTTCTCATGTCACTGCTTTGCGATGTTCCTCTACCCTTCTTTTGAGGGGGCGACATGTTTCGCCTTTGTATAACCTACCACAGCTGTATGGAATGGAGTACACGCAGTTCTTGGTCATGTTCTCTTCTATTGGTGGTTTTACTTGAAGGAGATATTTGCGAAGTGTTGTATTACTTTTGAATGCTGTCCTGACGTCATATGGGCAGCATATCTATTGTATCTGTTAGAAGAGGCCTTTCACATAGGGTAGACAGACTGTGGACAGTTCATTAGTTTCATCCTCTCTTTTCTTTATAATTGGAGTGGAGACTATGCTTTTGGGGTAGTTGTTGCTTAACAGATTGTTACTGAGCTTGACCATTTCTTCGTGGTGGGTATCAAGATCGCTGCTTGTATTCATTGCTTGATGCTTTAGGCACTGAGCAATTCCTCTCTTTACACTGTATGGATGGTGGGAGTTGAAGTTGAGGTATCGTCCAGTATACGGACGCCTGCAGTATACGGATGTCCTGAATCCATACTTGGTGCATGTTATTATGTGTTTGTACATATGTATATCTGTATGTATATATGTTTATGTGTATGTATATAT
>NC_068989.1:33672641-33673479 GCF_001194135.2 Octopus bimaculoides | reverse complement strand
GTTGAGCCCATGTGGCGCAAAGGAGCGAAGCGAGTAGATTAATCCCTGTTCACGGCGCAAACGGGAGTCCGGATGGCCCCTGTGCATGGACAATCCAAACACGGACAGGTGTTGCTGCAAGGAGTGACCGGCAGAGCGGAAGTGGCGTGACACCGGGGTGTCATTGCCAACGTCGATGTCCCGGAAGTGTTCCGCGAATCGGTCGGCCAGGTGGCGTCCCGTTTGTCCGATGTACAGAGAATGGCAGAGAGAGCAGGAGATGATGTTGGTAGAAGTGCAGGTGAAGGAGTCGGTGATGCGATAGGGTCGGTGATGGGTGCTGGTGAGGAGGGTGGTGTTGGAGAGGTAAGGGCAAGTGCGGCAGCATGGGTAGGAGCAAGGGAACGAGCCAGGTTGGGAGGTTGGGTTGGGGAAGAAGCTATGTATGTATGTATGTATGTATGTATTTATATGTATATATATATATATATGTTTATATGTGTGTGTGTATATATATATATATGCGAGTAACAATAAATACAAAAAAGGGGTTTTTTTTGTATGATTGTGTATAGAGGAATATATTATTTTGTTTAAAAGAGTTCCAACACTCTGTTTTTTATGTTTTATTTATATTCCTGCAGAACCAATGTGGGGTATAGAATATGGAATATACAATATATAATATAATATACAATAGGAGTAGCTGTGTGGTAAGTAGCTTGCCTACCAACCACATGGCCTCGGGTTCAGTCCCACTGCGTGGCATCTTGGGGAAGTGTCTTCTACTATAGCCTCGGGCCGACCAATGCCTTGTGAGTGGATTTGGTAGACGGAAACTGAAAGAAGCCTGTCGTAT
>NC_068989.1:33670348-33672286 GCF_001194135.2 Octopus bimaculoides | reverse complement strand
CGATAGAATAAGTACTAGGCTTCCAAAGAATAAGTCCTGGGGTCGATCTGCTCGACTAAAGGTGGTGCTCCAGCATGGCCAGTCAAAAGACTGAAACAAGTAAAAGAGTAAAAGAGAATATATAATATAAAATAAAATAAAAATGGATGGCACCATGAAATAAAGTATTGAATGTAGATGAAATATTGAGTGTTCAATATAAAGGATCAAATATATAAATATAAATATATAAAGGCGACTCGAGTTTCAGGGCTATTTCCCTTCGTCATGGCCGGTATGACAGGTATGTATGTATGTATGAACGAGAGGTATTAGTATCCAGAGGACCCAAGGGGGCAGATGAAGTTGAAGTATCGTCCAGTATATTGACGTCCTGCAGTATACGGATTCCTGAATCCATGCTTGGTGCGTGTTATTAATATGTTCAGGAATGCTAGCTGATTGTCTTTTTCTTTTTTCATTGTGAACTGTATGGATGGTTTTATTGAGTTCACATGATCTAACAGCACTTGGACATCTTCCTGGTGGGGCCAGAGTATGAAGATGTCATCAACATATCGCAGCCATAGGGTTGGTTTTAGTGGTGTTGATCCTAAAGCCAAATTCTCAAAGTATTCCATGTGTACATTGGCTATTATTAGTGGCTTCCGTGCTAGTGGCCTGTAAATAGCACCATTAGAGCGTAATTGTTACCAGCGTTGCCTTCTCGCACTTGTGCTGGTGGCACGTTAGAAAATCATTTGAGCAAGGTCATTGCCAGTGCTGCTGGACTGGCTCCCGTGCAGGTGGCACATAAAAAACACCTTTTTGAGCGTGGCTGTTGCCAGTACTGTGTGACTGGCCCTCGTGCCAGTGACACGTAAAAGCACCCACTACACTCTCGGAGTAGTTGGTGTTAGGAAGGGCATCCAGCTGTAGAAACTCTGCCAGATCAGATTGGTGCCTGGTGCAGCCTTCTGGCTTGCCAGTCCTCAGTCAAATTGTCCAACCCATGCTAGCATGGAAAGTGGATGTTAAACGATGATGATGACATGACAAGGATACAGCAAAATAAATTCTTTATTAAAGATATATTCAGATTTTATACGAATGTCAAGAACTGATCATTAAAAGGCATAATACTTACTTGCAGAAGTGGTGATTACATGTTGTAGAAACTGGGTTAGTCATTAAATCCAAACTAAAATCAAAACAAAAACAACAGCAATGAGCCTTTAAATGAGAGACTTAGATTAAATGAGAAAACTGAGTTTTTTTATGCATAGATGTACATTACATTTTAATGAAGGACCTAATCATAAAAAGAGAGCCGATAGTATTAATGTTTTCTTTAAGCAAACATCTTACTACACAGTGCATGTGTGACTGTATGTTAAGAAGTTTGCTACACAACCACAGGGTTCTGGGTTCAGTTCCAATCTGTGGCATCTTGAGCAAGTGTCTTCTAGTATTGCCTCAGACCAACCAAAGCCTTGTGAGTGGATTTGGTAGATGGAAACTGAAGGAAACAGAGGAGAGAGAGAGAGAGAGAGAGAGAGAGGAGGGAGTGAAAGTGAGAGTATGTATGTGTGCATGCTTGTGTGTGTGAATGTATGTTACTGTCTCTGACATCATGTAACAGTTGTAAGCAATAGCAATAAATTTGGGGGAAAATGCTCCTTTATCCATATATTATATAAATTAATGAAAAATCAGTGCATATCATATGATTGATGTTCTGTAGCCAGTGTGACGAAATTATGTACACAATGTATCGGCATCATCATCATTGTTTTAACATTCATTTTTCTATGAACCCAGCGGTTCAGCAAAAGTGACCGATAGAATTAGTTTTAGGCTTACAAAGAATAAGTCCTGGGTTCGGTTTGCTCCAGCATGGCTGCAATGAATGACTGAAACAATTAAAAGAATATTATATATATATATATATATATATAT
>NC_068989.1:33668665-33669239 GCF_001194135.2 Octopus bimaculoides | reverse complement strand
AAAGACCACATTATTTATGGGATGACCCAGTATATATATTATTTCGTTCTTGGATTTGGTTTGCAAGATTCTTTATGTGAGTTCGTGTGATGAAGAATATACTGTTGTCTGGGGAGAGTCATTCTCTTTTAGTGCCTTATAATTTAACACACGCTCCGGTGAAATTTCTACTTATTTCCTTCTTTGACACAACGAAAATTTTAGAAAAATAAAGGAAATAAGTGGAAATTTTACCGGTGTGTTAAATTATAAGGCACTAAAAGAGAATAACTCTCCCCAGACACAACAGTATATATGTATATATACACACACACAAGGATAAACATTAAAAGAGGTCCGTGAGAAAACTCATTTAAATAAAAGGGTTGGGAACAACTGAACTAAGAAGAACAGGAGGATATACGTGGAAAGAAGGTTGCTGAAGATGTCACAGATGCGCAACGAAAGATTTCCAGACAATGAACATAAGATAAAATAAAAACAATAATAAACGAGTGAAAAACAATATATAGTGCTAGTGTTTATTTGGAAAAAAAATGACCGTCCTCAAATATATTATATATATATATATATA
>NC_068989.1:33653379-33667365 GCF_001194135.2 Octopus bimaculoides | reverse complement strand
AACCCTAACACTAGTTTTGTGAGATTTGGCTGTTATTTCTAGCATGTAAATAGTCTGCTTGGTGGGGGGGGGGAATTGAAATTTTTCCAAAAATTTTTTTTCAGAATCGTAATCTCCATAGCCTAAAACGTGGGATTCCGTAAAAAAAATTAATAAATAAGTGGGGGGGAAAGGTTCAGATTACATATAGTCCATCTCTACCATCTTTGTAGTCACTTAGGTACAGGGGCCAACTGAGAGTATTAAGAGCCCTTGGGCATAGTAGATTTAACATGTTGAGTACAGGTCCCTCAGCGCTCTGGGCCCTCGGGCAGTGCCCGATTGACCGACGGCTCAGTCCACTTCTGCTTGTGTAAAATAATGATTTATTTGTAAATTGAGTGAATGTGGCATGTTTCTATGTGATTCCTTTTTTGTATGAGAAGTCGTTATGTACAGATTTGACATCACTGTTTTGTGTATTTCGGAGTTCATTGAGGTTTGTTTTCTAGAGAATGAGGCCCAGGTAAGACTGCCTTAGTCCATGATGGATCTAATAAACTACACTTCATTGTATTAGCTACATACTGAACATGTGATTGCTTTATATTTGTGAGTTGTCTAACTCTCTAACCACCACTACAATGATCTCTGTTTTTCGTAATTGGCTAGTGTTGTACCATCTTCACTCAAGCTCACCTGCTAATATCTGTAAATACAAAATGATATAAAACTGACACTTAAATGGCAGTAAGTAGTTTGATAATCTACATCTCAGGACATTGGGCTGGCTAACACACTGTAGCAGGGTTTAAAACTGAAACTGCGTTAACGTAGTAACGAGAGATCACCGCTATCAGATGATGTCGACCTAATTGTCAGCCAATAGTATTTCATCAGCAGTCATTCAATTGTACGACAGTGTGTGAAAAATTTCTTATATTTCCCTCCAGAACTTGGCTAAGAATCTGAGTTGTGTTCCAAACTCAAATCAGAAGGTTCATGTGAAAACAGGTTTCTAGGTCACTGCTATATCTTGTTAAAGAAGCGTTTGTCCACCATGACTATATAATTTTCTACCCCTCACAACACAAATAAGTAACTGTTTAATTCTTAGCTGTAACACAACATATATTCATGACTCTACTGCTAAACAGTGATCCATCCTCCAGTAAGTAACCAGCGCAAATATTAACACAGTAGATCGACGTAATGATCTATAAAAACATTTAATATACTTTATAGTATGTTATGGTTGCGTAAATGAAAAACCATGTCCCAACAAATCTTTCATATGTATAGTTTATGTATAAATAAATGGTCTCATCAAAAATCGAAGATGAACTTGATTGTATATAGGAAACAGCTCAACTCAATTTGATCCTACCAAACAGTGAACATCCAGCTAACCAAATCTTCCACAATAGCAACACTAACAAATACTTAGAGGCTTGTATTTTAGGAGCCTTGTGCTTTAGCATGCACAAAAGTTATTTTTTCAAAGCATGTATTATAATCTCTTTCAACTCCTCCTGTGTACCTACTCTTACTATATATGCTGCACCCTTTCTTTCATTAACTTCTAATTTCACATTCACTTTCTTACAACTCTTCCTCTTTTCCTGGTAATCTGGCTCACTAGCTCATAATAATTCTGCTTGTCTTTCCATTACTTAGCCCGTCGGTAATGCTTTCACATGATTAGAGAAAAAGGAGAGAGGTGTCCATTATGTGAGGTAAAGGGAATCTAATTGTAATGCTTTCGTGTGATTTGTTGAAGGGAAAGACGATGAGGTGATGAGTAAGACAAAGAGGGAGAGAGAAGCATCCATGACATGAGGGAGGGGAAACGCGGTTCAAAAAGTTAAAAATATAAGTTTAGCAGAGGGGTGAGGTTAAAGAAAGGCAGAGTTTCTACAGTTGGATGCCCTTCCTAACGCCAACCACTCCAAGAGTGTAGTGGGTGCTTTTACATGCCACTGGTACGAAGGCCAGTCAGGCGGTACTAGCAATGGCCATGCTCAAAATGGTGTATTTTACATGCCACCTGCACAGAAGCCAAACAGCTGCTCTGGTAATTTTCACGCTAGGATGGTGCTCTAAGTACTCCACTGGTACAGGTGCCAACACGATTTCGATTTCACTTGCCCCAACAGGTCTTTGCAAGCTGAGTTTAGTGTCCAATGAAGGAGAGGTTGGCATGGGTGCCAGTTGTCGGATTTGGTTCGATTTCGATTTCACTTGCCTCAACAGGTCTTCGCAAGCGGAGTTTAGTGTCCAATGAAGGAAAGGTACGTATAAGTGGGCTGGCAGAGGCCTCAGACTATGGTCTCACTTGGCTTGCCAGGTCTTTTCACGTACAGCATATTTCCAAAGGTCTCGGTCACAAGTCATTTCCTTGGTGAGGCCTAATGTTCGAAGATCATGCTTCACCACCTCATCCCAGGTCTTCCTGGGTCTACCTCTTCCACAGGTTCCCTCAACCGCTAGGGTGTGGCACTTTTCCACATGGCTATCCTCATCCATTCTTGCCACATGACCATACCAGCACAATCGTCTCTCTTGCACACCACAACTGATGCTTCTTAGATTCAACTTGTCTCTCAAGGTACTTACACTCTGTCTAGTATGCACACTGACATTACACATCCATCGGAGCATATTGGCATCATTCCTTGTGAGCTTACGCATGTCCTCAGCAGTCACGGCCCATGTTTCACTGCCATGTAGCATGGCTGTTCGTACACATGATTCATACAGTCTGCCTCTTACTCTGAGTGAGAAGCCCCTTGTGACCAGCAGAGGTAAGAGCTCTCTGAACTTTGCCCAGGCTATTCTTATTCTAGCAGCTACACTTTCAGTGCACCCTCCCCCACTACTAACTTGGTCACCTAGATAACGGAAGCTATCAACTATGTCTAGTTTTTCTCCCTGGAATGTGGCAGAATTGAACCTCCTATTACTTAACGCATGCAGATAAATGCAATTCCATAAAATATTCACACTTATTTACATGGTAAGTATATGGAATTTAACTGAAGGTTATATCATATGTGCAGGTATTTTTTTTCTTTTGGGGAAAAATGGAAAAATAACTGAATATTTATTTTATTAAGTCTATAAAACTGTGTAAAGTATATAAAGTGCATCAAGTAATCATCATATTCCAATTTCTTTCACTTTTCAATGAGTAGCAGATGAGCAACTATCTTTCCATACAGACACAACACAGGATACGCTTTCAGGCTTTTTGGATAAAGTTTTCAGAAATAACCCAATAAGTTCACCATTAATTCTATGAAATATTCATGGGTTCTGCTAGTGTTTACTTGTTCTTCAATAAAAGGATCTATATGAAGTATTACAAATTTCCTCTTCTCATATTATTTCAGCTCATCTTCTGCAGATGCACATTATTTGTTTCTAGAGAATTTAGTGATTATTCTAGAAATGTAAAGAAGGCTTAAAAGAAAAAGAAAATATGTTAGTATTAACATACTTAATGCTGGGGGTGGGTGCATTAAAAAATTAGCAAGAAATAACTATACAGTTAGGAAAAGCTACATTAATCAATGACTAAGATTATTCTAATTATTTTAGCATGCATGGGAACATGGGAGAGAATTCCAGATGTGTTCTAATACTTGTTTCAACTTTTGGTATAAGACCAGCAATTTTGAGGTAGGAGTGTTTGGTACTTATTTTATTGACCCCTGAAAGGATGAAAGACAAAGTCAACCTCAGTGGCATTTGAACTTGGAACATGAAATTCAAGAAATGCAACTAAACATTTCTCAGCGTGGTAACAGTTCTGCCAGCGCACCACCTTGGTATGTTTTAACGTTATTACTTCATTCATCAGCAAACTGTATACTTATTCTGAGCTCAGCTGAAGAGACTGAAATAGTAATGAAAGAAGCAGTAAATTATTTTACAATATGGTAGTTTGGTTAGTATAAAAAAAATAGAATCATTTAGACAATAAATAATTCCAAGATGTCATCTACAAGAAAAATAATACTTGACTATTTCCATATTTCCATCACCACTCCCACTGTGACCATTACAGCATCAACAACACCATCTTTTGGAGGAAATGCTGCCGCTAGCACACTCACCAGACTAAGTGATGTCACTGCCCATTCGGCTATCCAAATGACAGGATATATGTAAACTCACATTTCTTTAACTGTATCCTTCGGAAGATGGGTCTTTATACCTGAAATATATAAAGGTTTCTCAACTTTCCTGTCTGCATCGTTAGAAGCTTTCTTCATTTCCCTATCCATTTATTATTTATTTTAGTTGGATATTCCTAGACTAGCCCAAAGATAAAACTTAGAACCTGAAGATGGGTGGAAAGAATACTAATCAAAATACTGTGTCAGTATCGGTGACAGTAAATATCTATGATGAGGACAATTGTATAAAAACATATCATCATCTTCCTTTAACATCCATTTTCCATGCTGGCATGGGTTGGACGGTTTGATCAGAGCTGTCGAGCAGGGGAGCTGAACCAGATTTGGTTTGTTTTCTAAGGCTGGATGCCCTTCCTAATGCCAACAACTTAAGAGTGTGCTGGGTGCTTTTTATGTGACATTGGTACAGGTGCTTTTATGTGGTGCTGGCACAGGTACTTTTTTATGTGGCATCAGCACAGGGCTCTTGCAGGCCAATCCACTTTAGCAGGGAGAGCAGCATTAACACTACTGTAGAGGACAGGTCTTCTTGGGTACAGCAAGGTGCCAGATATTTCAGTCCTTTGTCATCTCTTTAAGGTTTAGTGTCCTGAGATTGTCTTTCAGTACTTCATCCCATGTTTTTCTGGGTCTCCCTCTTCTATGAGTTCTATCCACTTTGAGTGATCAGCATTTCTTTATGGAGCTGTCTACATCCATCTGCATCACATGACTAAACCAATGCAGTCTTCTCTCTTGCACACTGCATCTAATTCTTCTTATGCCTAAATTTTCTGTTAATATACTAGCACTCAATTGAACATGTACATTGATATTGCACATCCAGTAAAACATACTAGCCTCATTCCTTTCTAGCCCTCACATGTGTTCCTCATTCAGGGCCCATGTCTCACTACCATCTAGAATTGCTGTTCATATACATACACCATACAATCTTCTTTTCATCTGAAAAGAGAGACCTTTGGTTGCAAACAGAAGTAAATGTTCTCTGAATTTTCTCCATTCTATTCTTATTTTAGCTATTATACTTTCCATACAACCTTCCCCACTACTAATTTGGTTCCCAAGTTAGCTCCAGGGCATTTGATGAAATTAACTTTCCAAGTATTTGTAGTTTTATGGCTCCTGTTCATCTTCTACATATGAACACTACTTTTTCTGATAACCTTCCTATTGTTCCACTGCATCTCTTGTATGTCTACAGCTTGCACTGGGTACACCATATTCCTGCCTACACATTTCCTATATATCAAGCAGGGCCATTCACCTGAAGCAGGTAGAGTCTTGTCTATTTTCTTGCTATCTAAAACCTTAGTTTTTGCTAAGTTAGTTTTAAGGCCCTTAGATTCCAGTGTTTCCACACCTGGAATTTCTTTTTTAGTTCTGATCTAGAAAAGAAATTGGGAGTGGGGAATCAGAAAAGAAATTCCACATTTTAAGCAGTGCAGCAATTTTAAATAAGCAGTGATATTTTACACTCAAGCGATTCAATCTACTTCTTTAAACATAAAGCAGAAAGCCAAAGATCTTGTTAATGATAATTATGATCTATAAACCCAAACGCATAAAATCACAAGTAGAATGATTTATCTGGTAAAATTGGTTTCAAATTTTGATACAAGGCCAGCAATTTCAGGGGAGGGATAAACCAATTACATTGACCTCAGTGCTCAACGGGTACTTATTTTATCAACCCTGAAAGGATGAAAGGCAAAGTTGACCTTCATGGAATTTGAACTCAGAATATAGACAGACAAAATGCATTTAAGCATCCTAATGTCTGGCATCCTAATGATTCTGCCAGTTTACCACATAATTTACCATTTAGTATTGATACCTAATAAAGGCATATATTTGGGAATTGTAAGCATTCTATTAAATTAATCCTGTTTTCATCAACCCCAAAGAAAAAGGAAAAGCAAAATATAAAGAAAGTCCACTAAATGTAACAACATTTTGTTCTGTGTTCTATTGATTCTGCCATCTACAGCTATTCTGGTTCTGCTTTTATCAATACATTTTTTTTTTTTTAATTCAAACTTTCTTTAAAATGAAATATCTCTTATTATAGATAATCTGTTTCTTGTTATGTCAAAGCATCTAAAAGCTTATCAGAAACTGAATGATACATTTTAATCAGAAACATTGCAAAAAAGTCTTTTCATCTTGTCAATATAAATCCTGACTATTTTAGAAACAGCAAAACTGAAATTCAGTGAGCTTAAGAAACCTAATCATACTGTAGAGCTTCAGTTTTACTACCTGATAATGGAAAACTACCTGAAATTTTCTTTTCAAAATCAAAACTAGATTTACAAATATGGTTAAATGTAAAAGATAATTCAGTGATGGACTGTTATTTTCAAATTTCAAAACAATACAAAATGAGCGAAGAAGTCTTATAAATTAGAGTAAATTGAACTACCTTGCATTTATGTATATTGGACAGAGATTTCTACGAAAATATACAAATCCAGAGTTAAAAATGAGTTTGCTCATGCTACATGTAAACATCAAATTAAATTAATATTTCTACTGTAAACATGTTATTTTTTATGTAGTTAATTAATATGAATAATTTTATGATTAATCTACCTGCATATATGTGTGTGCATGTTATGTATACTTATGTATATGTATGATGGATTTTCTTGATTGCAGGGTAATATATCAGAGAGAATCAAAACACCAGATGAGAAGTGAGTGCAGATGGATAATGGTATGCTTGCACTCGGTGATCCTGGGAAAAGAAAGGTATAGAAGTGCTATGAAAGGCTTCTAAATGTGAACAATGCAGAGAAGAAAGAGAATCTTCCAAATATGGATTCTACAGAGAGACCAACCACTCTAGCAATACAATAGATAAAGCTATTAAGGATATGAAGGCAGGGAAAGCCCCTAAACAATCAGGAATTACCACTGAGATACTTGGGGTACAGCTTACTCATTCATCAGGTTGTACAGGAAAGTGCCATACCCAATGGCTGGTGTAGCAGCTTCATAATTAACCATTATAGAGGTAAAGTAACAGGGGTATCAAATTGCTGAACCAGGTCATTAAAGTTATGGAAAAAGTTATGACTTAATTAGAAAGAAAATTAACTGAGATGAGGTACAGTTTGGTTTTTACCATGGAAAAATGCTACTGATTCTCTCTTCTTAGTGAGGAGGAAATTACATAAGAAGTATTTAGTTAAAAGTAAGCCCCTGTACTTAGCATTCATTGATCTGGAGAAAGCTTTCAACATGGTGTCTTGCTCTATGATCTGATGGTTGCTGAGAAAATTCAGTGATGAATGGCTTGTGAGAGCCATACAAGCCATGTACAAAGGTACTGTCAGTAAGGTGAGAGTTAGCCAACAAGTACTGCAACAAATTCAGTGAGCAAGTAGGGGTCCACTCAATCCCTTCCTATTCATCATAGACCTCCAGGTCATAATATAGGAGTGTAAGACTGGTTGCCCGTGGGAACTGCTATATGGTGACTACATTTTTATAACTGAATCTGTAGTAAAATCAGAAAGGGAGTCTTAAAAGTTAGATTTACAATGCTGGAGAAACGGTCTTGCTCAATATGTAGAAATTCTATATGGTGTACTCAATACAAACAATGGGCACACACAAGCAGTTGTATCATGCGTAAATTAACAGAAAAAGTAAACTTTGTGGCAGATGTGCAGAAGGAATCTTCTACATATATGCAAGAACAAAATGAGAAATAGATTTTCTTAAAAGTCTGGGAGGATCCCTAGATATACCAAGAGAGCTTCTGTTACTTAAGTGACCAAATTAGTTATGTTCTGAAAGTATAGTAGCTAGAATAAAAGCAGGTTGAAGAAAGTTCAGAGAGTTATTACTCTGTTGGTAACAAAAGATTTCTCTCTTAGCATGAAAGGTAGATTGCCTGAGGTTTTTGTACAAATTGTATTGCTGTATGTTAGTGAGCTGTGGGCCATGAATGCAAAATACTTGTGAAAACTAGAAAGAAATGATGCTAATATCCTCTTGTGGAGTGCAATGTGTGTATGAATGACAAAGTACTGAGCATAAGAGAAATCAAATGCAGTGTGCAATAGAGAAGACTATGCTGGTATGGATATGTGATATGTATGGATGAAAGCAACTGTAAAAAGAAATGTCAATCACTTAATGAAGAAGCTTGTGGAAGAAGGAGACCTTGACAACATGGCTGATCTCAGAAATTTGAGTCTTTTAGGGTAGATGACAAAGGGGCAAGATTTTTGGTGGTATGTAGTACTCAAGAAGACCTGTCCATCACAAAATACAGAGGTCCTGGAAGCTAATGTGCATACACATAACTGAAACTCTTGCTCAGCTTATCTCTGTCAAACTTTCCTCACCACTGCCTCATCTCCTTATCACTCATCCATCCATCACCTAACTACTGCAGTATTTTGAAGCTGTAATTACATGAGAGCAGAACTACATATTTCATACTTTTCTGTGCTGCCAGTTATCTCTTCTAATCGCTTGTTCCACTTTCTTTGACATCCATCTTTTATTCTGAATATCATCCTTCCTCATCACATTTTCCATTGGTCATCATCTCTATGCTCCCATTATTTCTTCCTCTTTTTTGAATCACCTCCTATTCATTTATCCACTATGTACCTCTGACCACTTCTACTTGTGTCTCTCACTTTCTCCACACACTCTTGTAACCTCTATCCACTCACCATTCCTGATCTTCTGTCCCCAATTTCTCTTCTGTTCACCTTTTTATACATTGAGAACACTCTCAGACATCCATTTTTATCTCTTTCTCCTATTCCACCCCAAATACATCCACCCACCCTTATATAATATGGGGTAGTCATGTATCTCCTTTACAAGAAACCTGTTCCTGCACCTTCTTTCATATGTTAATCTGACATAAACCCATTCCTCTCTGTACTATACTCTCACTCAGTTGAAGGAGATTTTAGTCTTATGAGTTATGTGGTGACCTCACTAGTACTGGTGCCATAAAAAAAGTACTCAGTACTCTCTGTAAAATGGTTGGTATTAATTAGGAAGGGCATCTAGCCATAGGAACTGTACCATTGCAGTCATTGACACATGACACTGTCCTCTGGCTCATTGGATCCTGTCAAACTATCCAGTCCATACCAGCATGGAAGATGGACATTAGATAGTAATGATGATGACAAGCTTTAGTTGTATGAAAAAAACATTTTGGTCTAATATTATGCAGTTCCCATCCTAATCTTACATTTGATCTTTAAAAAAAGAAAAAAAAACAGGTACTGCAAGAATTAAGAATGATAAGCTATAAAACTTGAAACAACTCAGAAAGTTCTTTATAATGACAGAGAGTTATATTTTCTTTAAAGGAAGAAGATTGGGGTTTTAAATCTATTAGGGTTATCTTGAAAGTAATGCAAAAGCAAGTATAGCTTTTTGATTTACTGACATAAGTCATTCAAATTGTACATGTTGGTAGAGTGACTTTTCTTCTATACAAAGGTATTACTCAGCATATACACCATGACAAGCAATGTATTAGATTGTTCCAAAAACAATAGCCGATTTCAGAAACAATTTTATTCTGGAAAAATTAACAATAGAAATATCTTGATTAGTCAAAGTATGAGCTGTGAACATCTATGCATCTCTGCTATCAATCAATGAGATTATTTATGCTTCATTGATAAAAACTTATTGGCTTTGATGCTAAGAAATCTTTGAAAGCTGATTCTACCTCTGGTTTGGACCTGAAAGTGCTATCACTTAAAAACGTGTTTAAATGCTTAAAAATGGTAGTCAGTGGGTAAAAGATCAAGAGGATGTAGTAAAGTCTCATATCCCAAGTCTGTGAGTTTCTGCAGTGTCATTCTTGCAACATGTAGCTTTGCATTATCGTGGAGTAGAATTTGACCATGCCGATTCACCAATGCAGGTCTCAGTTTTTGCAAGTGAGCATGCATTTCAGCAGGTTGATTGCGGTAAATACTCTGTAATACTCTGATTGGCTTCCAGAAAGCTGTAATGGACAACACTAATTGCAGACCACCAGACAGCCACTATAATCTTTTGCTGATGCAACTTTAGCTTTGGGAAATGTTTAGGGGACTCATCACAATCAAGCCATTGACCTGATCGTTTACGGTTATCATAAAGGATCCACTTTTTGTCACAAGTGACTATTCAGTCAAGGATCATCGGTGTTTTGCAGAAAGAGCATTGACCACACTTCAAAATGCCAAACTTTTTGATTTCTATTGAGCTCATGTGGTACCCATTTATTGAGCTTTTTTACCTTGCCAATCTTCTGCAGATTGCATCAGACCATTACAATATCGACACCAAGTGCCTGAGACATTTCTCTGACACTTTGATGTGGGTTTTGTTCAACAATTGCTTTTAATTGTTCATTGTCAAAACTGCATGACCATCCTCTACCTTCATCAAGGCTCTCATCACTATTATGGAATTTCTGAAACCACCTTCGTACTATGCAATCACTTGTGGACTCCTCTCCCCACGCTCTGTTGATATTGGCAGCAGTTTGAGAGGTATTGTATCCAAGCTTGAACTCATAAAAGAAAAGTAAGCAAAGGTCCTTTTTTGTCATGTTCATAATTAAGGGCACCTATGCTTCAAGAATGTTTTCTATCTGAAATAAGTAGAAAATTATTAAAGAGCATACATCAATTATTAAGTATGTTGAAATTCACCTAAAATATAATTATAATACTATGATAAAATTGTGTTCAAAACACAACACTTAGAGTGGCCATTATTTTCTGAGCAACTTAATATTTGCACATTCACTGAACTCAATTTCTGAATCTTCTTTGGAAAAAATTCAGGTGTGCACTATTATACCTACTTTATCATCAATGACTGTCCTACATTGAACCAAACATGTGGAAGTCAGAAGGCACCAGATTTGAGCTCATATAGTGAATGAGGGATCACTTACCAACCAAATTTGTTGTCTGATTAATTGATAAAGGTATGTGTGGTCACATATTGTCATGGTAAATGTAGATCATTTTCAGATTCTAGTTCAGTCTCTTCATCCTGTTGGTTTTTCTATGCTTTTTAGGCATCTCAGTGTACTGCTCACTGTTCATAGTACAACCACATTCCAGAAAATTCTGTGCTAGTCACTGGTTCCTAAACTTTTTAGGTCTTAGTGAAGAAGTGTACTGCCATTTCATGGACTGAGTCTTCATTTCTGGATCATAAAGATGAGGCCAGGTTTCATCCTTTATCACTAGATTGGACTGCATGCTTTATCAGTTCAGAGTTAAGAGAGCCCAGAACAGAGAGAAATATTTACACCTTTCACTGAGAAACATTGTTTCTTCTGACCTATTATATCTTGTAAGACATGCACTTCAGTCATGTTTTTTTTTTTTTTTTTTTTTTTTTTTTCATATAGCTATAATCTGTTTCTGGATACCTCCTGGTATTCAATTCGTATTCACTATATTTGTTTTTAATTTTCTGAAAATAAATTTTCAGAGACTCAAGATTCATTGCAACAACTATGTTCACATCTAACTGCAAGACTGTTTTATTCACTCTTTTGGAAATGTCATTCCAAGGAATTCCCAGAAAGATTGTTTCTAGTTTCTCCATTTTTCTTATTCAATCCTTCTGCCTCTCTTCTTGACTTTTATCTTCTGTCCAGTGTCTGATTGGATTTTTGTAAAACACAGACAGCCTGAATAACATCAAAATGTCACAATGATTAAACAGATGCTTGACCTCAGCATCTTTTTCTGAAGATGATACCAGAATATTCCATCAATGTATAAATAAAAGAGAAAAAGTAATACAGATTGTAATGATAAAAAAAAAAACTTGGTGGCTGCTTTCCAAGTTTTATTCAGTTTAAAATATTATAGTATACATGCAGTTATTTTATATTATAGTCAGTTAGACAACTTCTAGTTGCACCTTTCACTTTCTAAGTATGCAAAACTTTACATATGTGCACCGATTAATAGTAATATTATGTTCTTCCCTCTTAGAAAAGAAACATTTTATTAGTATCAAACAATTTCACAGGACCACTTATATGGATTGAGAGGCTTTGGTCAAGTGGATTTCCTTCATCATTCTCTTCACTGTAATATGTCGTATCTTCTTTATCATCTGATCCTAGTACTATCAGTTTTTTGTTTTATTTTGTTCCACAAAATAATATGGGGAGTATCTAGAACAGTGGTTCCCAACCTGGGGTCCGCAAAGGTAGTACTGGGGGTCTGTGAACTAAATTCAAAATTTCATATATGTACATGCATAAGGATAAGCATATTAAAAGGAGTCTGTGAGAAAACTAATTTAAATAAAAGGTTTGGAAACCACTGGTCTAGAACTTGAAGCAAGATATTATTTTTCAAGTCCCTGCCTGGGATTGAACTTAGAATCCGAGGGTTAGTAGCCCATGCTCTTATCCACTATGCTGCATGCCCATGGGCAATTATTGAGTGAATCAACAGAAAAATAACATCAGCAACATGCCTTAGGAATGAGTACCCCATTAGTCAAATGAAGGGTTGAGTTCGAAATTCCACCAGAACACCTGATGAAGGCTAGAGAGTACATCAGCTGAAACGTGATAACAACAAACAAGGTGAGGACACCTATCCGTCCATTGTAAATAATGTACATAATTCCTCATCTCAAAAATATAGAATAGTAAATATGAATTATGTGAAATAGTAGACACAGTTCCCTTGAAGTCCATACTTAGCTGTTCCGTAGACTTTGTTGCTTTGATAAGAGTGTCTTCTTGAGAGTGATAGCCCAGCATAGACCCATAAGATGCACAAGTCTTCCTCACATCTTCTGTAGAGAAAGGAGATTCCTTGCTCCAATAAAATGCAGTAGCTATGTTAATCTTGAATGACATAGTCTATCATGCATGTCAATAAACCTGGAAGTAGTTAAAACTGAACAGGTATAAGCTTGATTAAATATATCAATAATTTATTCTGTAGCTTAATGCTGAAGATCCAGTCTCCATTCCCAAATCTTTGCATTATTTTTGTACACCCTATTGTCAAACAATAGGTCACTGACCTCTGATAAGTAACTGGGTTACAGTGGCACTGTTTTTTGCACTGCCTCAATAATAGCAGTTGCTTCCTTCTCTGCAATGTGGTAGTGTAATTCGCTTCTTTGTAGCATTATTAACATGAACACTATAGGCTGCTCTCATTAGTTAAGGTTGTCTGAAATATCTGCATCAGATGCATCACACTCTACCTCAAAGGGTGATATTATTCATTAATGATTTGTTTTTATTTATTTATTAATGATTTAATTAGGAAATCAATATCTTGTAAATAGATGCAAAAACACTGTACTAATATGGACATATGATGCATATGGATAAGGACAGCTGTATAATGAAGTACTAATCACTTAATGTGGATGAAGTTTATGGAAAGAAAAACATGAGATGAAGTAGTAAAGATTGCTCCCAGGACTTTGAACCTTAGGGAGGAGATGACAAAGGACCAGGATGACTGGTGGCGAATGGCTCCTGAGAAGACCCATCCATCTCAATGAAATTGAGATTTTGGAAGCACATCATCATCATCATCATCATCGTTTAACGTCCGCTTTCCATGCTAGCATGGGTTGGACGATTTGACTGAGGACTGGTGAAACCGGATGGCAACACCAGGCTCCAGTCTGATTTGGCAGAGTTTCTACAGCTGGATGCCCTTCCTAACGCCAACCACTCAGAGAGTGTAGTGGGTGCTTTTACGTGTCACCCGCACGAAAACGGCCACGCTCGAAATGGTGTCTTTTATGTGCC
>NC_068989.1:33652057-33652939 GCF_001194135.2 Octopus bimaculoides | reverse complement strand
GTTCCCTCAACTGTTAGGGTGTGGCACTTTTTCACGCAGCTATCCTCCTCCATTCTCACCACATGTCCATACCAGCGCAATCGTCTCTCTTGCACGCCACAACTGATGCTTCTAATGTTCAGCTTTTCTCTCAAGATACTTACACTCTGACGGGTATTCACATTGACATTACACATCCAACGGAGCATACTGGCTTCATTCCTTGCGAGCTTACGTATGTCCTCAGCAGTTACAGCCCATGTTTCACTGCCATGTAGCATGGTTGTTCGTACGCATGCGTCATACAGTCTGCCTTTTACTCTGAGTGAGAGTCCCTTTGTCGCCAGCAGGGGTAAGAGCTCTCTAAACTTTGCCCAGGCTATTCTTAATATATATATATGCGCATCTGGGCCCCTCACCCAATTTCATCCATAAGCCACCTCACCAGCCATCATCTCTCTATCACTAGCCCTTCTATAACCTGCATAATTCAATGTTCTGCTGCTGTAATTAGATATGACATAAATTGCATATTTCACTGGTTTTCCCTGATACCATTTATCTGTCTTACTACCAAAAAACATTTCACTTGATATCCAGCCTTCATTAACCCACATTTTACATTGATCACCATTATGTACTATTAAATTATCTCTCTTTAACCATCATACATTTCTCACTCTCTCCATGCTCTATGCTGTCTCTCTCCTCACCCTCTTGCAATTTACCCATCTACATGACATCTCTCTCATCTATCAAGAATTTATGTTACATGGTATTTACGATATCTGTATTTGTTTTTCAAATACATGCCACTAGCCATTCTGAGTTCTCTTAACTTTTATATATCTACATCAATATTTCTCTCTCTCTCTCTCTCTCTCATATAATATATATATATAT
>NC_068989.1:33647377-33651936 GCF_001194135.2 Octopus bimaculoides | reverse complement strand
AATGTACACAAACGTTTATTTTATGTCAAGTTATACATAAAAACAATTGAACATTAAATTGAAGGATCACTCAATACTTTTCACTAGAGCACTGTATTTATTTTCACATGGAAAAGTTTTACAATGACTTTAAAGTTTTGGTTTACTTGCTGTCTTCAGATTGAGATTTAGCTTGATTTTTGTTTTTGTTTTTGCCTTATATATGGTTTCATTAGAAATATTTTCATTCAGAAGGGTGTGTGATGTAGTGATGTATATGAACATTAGATGTGATGTAACTTAGTGTGGAGAAAAAAGTAATTGTATAAGAAGAGGGAAGGAGAAGAGAAAGAAAATAAGCATTTATAGAGTGGGGTGCAGAGGAAAGGATGATAGAGATATTTTTACTGGTTTCACAAAAAGAGGTTGTATTTGCATCATAGGAGCTGCTGAATGGTTATATTTAGAAGTGGTGGTGGGGATTGTTGTTTGAATTCAGTTGAGCATGTATGTAAAACCAGGTGCTGCAAGTTAGATTTGTTTAGTTCATGTGGCAGATAGATTGCATTCAGGACACAACTGTGGGTTTTGTTATATCTGTTTATAATTTCTTAAAGGTTTGTTAGTGTACAAGGTTGAAGGTAGGTATTATGCTACTTTTAGGATTCATACAGGAATGTTTATAAATAAACATATGATAGTTTAGATCTATATGAGTGTACACCAAAGATAGATCAAATTTAGGGTTTAGGCTTAAAAGCTTGCTTCAAAGTAAAATTTCAATTAGCTTTTATAATGAGATTGGATAAATACAAATTTTCTGTTGGTGTATAGACCTACCTACGTTTCTAACAAACATTTAGACATACATAGAGGCAACTACACATTCATATACATGCACATCAAACACACATACGTACATACAAACACACAAATATGTGTGCATGTGTATGTATACACACGCGCGTTATCATTAGTACAATAATCTTTAGCACGGTTTTTGTTTTGCGTTGTTATTATAGTTGCTATCAATTTTTCGTCTGCTATCAATGTTTCCTTTTGTTTTTTTATCTGTCAGTTAATGTTCCTTGGGAATTTTTCTTCTTTTGTACTAGGTACAGTTTATTTGTTTTCGTTCTTTTTGTCTCGAAAGCAACATAGAACGAAGATTTTTATACACTATTTTTTTTTTTTAATCAGAGGTTGCAGAAATATTCACTTATTTAAAAAAAAAAAGGAAAAACTTATGAGACCCTCTAGGGATTAAGGGCTCGGCAGAATTCTGGTTATAATTCCTTATAACTTTACTTAGTTTTTGGAATTTTCAGAAAATTTTTGCGAATTTGTTCTACACACGGGAATTCATACCGGTTATAGAAAAAGATTTGTGTGATTTAAGAGCGATTTAGCTGTTATTTTTAGCACATTTCACAACCACCTTCCTCGTTTCTTTGTCACTCTGACATATATTGATGTTTATCAATATTTTTCTTCCCGTAAACACATTTAATGGAATGATGATGCACCCGAGGGTTTTAAGCAAAAAATTCAGACTGTCCGTATTTTAAACTTTTTTTAAACTTTTTAAAGTTTCCAAAAAGAGTGGAACTCTCAGGATTTATGGGGTGGGGTATTTTTTTCTTAAAATTTTTTTTTTTTTTCATAATCATATGAATTCCCATGTGTAAAACACAAATTCGGGATCTTACTGAATTGACAAGTGGTGCCCGTCAATTCAGAAACATCCCAAATTCGCAAAAATTTTCTGAAAATTCCAAAAAATGAAAAAAGTTATGAGGTTATATGGGGTGCTTAAACTAGAATTCCGCCGAGGGCTCTTTACACAGATCATCATTGAGCACTTAGGCTGGTGGGGCTTCCGACAAACCAACCCAGTGTTCCTGTACCTTAAAACCGGTACTAGCTGTGACTTTGGACTATCGTCAGGTATCGCAATCCTTCTGTATTTTTTTCTCGGGATTATATTCCCTCAATCATTTTAGAGCAAAATAAAAAATTGTTTACACATTTTGTAGGGTTTGCTGACTACAGTGTAAACATAACAAAGGCCACAGCTGAGAGAGGTATCAAAAATGCATTCGGTGTTGTTACTAGTAAATACACATTGTTTGCCGCCAGTCACGAGTATGGTAACGTGTAAACGAACCACCCTTTTCTTTATGAAGACTGTATGTTTGACCTACGACGAAGTATGACCATTTCCCCAAAAGATGACAAACAGGGTCTGTAGTGGATAGCTGCACACTAAAGTCAAGTATATTCCTAGCAAGCAGCTTAGCTATGAAAAGAATTGTAATACAATTAATTCAAGTGTGTTTTTTAGTTTTGAATTTAAATAAAAATTTAAAGGGTTAATATATAGATCCGCACCTGGTGGAAAAATTGAAAAAAAAATAGAACCATTTAAAGACTCTTATTTATTTTTTAATGAACGCGAATGTTTATTTAAAAATTCTTTTTGATATATACTAAACGAAAACTTACTTTAAATATTGTATTTTTTTTTTATCGAAACGCTGAAAAAATACTAAGACCTATTTGTAGTGAAAAGAAATACCTTTATTTAAAATTAAAAGCACGGGGGCACTGCGTAATCTTAGCCAAATATAATTAAATCACACTTCTCTTAAAAAGGAAACATTGGATAATGTAATCGTAGATAAATAAGATGAGATTGTCACGGATGGAAGGCATTTAGTCGTAGGTATACTCGATCAGAGCTGATGTGAGGTTATATAAACAGTAAATATGAGGCATTCAGCTTTCACTTCATTTAAGTTCTTAAAAATCAAACTGCTTGATAAAAAAAAAATGCCAGTGACTCCTTAGAATTTATTTCTCAGTGATATTCAATTTGTGGGCAATTAAGGATTTCAAATTTTGGTGGTAAATAAAACCATGTTTTCAAACATTAAACAGCGGATATTACATCGTGAAACACCGTTTAGTCGAAGAAAAAAACCTGAAAGGATAAAGCTTAATAGTAGTTCCGTTTAAAATTATTTGAAATATCAATTTCAGTTTCAGTTTCGAAAATAAGAAGCTAAAATAATTTCGCGCTGCTCAATTGAATTCATTTCCTCTTGCTTTTATAATTCACTGTATTAGGTAACATGTGAATGACGGAACAATTTTGACGAACGCTAAATTCTTGAGAATAACCGATTGGAATGACCTAATTCTGCTGTTTTGTGGACACCTCATCGTGTGGCGACTAGTTTTCTTTGAAGTGCATGAGGTGGACGGAGAATTATGGCATCGTCAAAAAATGGCACCTTAAAAGGGAAACCAGAAATTGGTATTGTGGTAAGTAGATTTTGTATGTTACTTTTTGAAATTTCATTTCTGTTTTTCTTTTATGCTTAGCATGTTCTTACCTGAAATTTTCACAACGTCTAACACTCACTTAAACCGTTATTTTCGTTTTACTAGAATTTTTACCATGTTTTTGATCTATAAAAGTGCTGTTGTAAAACTCAGACTTTTCGTTATAATATTTGTCTGTGACTATTTAACTATTGAAAGCATAGTTCGTTTAATGGTGATGCTTTAGTGTTGGTTTCATGCAGTGTGTAATGAATGGAATGAAGTGAATTGCTTATTATAGATTTTGGTATGACGATAGGGCATTGCAATCTGTCTCTATTGATAGTATCAACAAGAATATCTTCAGTCATAAATGTGTGCGAGTGTGCTATGTACTTTCTGTTTACTGTTACTCAATGTTTACGATGTTTTATTTTCAAGCCTAATTTCACCACGAGGGAATTTCGACCTGTTGGAAATAGCAGCCAAATCTGCTTCCACTAAAAGAGATATTTGACTAGGGGTTGTTTCTCCGGTTGTGCTATAGAATATCAGATGAAAGTAATGTGCATTCAATAATGTAAGCATTAGACATTGTTGGTTTCCCTTTTAGAAAATTAGAAATGCTTAAATTTTTTTTTTAATGAAAATGTATTTACAAATGCAAGCTAAATATATTTTAAGCACGTGGTTAACATTTGACTCGAAACCATTGAGAACGCGTCAGTAACATTTACAGTGTTGTTTTCATTTTTTAAGGTGGATTATATAATTCCACGTGCAGTCAACATTAATTTATACTTTGATATTATCTTTCTCTTCATTTAATTTGACAACATTGTGAGAAAGTTGGTTGAGTTAACTCAATAACTCAACCAACCTTTGCACTGGTCAAAAGGGATAAACATCCCTCTAGTAAACATCCATTAATGTTATATCACCCGAAGAAATGAAGATGACCTACCCGATGCTCACGGATACCACGGACTACACTAATCATCCCAAAAATACGGACTGCGATCTTGAGAGACGTGTAATTTGTGGAAACGCACATTAAATGTTTATAAATTCCATCCAAGAATTATTGTTATTATTACTATATTTATCCTACATTATATCGGCACAGCTCGATGCGACCCCAAAAGCTGGTTCACCAATCAGCATAATTAGACTATGGACGGCATAATGGAATAGGAGCTTTATTTGCATATTCAAAACGTTTAGCATGTGTGTGTGTGTATATATATATATAT
>NC_068989.1:33628247-33647282 GCF_001194135.2 Octopus bimaculoides | reverse complement strand
TATATTTGGGAGTGGGGCAAAATTAGTAACCGGGGTCAGATGAGTAATTTCTGATTTCTCGTTTACCCCCCCCCCCCCTCTTCTGTTTGAAACCATTACGTTGCAAGTATTACATCATCCTGAAGAGTAATACTTGGTCACTATGGTTATTATTGAAGTCGAAAGAGTTTGAATATAGTCAGGTGACGGGTATTTTTCTTTCAAGAAATATTTCCTCCACTTTCACCTGATTGTAATTGAAGTTGTTAATGAAATAATATCTGGATAATTTTTTGCGTTCAGTAATCAATATTCTTTTCTCTGTTGTTTTCCAAGTCAATTTTACCCTCACTAATGTCTAATTTGATCATTTTCAAGTTTCAAGGAAAAAGTCTAAAATGGGGGCAGAATGAGTAATGTCTAATTTCAATAATTTCTTCATTTTAACTGCATGGTGTATAAATATACCGAGCAGATCGTGCAGAAGCTACAGATAATATATTACGTTAAGATTTTTTTTTTTAATCTAGTCGTTTGGTTAATTTCCTATCATGTGCTATTTTTCCATGACCCTCTTTCATTTGACCGAAATATTTTAAATTTTGCGTTTCTGATCATTCTGATGTCTAAGGATAGATATTGATGTGTATGAGTCTGTTTTCAAATGTAATTTTGGAGAATTGAAGCAACAAATTTACCTTATCTCGTCTTACTCATTTTGCCCCAGCTTAATTTGTCTTGTATATGCTCAAAGAGAACGGTGATAATTTTCTGCAATAGTGTTCTGAATATGTTATAGGTTTTAATGGATTTTAAAAAAAAGTCATTTGCCTAGCTTATATAGTTTTTGCAAGTTGGTGAACATTTGTAAAAAATATATTTTGTCTCATAGTCAAAAATGCAGTAAAAAACACCTCGTTATGCACCCCCACCCTCCATATATATATATATATATATATATATATATATATATATATTATATTATATACCGCTCTATAACTTAGAGTGTGCTTCTTTTTGGGATATGTAAACTATTGACGATTTTTGTGTGTGTGTGAGAGGGAGAGAGAGCCGTCTAAGTGTCCATAAGTCAGGAAAAAATGCACTCTTATATCTGTCAGTAGAGCGGGTATATTAATCGAAGAGTACAGTATTATATATCCATTACGGCCGATCTTACCAATCGGTTTCGCTCTAGGGGTTCAACAGAGTGTTAGGTAACAGTCCGACTATGTAACCCTGCGCAAGGTTACATAATCGAACTGTTACCTGACACTCCGTTGAATCCCTAGAGCGAAACCGATTGGTAAGATCGGCCGTAATGGATATATAATACTGTACACTTAAATTAATATTGGCGGTGTCCCAGCATGGCTACAGCCTCAGGGCTTGAAACTTATAAAAGAATAATAATGTATATACATATACGCGTGTGTAATTATTATACGTTAATAATACAGTAATCCCTCGACGATCGCGGGTGTTACGTTCCCAAACCCCCTGCGATAAGTGAAAATCCGCGAAGTAGAAACAGTACTGTACTGTATTTTTATTATTTGTATATATTTATATATTTTATCATAAATGCAAAACAACACCACGGAGGAATCGACGTAAGCTTAAATAATAAACCGCGATATTATAGTAAATAGGAAATAAGTTTAGAGAAAGTGCGTCAGCGAGTGTCCAATATGAATTAAATCTAAAACATTAAACGGAACAGTCGATTAGTAATAAAACTATTGCTATTTCTTGTAGGAAAGTGAAAGACGATTACTTTCGTTATGTTGATGGTTGGCTATTCTGTAAAAGAGCCGTTTTGTTGACAAGGTTAGCGTAGTCTAGTCATGAATAAAAGGCAATTTAATCTTCTATAAACAGTATTTATCGCTTGTCTTATTTAATCAGTCAGTAATGATCCTCTTTGTGGTGTTAGAAGATAGCTTAGCTGCTGTTTGATACGTTTAATATATTACATGAAAAAGATTGCAGGCCCTATTGTAGAATATTCCAACAAATTGTGTTCTGTTTTACTTTCTGACTTGATGAAATACTGTTTAAAATTTTAAAGGACGAATCGTAATTGCAAAATTCTTTCGTTATGTAACTTCCTCACATATTTTGCTTCCCAGAATATGACCTTCGAGTACTTCAATTTGGTGCTGTTATATTCTTATTTCTAAACCATATTTGTTTTAGATTTGTTATTTTAATAAATAATGATTTTATTGCTCGATCCTATCTCCAAGATCTTGTGATGTCGCTAATCAATGTCACATTCTGTCTTTCCGTTTATGGAAGAAATCAATATTTCTCCATTTTCGAACCCTGACCACTTATGGTCTCATTACATCTTTGTTTTACTGTATCTTTCTTTGGATAATTATATGTCGTTTTGTCGTCTAATGACATTTTTTTTTCGATAGATCTTTCCCGCTCATCTCTGTCCCTTTATTTACGTTAGCAATCTTATTGAAATAATTGGTTGGTGCTGACCAAAGAAATTGTTTTAAAATTACATCGAATCTAATAGCGGTTAAATTGTTATATATATATGGTTACCTTGAAATAAATTTTGTTTCAAGGAAGCTACCTTTCTTTTAATTTTACTCTGCTAATGTGTGTGTACAGGCAGGAAATTTGTATACATGAAATTTTATAGATACCTTTCAGACGGTCTAGATTACAATTAGAAAGAAATTTGTAGGTAAAATTTTTTTGGAAGGGGGCGGGGAGAGGAGTTTCTGGAATACGGAGTTTCGGATCAGACGGCCCACGTAAGTTGGAATGAGTCAAACATTTCATTCAATCACTTCAAAAATGAAACTATTCCACTGTTTCATTATCAAAACTGAAACAATCACATATCGATACAGACTGTCCTCATTTAACGACTGAGTTACGTTCCAACAGCCCCGTCGTTAATCAAATTCTTCAGTAAACGAATATTCATAGGTTACGTATTTTTTTTTATAGGTATAGTGACTGTACGTACATATAAAAACAGAATACCGTACTGTATAAAGTATATGCAGTACAGGGCCAAGAATCACTAACATAAATTGTTGAAAAATGAATGAGTAACGGTAAGATTATCACAAGGAAAACTTTAAAAGTTAGAATAGGCCCAGTACATAAGATGCCTAATAAACTTTTCTCAGGATTCTATAGAAAAGGTTTAAAGCAAACTCAAACATAATAACTTTGTTTTACTTTGGATAAAGATTACAAAAGCAACTCATTCTTGACATCAAAATGCATGAAAAATCCGGTCAGTGTTGTTTGCTTTATCTTCTTTTTTTCGTCATAAATTTCTCGATAACATCGGAAAAGTTCAGTTGTCTGCCTTTCCACCTTGGAAAATCGCTCAAAATTTGGATCCATCGCCTCAAGTTCTAGCATAGCAGTAGTCTGTAATGATTTTCATTTTTGTGTCAAGGTCAATAGCTCTCTGTTGTTTCTTGGCGCTTCCTGCTGCAGGTGAAGATGTATTCTTCCTTTTTGGGGGCATCTTGTAGTATGGGGTGCAAGAGATAAAGGAAAAAAGAAACGAAATAGTAATATAGGTACTGTGTCACTGTGTTGCCTGGCTGACCACAGGCGGGAGAGTGAGAGAGCGAGCGTGTCGGAAGGTGAGGCTGGGTGCTCGGGATGTGCTGCTGTCATGACGGCAGTTCTCGTATAGCGCACAATACGACAGTCAAAGTTTTAAAGTTTTTATCTTTTATAAAATATGTAATGACTGCTCGTAAAGTTCGTCGTAACTCCGAGTGGTCGTTAAATAAGGACAGTCTGTACTGTAATGACAGATACTTTCACTTTAATGGTTTCATTTTCATACTGAGACTACTGCAGTGAGTGAAACAATAACATCACTCTACTGTAATGTCAGATACTTTCACTTTAATACTGAAACTATTCCACTATTTCAGTATTACGTGTCAAAAGTGAAACAATAACACGTCGCTACTGTAATGTCAGATACTTTCACTTAAATATTTTCAATTTCATACTGAAACTATTAAAATGAAACTATACCCTCACATATATACAGGCATACTATAAGACCCAAGTTAAAAACATTCCCAACAATTCAACTTCTCTGGTTGACATTAACACACCCACCCCCAATAGAGGCCTTCATTCCCATATTTTAGAGCTCCATTTTTCAGGACCAAAATCCTTTTTATAGGTTCCAGAAGACTGGAATTTTGGAATATGTGCATAAAGATCAATAGTAAGGGATACATGTGTCATTATTAGAATTTTTTAGGATGTGTAAAGAGGGAAAGAACCCTCATGTGCAATTTTGATGAAATTCGATTCATAGGTATTCCAGTTCCTTAAAGAAAATATAACAGAAAAGTCTCATTCTTCAATTGCATGTAGCACGGGCAACGCCGGGTATCTCTGCTACTATATATATATGTATATATATATATATATATATATACACATATATGCATATGTACACACACATTATTATTATTATTATCATCATCAACCAGTCAGTGTTTTTGATAATTGCTGTCGGATGGAAAGTGAAGGAATGCATAGTTCAAAACAAGTGTAAAGCATCCTAAAATATTTTTCAGAAAATTTGTTACTCCAAAGAAAATACTTCCTGAATTCGTTGAGAATGACTAAGATTAAAGAAGAATTAAGAAATTATACCAAAATTTTGTTATACCAAAGTTTTGAACTAGTTGTCCCTCAAACTCTGTACTTCACTGTAAAGAAAAGGGTGCAGGAGTGGGTGGGTGGGTTAGAATGTAAACAGTTGAATTCTGGGGTGAAAGTTCTAGAATGTAAAGGGGAAAAAATCCCATAGGGTAAAAAAGCCTTTTATTGTAGTCTACAGTATGAATTGCAGTGTACAATAAATATGAATTTTAAATAATTATTTGTGGTAAGCTAAATTTCTTTGCTTAGGAACTATTTTGTGTGTATGACTTTACATTTCTTATTTAAAAACCAATATTAATTTAAGTAATTTAGTAATTATGTGATGGAAAACATTATAGAAAAGAACTTTAACTTTTATTTTAGTTAAAAGTCCCATTGGCTCTCTGGAAGTTGCACTCTGAGAGAAATGTTAGGCATAAGAAGCATAGGATGTGGCATGCAAAAGAGATGTTTGCACTGGTATAATCATGTACTACGGATGGATGAGGAGAGATGTGTGAAGAAGTGCCACTCCCAAATAGTTGAAGGAATCCGGAATAGAGGTAGACCCAGGAAGACATGGGATGAGGTGGTCAAGCATGACCTTCGAATGTTGGGCCTCACAGAAGCAATGACAAAAGACAGAGACCTCTGGAGATATGTTGACTGCGAAGACCCGGCAAATAAAATGAGTTCACGGCTGTATCCTACACCAGTTTCACATAACTAGCCCCAGCCCATTCAAAAGTACCTTGGATCATAGGGCGACCTGCTGTGCTTGAGGAGACCTATTGAGCCAAGTACATCAACATTAAAATGAAAATCAAATGGAAAATGTAGTTGTGATACCCGTGCCGGTGCCACGTGAAAAGCACCATCCGAACGTGGCTGATGCCAGCACTGCCTTGACTGGCTTCCATGCCAGTAGCACATAAAAAGCACCCTCCGATCGTGGCCATTGCCAGCATCCTCTGGCCCCTGTGCCTGTGGCACGTAAAAAGCACCCACTACACTCACAGAGTGGTTGGTGTTAGGAAGGACATCCAGCTGTAGAAACACTGCCAGATCAGACTGGAGCCTGATGCAGCCGCCTTGCTTCCCAGACTCCAGTCGAACTGTCCAACCCATGCTAGCATGGAAAACAGACATTAAACGGTGATGATGATGTAACCTAATTAGCAGTGAAGGAGGTTGTACAGAAAGTGTAATTGCTAGACTAAGAATAGGTTAGAGAAAGTTCAGAGAGCTTTTACCTTTGTTTGCAACCAAAGATTTCCCTCTTTGAGTGAAGGGAAAATTGTATGGTGCATGTGTACAAACTATGACACTGCATGATTGTGCGACATGGGCCCTGAATGTGGAGGACATGTGAAGGTTGGAGAGGAACAAAGCTAGTATGCTCTGCTGAATGTGCAATGTCAGTGTGCATGTGCAAAAGAGCATTGGTGTATTGAGAGAGAAGTTGGGCATAAGAGGAATTAGATGCAGTATGCAAGAGAGGAGACTGTGCACTGGTTTGGTCATGTGATGTGGATGGATGAGGACAGCTTCAAGTGGAGGGAAGTTGTCGAAGAGGGAGACCCAGGAGGACACGAGACAAAGTACTGAAGGTTGATCTCAAAACTCTGAATCTTACAAAAGAGATAACAGAGGACAGTTATGTGGTGCATTGCTGTACTTAAGACCTGCCCACCACAACAGAATTGAGATCCTAAGACTGAGGTGCCACGTAAAAAGCACTGGTGATGGTGCCAACCACTCTGTGGACTGGTTGGCATTAGGAAGGGCATCCAGCTGTAGAAACCAAGCCAAAACAGACTATGGAACCTGGTGTGGCCCCTGGCTTTGCCAGTTCCTGTCATGTCATCCAACCCATGTCATCATGGAAAACGGATGCTAAATGATGAATGACAAACAAGTTTCTTAGTATAGTTAAAACAAAATGGATTTGTAGATATAAGACTTTTCAATTTTTATTTTTGTATTTCTAATTTAGTTGGCTGAGCAACACCTATAATCTTTTGAAGTCCCTACCAAACTTAGGACAATGCAGTTGATATTCAGGCTCTGCAGAGTGATGCTTGCAGAAAAAAATGGGCATGGAATGATTCCCAAAGGCCTATAGTTGTGAGGAAGAACGATAGGGTTGGTATTTTGTGCATTGTTTGGAGAGGGAATGCTTCACAGTAAAAATAGAAAATCAAAACTAAAATATTTTCAAATTTGCAATTTCAGACAATGTTATAGTTGTGAAGTTGTCATGCAAAAGTATAAAAGATTTTGAAGTCAAGAATTTGTATTGACTTTGAAGCTTTCAATTGGAGTGCAAGTTTGCTTCCTTGATATTGGGACACTAACAGACTTGTTAACATTTTGTCTAGTTGATTATGGTAACTAGATTTTTTTTTCCTGCATCTGGAGGAAGGGGCAGTGATCATGACCTTCACAGATCTTCCAAGATTGATGAGATTGATGTCAGTTAATCCTCATGAATCTTTGCAAGAAAGACACGAGCTAGAGGGGAATTCCAGATGATCAATATTCTGAGAAAGAAGATCAGAGCATGGTGATTAGTGCAGAGCATGGGGGCAGGTGTTGAGTGGACAGAACAAGAGTAATAGAAAGGAGATACGGGTGAGTCAAGAATCTTGAGTAGAAGTGGCTTGAGCCCAGCCAGCTCCATGGGGAAGAAGCCATTATAGTAGTAGCAAAAGAGGCTTAAGCATATCTGTGAGTTACTCCTCAGTCAAACTGTCCAACCCATGCCAGCCTGGAAAGTGGACGTTAAACAATGATGATGATGACTTCATGCCAGTTATTTGGGTGGCCTTTTCTGGATGCAGCCTAAAATGTCTGTGTGTGCAGCAGGAGCAGTGTCCCAGATATGAAAGCAATATTCCACCTGAGCTTTGTAGAGTATTAGTAATTGTTAGGGGCTGAAGTATGTTCTGGCACTTAAGAGATGGGCTTGTCATTGATATGTAATCGTAGCTATATTGAGGATGTACTTTTGCAAAGAGAGATCCTTGTTAATAGTTAAATCTAACAGTTGAAGCAATTATGAGGGTTCTAATTGCAAGCTGCTCATGATTCAAGAGGAGTATGATACAATATTTTCTTGATGTGAGTTCATTTGTATTTTCTTGCTGTTGAAAGAGTCAAGATTGACATATTCCCATTGGAAGATGGTTTGAAGGCCTCTGTTCATGGAATCACTCAATGTTGGTTTGGTGTGTGGTATCTAGCTTGCATGTAGGTGGTGTATGGTTGGAGAACATTATGCAAGATCTTGAAGGACAATGTTTTGGAATATTCTCTTTACATTTCATCTTTTTGTGGTTAGTATAGCTATGGAGAAAAGGTTACTGTTTGGGTGATAAGTCAAAGAAATTTCTCTTGTTAACAATTTGCTTGAAAATCATCAGCATATATATTTTGTTTGTTTCATATATATTGGACAAATTTCCGAAAAAGCAGCATTTTACCTGGATTGAACACAAATTTGAATAGCTTTCTCTTTTTCTCTGATAAGTTCTTTGTGAATTTTTGGTTTTCTCAGCTCTACTCTTTCATAGAATTTGGTTGTGTTTTATTTTTATGACTGGATGAGGGTTTTTCTTATCAATTTTCACTATGGTGTGGACCAAATGTGCTCATCATGGAACCAGCACTAAGGAAATAATCAGTGGGCACTGGAGCTTTCCTTATTCTATTTTAGCCAGACCAGTTGTGGTTACTGCAGACACATTATGGAAATACTTCTTTCAAGTACTTTTTACAGTAACTTTTAATCTAACAAAGAATTATTTATCTATTTGTTAAAAAAAATTTGTATTCATACTTGATTTTATATACTGTCACTCAAAAGAGTTAAATGGTAACAGAATTAACTTCATGAATAAAAATATCAACTATATTATCACTCAAACACATATACTCCTTCAAGAGTCCAGAAAATAATTTGTGGAATATTTTGAAGAACTCTTTAAACAGTTATAATTTTATAACAAGTAATAAATGATGATGATGATGATGTAATAAGTTTTGTAGCTAAGTTTGATTTTACTTGCAAATTTTACTATTGGACAAATCATAGATTTGATTTATAATGCTGAAGACAGTATTCTTGAGAGAATTCTTAAAATATTCTCTCATTGTTGTTCAGCTCTAGGTTAACCATGATGAATATGATCTATAATCATTGTTATTCCAACTGTGGTTATCCCATCTTTTTCTACAAGCATATATAAGGTAACAATATCCATTGTCTTTTTTTTTTTTGTTTATATAGTTGGGTGTTATTTGATAAAGGTTTACAATTAGTTAAACAATCACATCAAGGTTTGGTTTGAGCTCTCCATTAATTAATATGTCATAATAACAAATTGAAACATACAAAATAGCTTTTGAACCATTTTTTAATTTGAATTTTTTTTTTTCTATTTACAATTCCTGGCATTACGCAAAGAAATTGTCTCAGTGATAAACCCTTTAGTATTCAGATTTTTTTAATCAAATGTTAAATTTATTTATTCACATTGTTTTGAATTAATTAGGCATTATCTTGTAGCTTTGAGAGTTCAATAATGTGATAGTTGCATTCTTAGAATGAGATTGTAGGGTAGATCTGATCTGGTTGGTTTGAACATGAAACAGATAAAATATTTGGGTCATATATGGCCGGTTTAAATGCTAAAGGGTTCAAAATCGATATGTTCCATTCTGTCTTGAATGTGATTTTTCATTTTTTTTTCTTTTCTTATATGATTGCAGAAAATGAGTCTGTTTCAGATAAAACTACCTGTTGAAAAAAAACACCGAAGAAAAAATTAAAAAGCAAGAAAATTTACATAGTACACTCATTTTGAACATTTAAAACATTCAAAATGAGTGTATTACATAACTTTTTTTTTTTTTTTTTTGCTTTCATTCTACTGTTTTTTTTTTCAATGGATATTTTCATCTGAAATAAACCCACTTTCTGTACCCATGAAAAGCAGAAAATAAAAATCAAATTCAAGATAGAATGGGACACATTTATTTTTAATCACTAGTGGAATATGGTTATCTCTCACAATACAGAAATGTTGTGATAACATGTAATTCCAGAACACAAAATCTATTTTTTTATCAACTTCCCATATTATATAGAAGTCAATAGAAAAAAGATTTTGTGTTATGGAATTCCATATTGTTGCAAGATTTTCATGAAGGCAACATTTCTGTAATACAGATGGTATCTGTAACAGGGAAAAGGAAGTTTAGAAGTTAAAGTAAAACACTGGAACCATGTGGGAATCCCTTGATATATGCAATATAAGAAAAAATCGATATCCCAATTTATATATATATAGTCTTTGTTACTGATAGAGTTACTTATATAACCACAGTTTTGCATATATTTGAAATTTTTTAAGTTTACAAAAATATCATTTCAGTATTTTATAATATCCTGTGTCAAGTTACATACATTGAGGACTCTTTTTCATACCTTTCTAAAGGATATTATATATAAGATTATAGTCTTTAGAAGTTAACCTCCTTTCAAGTCTGATTAATTAAAAAATTTTTTTTTTTTTTACGTGAAATTGATTTCAGATGAATTAAAATTTCAAATGTTTGATATACAATTTCTGTATAAACAGTTTATCCTATGTTGTGTGTGTTAATATGTATAGATTATTTCTCCTAATACATGGAGCAGTTCAGATACAGTTGACCATGAAAGAAACCATGACTATGTTAGATGTAGTAGATGGTTTCTATTACCTGTGCAACCTAACTGGTGTAAGTCATAGTCAAAGTATATTTTTGGGAGCTATTAAGGACATGGTATTTTTTCATGCAAATGAAAAACTGTATGATACATATGAAATTTGATACATACGAAATATGATACCTCATGGTAATGAACATGAGTACTTAATATTAAAAAAATGGAGGCTGGAGTAAGCTAAGTTATGCACAATCTATTTGATATGTAATATTAACTTGTATGACAGGTGGAGCATGAATAAGCTGAAATGGCAGCTAGGTATTAAAGGTTTTAGCTAATGCATGCTTAGTGAAAAATTGCTCTATGGTGGCTGTAGAAAGTGTCCTTCACAGAGGAAGACATGGGAGGAAGCTGTGAGGTTAGATTTCAAAAGTATTACTGAAGAAATGACATTGTATCAAGATAAGTAGCAATTTACTCTTATGTTCAGAATGGAAAATAAACATTAAAACAACTGTTTAAAGCTGAATAAATGGAGGATATAGGCTTTATTTCTATACTTACGTAAATTTATTATTGAATTAACTTAACAGATGTGTAATACTCAAGTACTCAAATAAATGTTCTTATAAAACAGAATGTTAGTATTTTATGTTTGCATGAGATGCATTTAAAAATTGTGAATGTTTTTGCCAAGAACTATTCTAATATTTTAATTAAATAATCCAGTGATTTTCTTTGCTAACTGGATTTTACTGGCTGTCTCAAATAGAAAAAAAATATTCCAAATAAAACTTACTTTATGATCTGGGTATTTGAGTGATTATATTTAAATACTGTTATGTTAATTTTCTTATTGCAACTAATGGATGTTGACAAAAGAATGACATACTAAAAAGTGTCCTGTTTTTTCTATCCTTGCTCATCACAGTTCATTTAATAGATGATTATAGTAAGCGATTGTTTGAAATAATCCCTTCTGATTACTTTGTAATTCTATTGATTTCTTTTAACTCTCACTCTCCCTATTCTTTACTTTGCTTGCTACGTTTCATTACTCTAGCAGTCATTTAAAACATGCATCTAAACTGAGACATCTCGGTAGTGAGCCAGCAAAATGAAGTTAGCTTTTTTAGAAAAATTTCATCTAATTTAAATAGGATTTTATCTTAATTCACTTAGTTATTGCTACTGGAGTATAATGGAGGTATGTTTATATCTGTATATAATACTGTTTTGTTTTATTATATATTTCTAAGAACTAAATGATGAATTTACTGTTTTTACATAATTTATTTTAAACAATTATTATCTTCTTTCATAAGGTACATATTTAGAATGTCATTTAAGAAAAAAAATTTAAGTTGTTTTCTCAAGACATTTATAAAAAAAATTATATAGCATTCTATTTATTGACTATTGTTCATTATAGATATAAGCACATAGCTCACTAGTCAAAAGTATGAATTTTTAGGTCTCTAAAATATTGGTTTATTTGTGTTTATGTCTCTTAGATTTTCTTTTCTTTTAGTTTTATCATTGTTATGAAAACCTATTTCACAACATCCCTATGATGTTATTATCTGTTATGTATATTTACATGTCTTTGTAAGCTAGTGATGATTTTGAGTGCTATTGTTGAAATTGTTATACAAAATTGAGTGTATTCATAATAGCATAAAAGTTTTATAAGGTCAAAACTTTACTGTATCAATTTCTGAGTTTAATCCCATTAAAACTTTAATTTTCACTATTTGTAGATTGAGAAAATAAGTACCAGGAATCAATTGTGGTAGACAGAGTTGTAGCTTTAAGCATTGTTTACAGATAATTATTATGAAGTAATTGCTTGACTAGTATAAAATTGTTACAGCAATTTGATACATAAATAATTTATGTAGGCATAATTCTTTTCTTTATTTCACACATGGATGTGTGTGATGCTATAGAAGTTATTTTAGGAAACAATATACAATGTATGATATAATGAGTAATGGAGATTTGTAATATGCAAATTTTTTAAATATCACTAAGCTGGTTTTCTTCAGGTATTACAGGAGGTGGCCATGTAACTCTTCTGCAACAAATCTATTCCTCTCCCTCTGTCATATAGTATAAAGCTGCTTCCTTCTCTATTATACTCCTGCTCGATTGAATAACCTGGTGACCTTACTAGTGCTGATACCACTCTGTAAAGTGGTTAGCATTAGGAAGGGCATCAAGCCACAGAAATCTTGCCAAAACAGACATTGGCGCTCTAAACTATCCTTTGACTTATCAGATCTTGTTGAACAATTCAACCCATGCCAGCATAAAAGATGGATGTTTGATGATGATGATAATGATGTCACCATCATCATCATTTGTGACATTCCATTTTCCATTTTTGTTTAATCATAGTCTGAGGAGTCACTTTGGAAATGAAGGATACTGCTTGTATAGCAGTGACACTCATTTACAACCATCATGTGATGTCAAGACCAGGAGACACACACTTACACATATGATGGGCTTCTTTCAGTTTCTGTCTACTGAATCCACTCAAGACTTTAGTTGGCCCAGGGTTATAGTAAAAAACACTTACCCCAGGTGTCATGCCACGAGTGGTCACTTACGTAAAATGACTTGTGTGACTGTAGCATATCATTTCTATGTGACCCTTCCGTTTTGTACTGGTAGTCATTGTTTACATACAGGTTCAGCAACTTTGTATTTGGCTACAGACACTACATAATCTTTTGATACCCTCCTGAGCTATCTGGGTTTTCTCAGAGGTAGTTTTGAATATGTGTTGTAAGATGTCACTTGTAACATATGAATTACCTCACTGGTTGCAGGTTGTTTTAAGATTGAGGGAGAAGAATACAAACTGAACAGACACTATGAACAGCTCTATCCACCAAAAACAGAAAATGTCAACAATTAAAACAGTAGTACAAACATCTCTAAATAAAATCCAGAAGGTAATAGCAGAGTGAAGCTTTGTGTATATCCAGGGTATGACTTCAAACTAAATGCTGTAGTGGGGCTCTGGTTCAGGAGTTCCAGGGTTTTGAGGAGTGTGGGACCACCTCTTAGCCACTATTGTCTCCAGGTCAACTCTAACCTGGAGTAGTAAGTAGCACCTGTCATGGTCCTGGTTATAAGTTAACTAGCATATGTGATGACATTCCATTTCAGTGCGGAGATACAGAAATACACTTGGTTGATGTCAGTGCATAAAGTAAAGCTATTGGGAGTGAGGGACCCATAGTTGTCATAGCATCTTTCTAGGAGAGGGACACATTGATGCAAAACCTGCAATTTCATGTGATTATGGGCCATCTTTCCTTGGCCTGTCACTCGGTTCTAATCCTGGTACTCATGTTCTACAAGTGTATATCACTGCAATCCAATGATGTAACAATAACAAATGTCTGTTTATGGTGATCTTATTTGTCATCCCATCTGCTGAAAGTCCTTTGATGATTGAAAATTTTTGTAACTTACTATGCAGAAGCACATTGTAAGTTACAACTTATGTATGTAGTCACCTATGCTTCAAACCATGCAGATGTGCAACAGAACTACATAGTCAGTTGAGAAGTCATGGATAAAAAGTCAGAAATGACACTGACAATGAGGAAGAACAAGGAGACAGCAATCAACTGTGAAGATGGTGCAATCACCGTGTATGTTATATGTATATGTCTTCTTGGTTTTCCCTCTTCCATAAACTCCAACCACTACTTATGCAGCTGTCATCACCCGTACACACCACCACATGTCCACACCAGTGCAGTCTTCTTTTGTGCACACTACATCTGATTCCTCTTATACCCAGTTTTACTCTCAGTACATCCAAAGCATATGCTCAGTTCACTTCTTTTCCAGTTTTCTCAAGTCCTCTTATGTTTAGAACCCCTGTATCACTACCATACAGCATTACAATTCTTACACAAGCATCATACAATCTGCCCGTCACCCTGTGAGGAATAAACCTTTGTTGCCAACAGTGGCAGTAGCTCTTTCAACTTTCTCTAACTCACTTTTACTCTGGCTACTATTCTTTTGGAGCAGCCACCTCCCTCGCTAATTACATCCCTTAGGTAATAAAAGCTATCAACTACTACTAGTGAGCCATCCAGGCATTCAAAAGAATCCAGTGTGTTCATAGTATGTACTGTTCCAGTGCATGTCACATACAAAGCTGTTTTCATAGCTTATATGGTGTCCAGTTTATGGAATTTATACATACTCCTTTTCTGCATATTAAGTAAAGCCATTTCCCTGAAGATACCAGGGTCCTGTCTTAATTCTTAGTAAAACCTTTGTTTTGGTTAAATTTATCTTAAGACCTCTTGATTCTAGGTCCCATGCCCAGTATATCCTCTTAAATTCCCCTATGAGCACTATATCATCAGCATATAGGAGTTCCCATGGATAATATATGAAGGAAAATACGATTATAACCTCTGGAATAAACGAGTGCTCAAGAACTGAAGGATTGCAATTTTGATCTAGTTGGATCACATTCGATTTTTGTGCTTTAAGAATTATGTATTCTCTTAGTCACATTCTTCATCATCATCTGTTTTCCATATTGGTATGGGTTGGACAGTTTGACGGGAGCTAGCAAGCCAGAGAGCTAACCAGGCTCCAATTGTCTGTTTTGGCTTTGCTTCTATGGCTGGGTGCTTTTTATGTGGCATCAGCACAGGTTTTTTTACATAACACCAGCACAGCCACTTTTTACATGGCACCAGCACCAGTGGGAGTGCCAAGTAACTTTCAAGACAAAAGCCTCTTAGTTGAGAGAGAGTGGAACCGAAGGAAGTGGCTGTGTGCCAGGCGAGAGGTTAAAGTATGATAGAGGGACAGACGTGGTTGTCTTATTATAGAGGAGAGATTTGGCCACCCCAGTAGGAGAAGGAAGGTAGGAGAGAGATAGAGAGACAGAATGAGAGAGAGAGAGAAATAGATGGTGTTGAAGAGTATTGAGGCCTACCCATAGTGAACAGGGGTGGGGTTTATAAATTGCACAAAGTGGATAGAGGGGGCTATCTGATATAGTTCTCCACTGTCGCTTCTCTTCCAGGCCTGTTTCTTTACACTAATGGCCCTGTCAGCTACAATGTTCCACCACCATATCACCTTAGGTTGAATGGGGCTTTGCACCAACTTGGTCAGTAGCTTTCATTAAGTTGTTTTGTATGAACTTCCAGTTGTCCTCAGTGTTATATGTCACTATCTCCTCTTTGCCAAATGCTTTGATTAAAATGTTTTAAAATTTCTAACTATTGAGAGGATCCTTAAGTTTCCAGATCTTTCTCTTTCCAAAAAGCAAACCAAGAAGTTAGCTTCTTGGAATCCTTGTAGCCCAAGGTATGATGTCACTAATGACTAATGAGTGCACTCTTCACCTAGGAAGGTCTTTACATTTATAAGCAACTACTTTCCCTGGACTCTGTCGAGAATGTAGTTAATCTAGCTTGTGTGACCACTAGATTGATAGGTGAACAGGTGACTGGCTGGTTTCCTGAAGTTAGTGTTGCAGATCATAAGGTCATTTGTATCACAGGACTCCAGTAGCTTACTTCCCTCCTCATTGCAGGAACCGACTCCAAATAGAGTACAAAAAGAGTAATGTAATGCATAGAGACATACATATGTATGTATCTGATATATATATGACATAATTTCCAAAGTTTTAGTCTTTTTCTTCTAGATTAGGATTAGATATTGCAATATTGTAATGTTAAAAGTTCTGTATCTTTTTAATATCCTCCCTCAAACCATGAATTTCCATGGTGTAGATATCAACACATTCAAAATGCACTTGTATAATATACTGCAGAATACGTTGAATGAACTTACAAGAAACCAGTATGAAACTCCTTTGTTCCATCAAAAAGAAGCTCATGAAAAATTAATTAAATAAAGAAAGAGTTAAAAATTAGATATACTGTATTGATTCGTGAAGTGTGAGATGAGATTCTGCTGGGATTCGATTATATTGCTGGAAAATATGTGAAGTCCCCTATTTAAAACATAACTGATGTAATGAGGTGAGTTGGAGGGAAGCTTATAATAGAAAATAAATTATTGTGGAGAAATAACTAACAAGTGTACTAATTAAGTTGTCCTTTTTACAGATTAAAGATGATTATGCTGGCTATCCTTTGAATATGTTCTGTGTTCCTAAACATTATGAAGCTGATTTAACTGATATTATGATACCTGCAGGACTCATTAATGACAGGTAAGTGTCATCTAATTTAACCATGGCTACGTTTTTAATTGTTCTTCAAAATAGCATGTGATATTATCTATTTTCCTTTATTCTATAGCCTTAACTTTATTTCTTATTTCAGTGCAGTAGAATTTGTATCTCTATCACTTTTTACATTCTTTTGGCAATGCTGTATAATGTGCATTTTATTTACCAGCTGTATTTTTTCTGCTGATTTTTTTATAAATGAATTAACTTTTCTTGACTCTAAGAAATAGTTTTATTAATTTAGTGTTTAGAGCCATTAACCCTTTCATTACCATACTACCCAATGAATGACCTATTCATATTTTAATGATTATTTAAAAAAAAAACATAATTTTACCATGTAAACAATCAAGTTACACTGTCCTCCATTTTTGTACTTGCTATATGAGTGCTGTGAATTTTTGGAGATTTTTTTCCCATTTTTTTCCACTTCAATCTTCTGAAATGTTTTGCTACGGAATGAAAATTCATGTAGTCAAACTGCAAGTTTGAATTCAAAGTATTTTCAAAAGGAGACAAAGAAAAGTTCAAGAAAATATACAAGCGTAAAAACCCTGTGTATGATTATGAATCAGATATTTCTTTTCCTGAAAGTGAAACAATTCTGACAATAGTTCTGATAGGGATAAATTAAAAACAAAAAATGGTAATCATACCTGAATATAGTATGAATTAAAAAAGTGTTTCTCTTTGTTATTTGTGGGGAGATATATTAGATCTAGTTTCAGTCTTTGCAAAGAAACAATACCATTAGATTATTTTTTTACTTTTTCCTTTGGATCAATTATTGCAGAAACAAGTTGTTATACAAAACATAAACAAAGGGGTAAAAAAAATATTTTGAGGTTTCCTGCACACTTGGAAGAAAGTTAGAAATACAAGCAATTTTAGGAATATTTTGTGTGTGTGTGTAAATAAACAAGTTAGAGCTGTTATATTAAACCAGTCTAAATTCATGATTATTTTAAAATTTGAAACACATAAGAGGTGTATTTTGGTTAGAAATATAGTAACAAAAGGGTTTATGTGTATATTTTCATATTTGTTTTTGTGTATGAGTTGAATAGTTCCTAAAATTTGGACAACTGTTTATTTTTATAATTGTGTACCACTGATTGACCATATAATTGAGTTATGTTTTCAGTTGCATGTGAAATCAATCATCTGGTATCTTGACAACTTGAGAATTTTCAAATCTATATGTATAAGTCAATTCTTTACTATAAGTTTTTTTTTCTCATGTTCTGAAATCCAGTTTATTAATTACTTAAAACATTACAAATGTTTAGAAATCTTCAGTAAAGTATATACAGGGATATTAGAATCTGTCTTTGCCCCATCACTGAGAATTGTATATCTTACAATAGCTGTGGTATTGTACCTCTGGATAGACAATATTGTTTTAACTATCTCAGTTTATCCAACTGTCAATTAGATTCACTCATATTTTATGACTTGATGGTAAAAGAAAGAAGTCCAGCCATTAAAACCTATTAGTCCTACAATATGTAACTATTCAGATATGTAAATAGTGTTTTGCTTAAGCTAGCTTGGGAAAAAGTAGCATGTGTGTGTGTGTGGATGAATTGATCAATCAGAAAACTAGCTGAAAGGTGATGTGAGATTGTGGTCTTATGATGTTCCTTAAAGTTTGGAATATAGTTGTACATTTCTTTTGTAATGTTGTCATCAAATGATTTTCCTTATTTTGTGTTACTATTGGTCATGTTCTTTAGACTGATAATGTTAAAATGAATAAATGAAACTAGGAATTTAATGAAGCAATTTATGTAGTTAGTATGTGGAAGGAACAATTATTATATAAACAAAACTCAGCTTTATTCAAACATGACTTATGAAGTAATTACAGTAGGATATCTGCTACTTAAGTAATTCAATATCTATAAGGGCTGTTAAAACTTTAGTCCTATATTTTTATTTAAATGATGTTTATCCTTATCTAAAAGTACATTTTATACTATATAATTTTATAGAATTGAACGAATAGCTCGTGATATTGTTCAAGATATAATCCCTCAAGAAAATCAAGGAATTGTGGTTCTGTGTGTACTAAAAGGAGGCTATAAGTTCTTCGCCGATTTGTTAGATAAGATTAAACAGTTAAATCGCAACAGTGAAGAATCCATCCCAATTTCTATTGATTTCATCCGTTTACAAAGCTATAAGGTAAGTAATCCATATCAAATTACTGCTGAAAAAAATTAAAGAAATAATTTTATATGAAGAATATATTGAAATTCCTTAGTTTTAAATTTCTGAAATATATTTTTCTGTAATTTGAAGCAGATAAATCTTCAAAATTGCCTTTCTACTCATTTAAGTAGGGAAAAGTAGATGTCAAAATGATTATTACAATGATGATGATGATTTGTCTGTGTGTGTTAGTATATATATA
>NC_068989.1:33627169-33627856 GCF_001194135.2 Octopus bimaculoides | reverse complement strand
TCAGTTGTCCCTGCTCCATCTACTCCGCTTTTCGAAGGCAAGGACAATACGTGACTTCATTGGAGCAGTCCTTCCTGCAAGCAAATTAATTAAAATTTGGAAATTTTTGTGGTGGTTGAAAGTGTAAACAAGAACAGGACAGTGGGAACAAGATCGGACGGTGACAACACACTTTAAGGGCTGTTAGGCCAAGACGATAGAAAAATTATTATTTTGAACGCAAAGTTAGATGTGAATGAGAGAGAAAAAAATTCATGTCTTTTCTGTAGGAAGGCAGGAAGTAGAAAGAAAGAATCCCTTTTGTCATGTGTCAGCGACGAGAGGGTCAAGGAGGAGGAGTGAGAGAGGGAACGGTGAAAGGAAGAGAAGAATCGAGGAGGGTTGGGAGAGAAAAATAGAAAGGATGAAGAACAAGAGAGGGAGAGAGATAGAGACCAGGAAGTGACAGCAATAGTAGTAGAATGCGAAGTAGAAAATATAAAATAACTTACTTGGAGGCAATGCATGGCGTTTGATCATATAATATAAATAATATATAATTATATACATCCTGTACCCATATATGCTTGTATGCATACATATAGATGTCAGTATGTACATATATGTATGGATATATGCATATAATTATATATTATTTATGTTATTTTATATATATATATATATATATATATATATATATATATATAT
>NC_068989.1:33624504-33626976 GCF_001194135.2 Octopus bimaculoides | reverse complement strand
CATACATATAGATGTCAGTATGTACATATATGTATGGATATATGCATATAATTATATATTATTTATGTTATTTTATATATATATATATATATATATATATATATATATATATATGATGATGATATATATACATGTGAACAAAACATTGGACTGACTCCTGTGCAGGTGGCACGTAAAAAAACACCATTTGAGCATGGCCGTTACCAGTGCCGCCAGACTGGCTCTCGTGCCAATGACATGTAAAAAGCACCCACTACACTCTCGGAGTGGTTGGCATTAGGAAGGGCATCCAGCTGTAGAAACTCTGCCAGATCAGATTGGAGTCTGGTGTAGCCATCTGGTTTGCCAGTCCCCAGTCAAATCGTCCAACCCAAGCTAGCATGGAAAGCGGACGTTAAATGATGATGATGATATATATATATATCATTATCATCATCATTTAAAGTGTATTTTCCATGCTAGCATGGGTTGGATGGTTTGACTGGATACAGTGAGCCACAGGGATGTGCCAAACTCCAGTGTCAGCTTTGGCATGGTTTCTACAGCTGGATGCCCTTCCTAATGCCAATTATTTTACAGTGTGTATTGGGTGCTTTTTCATGTCACTGGCACAAGTGTGGTTACCATGTAACTTGCAAGAGAATGATAACAGAAAATCTCCCACTACTACATGATGGAGAGTGATTTGAGTGTGATGAAGTGGCTTTAAGCCAAGGCTAAGTATGGTTGAGGGACAAACATAGGTGACTTGCTACAGAAGGGATACATTGCTACTGCACATTATACAGGGATGGTTTGGAGTTGTTGGAAGGGGATAAAGATGACAGTGATGCAGTGCAGAGCAGATTGGCAAGGTACAGGAAGGCTGGTATAAGAGAGGCTACACACAGTGGATCAGGGAAGGGGAAGCAGATTCTTTCATACATGTGTGAGGGGAGAGTAACAGATGGTTGGAGATGGGAGTAGAGGAAGTATGGCTGATGTGAAATATCTGTATGGAGAGCAGGATTAAGTGAGAGATAAAAGTGGCTCAAAAAGGATAGATCAGAAGGTGGTGGGGACGATGTGCAAGGTGTAGAAGGGGAAAGGAAAATGTGGTGGGTAAATAATGGTGGCTATCGTGAGTGGAGCATGATGGCATACATAAGAGAGCGCTGAGGATGAAAGCAGATATGTGAGATGTTTGATGAAATAGAACAGAATGTAGTAGATTAAAAGAGATAACTGAGGGCACAGAAAGAAGGTGATTGGTGAAATAGTGTAGATGTGGGAAGGAGGCTAATGGGATAGAGGTAACTGGTGTTGCTGAGAAAAGAGGAGTAATATGTGCTGATACTGCCTCAGATTACATTCACCGGGTAGCACCTTAGATAGTGGAGTAATCAAGGGTTGGGTGTTAAGGGAATGAGATGTAAGGGCAGAATGGGTTACAAGCATAAATAATGCTTCCAGGACATCATTTTTTCCGTGGACAGGTCTTCTCAAGCACAGCATATTGCCAATCAACTCAGAGTTTTACCATTTCCTCTCTGAGCCTCAGCATCTTTAAATCAGCCTTCAGTACTTCATCCCATGTTTTCCTAGGTCTCCTCTTCCTAAAGTTCCATACACTTCCAGTGACTAACACTTCTTTATGCAGCTATCTGAATCCATAGCTTCACATGACCAATCCAGTGCAGTCAAACTCTCTTGCACACTTCATCTCATTCTTATGCCTAATTTTTCTCTTAAAACCTTGGCACTCTATCATACTTGCACATCCACTGGTGCATACATCATTTCTTTCTAGCTATTACATGTCCTCTGCATTTGCAGCCCATGTTTCACAGCTGTGTAGCATTGTTGTTCCTACACAAGAATCATACAATTTGCTTTTCACTTGGAGAGAGAGAGAGAGAGAGAGAGAGAGAGAGAGACCATTTGTCATCAGCGGAGATGATAGCTCCCTGGACTTTATCCATCCTATTCTTATTCTAACAGCTATACTTTCAGAACATCCTCCACTGCTAATTAACTCCTAGGCATCTTCCACATACAAACACTACTTTCTCTATTAACATTCCCGTGATGCGACTGAACTGCTTATACCTTCATAGCTTACACTGAGTACATTATATGGAATTCTTACCTAGATCTTTCCTACATATCAAGCAAAGCCATTTACCTCACCTAAGGAAGGCAGCAGGTGCGCAAATTACCCACTCCCGGCATGGAGAGGTAGTGATGAAAAATAACGACACAGGATTTCAGGTTTAGCTTCTACACCTGGAATTTCTTTTCTAATTCTACTATAGATTCTACTATGAGAATAAGGGCATATACAATATAAAACCAGAAAGAAAAAATTCAATTATCATTAATTGTGACTGATGGTGCAGAATAACATCTTATTTCTAGCAATGCAGTTGCTATCCTGCACCATCAGTCACAATTAATGACAATTGAATATATTATATATATATATATATATAT
>NC_068989.1:33622767-33624462 GCF_001194135.2 Octopus bimaculoides | reverse complement strand
ATATATATGTGTGGCAAAAAGAAAATGGAGGAGATACAAAAATAACTTAGATCAGCTAGTAGACATTCTATTATGTCTGTTTATTCCAAAACAAAAGGGAATATTATAAGAATACATACATATGCAAAGACTATGTGCTACACAAATATATATTAGTGATACATAAAAGAGTTAAAGATTAAAAGATCAGTTCCTTATGGCTGTTTCTGCTAAGAGGCCATGATATCCTCTATGCTAGCTCCATCTCTTCAGTGTTCTGTAGGGATGGGTAGATAGAGTTTGGATGTTGAGTGTGCCTCTAGTCTTCATCAGAAGGTCTAAATGGTTAGGAGAGCTCATACATGCAAGAGTCAGTTACTAATAGGTACAATATATTTTTCTTATTAAAGAGGGCATAAGAATAGGAGTAAGACTTAGAGTGTGAGAGGAGTAAAATTTAGCAAAATGGATTAGGTATAGGAAAGAGAAATAGGTCATAGACTTCAAGTGTTGCTTTCCAAGATTCATGTTATTTTGTCCCTTAGTTAGTTGGCTTCTCAACCTCTAACTCTCACAGAAATATATTTATACACACACACACAAATAACTGTGTGTGTGCATACCCAACTGTGTATCTTACTTAATGCAGATACATCATGAAGGCAAATTAACTGCAATATACATCTGAAGCTTGCATCTCTTAAGGACATTCTGTGTTTAATAATTCAAAAGTATCAATAGCAGACAAAAATCATCCACCAGCAGTGCTAAGAATGCAACATGTGTATTTCTACCTCATTGGGCTTTGCCAGTAGTATGTACCCACTGCCATGCTAAGACGAAATCTGTTACTACTGATAGTGGAAAACCATGATTGAGAAATCACTGGGGTTGTGATTAGATGCCTGGCTATATAAATGTGTGTGTGTGTGTGTCAATCCTTAATAGAAGGTAGTTGTTTTGGCTTTAATTCTATTCAGCAAAAGGTAACAGTTCTTACTTCATCACACAAGCCCCATCTTTGTAAAAAGAAGAGAAATTAATGATAAATGCAATTAGGATATTAATAGCTTTAGGAAAGGCTTGAACAATACTGTCATTTTGTATTCTCTCAACATTACATTAAAGCTAAAAACTCACTTCCCTCCTTACTCTTCTGAAGTCCATAGCCTGTATGTGTTCACTCAACCCACTAGAAATAGCAGCCAAATTCTCAAATAGAAAGAAGGATTCAGAGAACTCGCAGTAAGCACTTTGAAGGGAGTCCAGTTGTTAGGTAACAGAGCAATTAAATTTAGGATGCATTTTAACTTTACCATGCACCTGAAAATCCAGGAAACACTGTTGTGAAGTGTATAATAATCATCATCATCATCGTTTAACATCTGCTTTCCATGGGTTGGACGATTTGACTGAGGACTGGTGAAACCGGATGGCAACACCAGGCTCCAATCTAATTTGGCAGAGTTTCTACAGCTGGATGCCCTTCCTAACGCCAACCACTCAGAGAGTGTAGTGGGTGCTTTTACGTGTCACCCGCACGAAAACGGCCACGCTCGAAATGGTGTCTTTTATGTGCCACCTGCACAAGCCAGTCCAGGGGCACTGGCAATGATCTCGCTCGAAAATCCTACGGGAGCCAGTCAGGCGGTACTGGCAACGGCCACGCTCAAAATGGTGCATCTCATGTGCCACCCACACAAGAACCATTCCAGG
>NC_068989.1:33595962-33622541 GCF_001194135.2 Octopus bimaculoides | reverse complement strand
CCTCCATTCTCACCACATGTCCATACCAGCGCAATCGTCTCTCTTGCACGCCACAACTGATGCTTCTAATGTTCAGCTTTTCTCTCAAGATACTTACACTCTGACGGGTATTCACATTGACATTACACATCCAACGGAGCATACTGCAGTTAAAATCCAGAAGTGAGAAGTAACAAATATTTAATCCTGTATGTTCTCATACACATTCAGTTACATTATCAACGCCAATTTAAAGGTGCATACTTATAGCATACACTTCACATATATGTATTAATATATATGCACACATAACAACATTAAGTTGTACTGAAGAGAACTTTTCCTCAAAAAATTTTCAGGACTGTACATATTCATTTCTAACTTACAAGGTGAAAGCAACTCAATTTACAAGATTAGCAGGATGAAAAAAATTCTTATGTAACCAAAGAACTCTTTATAAGTGTGTGTGTGTGTGTGTGTACAAACACACACACACACACACATATGAAAGCTCAAAGAGGCAGCCAGTAATTAGAGGCTAAGAGTTCTACTTGAAGCATCTGATGAGAGAGAAGAGGAGATACAGACTTAAATTGTAGAGGAAAACTGGGAGTTTCTACTGGACAACTTGCTAATGGCCATGGGCCAGATGTGTAGTTGGAGCAAGGTTTCAGTTTGTGGCACAGGTGGAGTTAATGTCTGCTTCAGGTGATACTTTTATGAGAATGGCACATTTGGGTTTGCTGTATATACCTATGTAGAGGGCAGGAAGAAGCACCAGACTCAATGGGTATCCTGGGCTGCCCACACTCTAGCTTTATCACTGGCCTCAGACAGACAAAATCTGACATGGTGGTGGAATAGTATTGTAGATAGGGTTATAAATGATGAGACAAGCTTTGGCAAACTGGATGAAAGTAGATGACAGGAGTAAAAGTTTGACATCCGGTAGAATTGCACATGCTTTTTTAGTGCAAGGATCAGATTTGTAAGGTGTTCTAAATAGCAAGACAGTGTACTAGAGACAATTAAGCTGTTATCAGAGAGGAGTTTAATCACACACTGATGATGAAAAGAAAGAGGTATGAAACTGCTTTTATGAGGAGCTGCTGAATGTGACAATTGCATGGGAGAGCCAGAGTTTACTTCCAAGTAGACCAAAGAGAGGGAATTGGCCATTCAGGTTGACAGTAGTATGGTAGATAAGTAAGGTAAGAATGTGATGGCAAGGAAAGCATCTAGCCCATTGAAAATAGTTGCTGAAATCCTTAAAATATTAAGTGAGGTAGGTTTTGGTTTAATCACCTGAATAGTCAGTCAGGTAATACCAGTGACTGTTGTAGCAGCATTATTGCAAACTGTTATAAAATCGGAGATCTCTGGACAGATGAAACTACAGAGACATTAAACTGTTGGAACAGGTCATGAAAGTTACAGAAAGAGTTTTCAAAATTGATTTGGAACAGGATTAACCAAGATGGGATACTGCTTAGTTTATCTTCATAATGAGACAGCTGCAAGAAAAAGATTTAGCTAGAAGTAATCCTCTGTACCTGATATTTGTTGATTTGGAAAAGGCTTTAGACAAGGTACCTTGCTTTGTCATCTGGTGGGCACTTAGGAGTTATGGGTAGATGAATGACTAGTGAGGGCTGTACAAGATATGTACAGAGATGCAGCCAGCAAGGTGAGAGTTAATGAATGTTCAGTAATGAATTTAGCATGCAGGTAGGGTTCCGTCAGAGTTCAGTCCTCAGACCTCTCCTTTTTATTATAATCCTCCAAGTCATAACAGAGTTCAAAAGTGGATGTCACTGGGAACTTCTGTATGCTAATGACCTTGTTTTACAGTGGAATCTGTGGAGGATTTGGAGAAAAAATTCCAAACATGGAAGCAAAACCTGGAATTGAAGGATCTTATGGTAAACTTAACCAAGACTAAAGCTAGACTGATGCCATTAGGAAAATCAATCCTACCACTTCATTCCTCTCTTTCTCACTAACACCTGATACTAATCACCGACTCCTTTCTCCTTTTCTTTCCATACACTTTCTTCTCCGTTACTCTCTCTGCTATGATGCTGTCCCAACTATACATTTGCTCCCCTTATAATTTTAGCCTCTCTCTCATCTCCCCCAGAATCATCATTCTCTCTCTCTCTCTCTCTCTTTCTCTCTCTCTCTCTCTCTCTCTTTCTCTCTCTCTCTCTCTCTCTCTCTCTCTCTCTCTCTCTCTCTCTCTCTCTCTCTCTCTCTCTCTCTCTCTCTCTCTCTCCCTCTGTCTTTTACTCTTTTTTAGTCATAGAAGCCTCTTTGTGCCCTTTAGTCTTGGACTTAATACAATGATCTCACTAGTGTTGATGCCACAAAAAAGAAAAAAAAGCATCCAGTACACTCTAAGTGTACAGAATGTTGCTGGTTACATGAATCCTCTACATTTCTATAGTTTTACTTCAAGAAATAATAATTTGCTTACTTTTCACAATCTCTTTCAGAATGACAAATCTCAAGGTTCCATTCAAGTTATTGGTGGTGACCGACTGGAAAATTTAAAAGGCAAAGTAAGTGGAGAATCTTTTCTTTTTTACAGAAAACAACTTTGAATGTAAAAAATTATTTTCATTTCTTTTATCAAAATTATTTCCAGTTAAAGTCTGGAAAAGTGGAAACTTTTTCATGTGTCACAGATAAGAAGTTAATAGAAGTTTGACAGTGCACTGAATTTTAACAATCAGTGACTCCTAGAACTTCAAGTAATAATGATCTAAGAAAATATTCCTGAAAATAAAGGAGGAAATGATGGTACTAAAAGCTAAGATATTAGGTCTTATACTGTAAAAACCCATGTAATTTATGTACTTTTTATTGCAAAAACAAAAATAAACTTTAGCGGGTGCATAAATTACATGAGTAGATCATTTCCAGAATTTTTTTAGAAATTTTTTTTGTTGGAAAATGACATACAAATGTAAATATTTGTATGGGAAGTTGACTCATTTAATGTCAGAATACAGAGAAAATATAATGAAGTTGACTTTTATTTATGCTGGGTGGTATAATACTTACTTTTACTGTATAAATTTATTAAAACTATTAAATGATTAACTGCTTTTTGAAGTTTGACATTCATGCTGGTAATCAAGGTCCGAGTCATATTTTACATTGCTTGTAGTTTCTACCCATAGGAATGGAGTCCAGCAATTTCCTTAAATAGATCAGTTTTTCTCCTCTTAGGGAGTCTAGCTTGCATTTGCACCAGGAAGCTATTTGCTCGCTTTCTCTACGTTACGGCACAATGAAACTTCTCACTGCTGATATCGCCACTATCAGGTCTTACTGCATCTAACGTCGACAACATCATAATTCATCCTTGTGCATGTAAACTCACTAAGTGAATATGGCTTAGCGTTCCTACAGAAACCTTCATTTACCTTATATGATGTTTAATGTCATTTCACATTCATACTGAATTATGCAGCAATCTTACATTCTCTTCAAAGAACACTTGTAATATATGTATTACCAGTTCTTTTTGTTTCATCAATTTTTGCTATTCTTGTTTATGTTTCCTCATAGAAGTGTATATTCTAACAAGTCGCTTCTTAAATTTCACACCTTTCTTGTTCAATAGCTGTTTATTTTGGTTGGTTACCAAACTATCAGTTTGGTCTTCCAGCTAAAACAGTAATGACAAATTTTTAAGTTTGCTTGACATTTTATAAGTGTGAAAGGGATTAAAATTTCAATACTCTGTATCAAAGGTTCCGACAAGAATAGGCAGAAAATCAGAGCTTGAGACAAGAAGACACTTTCAACCAATCAGAATTCTGTTTACATAATCAGTTTGATCAGTCACCTTCCTGTGTTGGTTGAGTACAGTGTCATCCAAGCTGATGTTTATTGGTAATTAAACTTATTTTGCAAGACTTGTGCATATTTATCAGCTTTGTTTTTGTTGATAATTCTTATCAACCACTTTTCTTGTGATCGTGATTTGAGAAGACATACAGAAGTATGTTAAAGATCAGACATAATCTCTTGTGGGCAAGAAATATAGAATAATGTTTATTATAAACAACACAAACACCTCATAATTTAATATCTTTCAATGTGATACCTGTTAAACAGAAATTATTTTTATTTAATGAAAATTTAATAAAATCTAATCATAAGTAAGTGAAATTATGCTAAATACAACTAAATTGAAAACCTTTTTCCCCTGGCCATATTGGCAATTCTGGAAACTTTTGGTTGAGAATTTTACACGAGTAGAAGCTTTTTTTAACAATTTTTATCTTGAAAATCACCTGCATAAATTACACAGGTGCACAAATTACATGGGTTTTTACAGTAATTTTAAGTTAAATTTATTTCCCCATTGTTAGACATGTTTAAAGCAGAATATTGGAAATGAATGACAGTGACATTCATTTACAACTATGATGCACTGTCAAGAAAAAGGAGACACAAAATCACACACTCACTCTCATGCATGCATGTATGTTACATACATACAGATGTGTGTGTGATAGTGAGTACATGTATATTTGTCTCTTCTTGTCTTGACATTGCATGAAGCAAAAGGTACAAATTTGCAAATGTCCTGTAACATGAGAATCAAAGGTGTGCAAGACAGTGTAGGAGAGATAACTGAGAAATCATTGGTGAGAAGTATATTCAGAATGATGCTGGCATGCTCACCATGGATTTGGAAGAAAAGAAAATGACATGGAAATGCTATTTGGAGAGGCTGGCTGAATATAAAGAATTTTTAGGATAAAGCAGGCCTATACAGAGGGACCAGCAGTTCAAGTTTACAGCAATGTGGTAGATAAGGCAATTAAGGATGTGAAGTATGAGAAACTTGTGGCTCCATCTGGAATATTTGCACAGATGTTCAAAATATTTGGTGAGTTAGCCTACATAATTAACACGCTAATAGCTAACCCAGTTATATAAGGTGTCATGTCCTATAACAGACATTGCAGTATAGTTGTAAACTACTACAAAATCAAAGGAGATGCCTTAACGAGAGGAAACTACAGAGGAATCAAACTACTGGATTAGATTATGAAAGTCATGGAGAGAGTCATAGCTAAATTAACCCATGATATAAAACTCAGGTGTGATGCCATTTGGCTTTGTGCCCAAAATAAGTACCACATGTGCAATCTTCCTTGTGAGGAGACTGCAAGAGAAATACCTAAATAAGATTAAACCACTATTCCTGGCATTCATTGTCTTTGAGAAAGTACTTGACATGTTGCCATGTTCAGTAGTTTGGTGGTCACTAAAGAAACTAGGCATAGGTGAATGGCTTGTGAGGGCTGTACAAGCAATGTGCAAAGATGCAGTAAGTAAGAGTCAACACTTTCAGTGATAAATTAACATGAAAATAAGAGTCCATCACAGAGAAGTTTAAAATTGGTTGTCCATGGGAACTCCTATATGTTGATGATCAAGTTTTCATAGCAGAATCTTTAGTGGAATTAAAGAAGGAAATGGAAGCTAAACCTACAATCATGAGGTCTTAAGGTAAACTTAGCAAAGTAAGCAGGAAAGAAGACAGGACCGTAGTATCTTCAAGGTCTTGCTTGATATGCAGAAAAAGTGTAGGCATAAACTCCATACACTATACTCAATATAAGCTATGGACACACAAGAGGTGTAGTGGAAGGATGCACTATATACTATGAGCACACTCGAAATAGATTCTCTTAAATGCATTGATGACTCACTAGTATTAGATGATAGCTTTTATTTTCTTGGAGACATAATAAGCCGGAGAGATAGTTACTCCAAAGTATAGTAGCCATGATAAAAAGAGGATGGAAAAGTTCAGGAAGCTGCTACCACTAACAACAAGCATCTCATTCAGTTTAATGTTAAATTAACATAAAAATGAACATTCTCATCTTTTGAACAGTCACAGTTACGTCAATGGACATGTTTTGATTTTCTTGGACCTTTTCATTGATCAATAGACAGAGGTTCTTCCATTTGTGAGAACAAGAGAGAAATAATAAAGAAATTTTTAGATATATTTTATTGTATATATTTTCAGATATAAAGAAATATTTTCTTCAACCCATCATTTTCTGTCGTTGACTATTAATATTAACTTTCTTTTGTAAGATGAAAATGTAGCATTGGAAGGGTGGTGATGAATTTGTCCTTGCATTTTTTATTTTTCTAAAGAAACTGCTTGCATTACATATGCTTGATATAAAATCCAATATATGTGTCTTCCTTATTTCCAGTTTCATCGCTATTATTTCTTTCTATATTTGTCATTCAACTATTTCTTACACTTTAACGATCATCAGTAGTTTATTAAGTCTCTATTTGGCAGTGTGTTCTCGTAGTAGAAGATATTATAGATACTGGAGGAACTATGATCAAACTAAAGGAATTGCTTGCAAAGCATGAACCAAAGTGTGTTAAAGTAGCCAGGTAAATATTTTTATTTTCAAAAATGCTTTTGTAAATTTTAGTTATCATTTCAATTTCCTTTTCCAAAACAATTCTACTGATCCCAGAATGAATAGATTACACGATGATGATGATGATGATGAAATCTGCATGATTTTTGATGTTTAAATGTCTACATAACTTTTTAGGGTAATTTTTAATGCTGATTTCAGATCTGTTATTAGTTTTTCTCCATTAGGTCTAGTTTTTCTGTAATAAAGCTTTGTGTTTTTTTCTGTATTATGGTATCAGAGAATCAGATGACAGCGAGTATCTGATTTATTTTGTTCAACAAAATAGATTGCTCTAAACCAATGCTCACCTCATATTAATAAAAGTAAAATCGCAGCCAATCAAACAGTTGTTGGCAACTCTGACAGATGATGTGACCTTGAAATGCTGTGCACATGATTGCTAACTGATGCTTTAGTGTTGTTTTAGTAGTTCCAGAAATCAGTTGTGATATTTACTTATAAACTCCATTTAAAATATATACATATAGATGTAAGTGCGTGAACAATCCAGTCATATTCTGCTACATTTGTGGCAGATATGTTGTCATTAAGCAGAGACAAAATATAACTCATCTTGTAACAAGTCTATACTTCACTTATTTTGGTGTTCAACTCAGTTATGAAAACAAACCTTGGGCTGACACTCTGGAAAGCCAGTAAGAAAAATGAAATACTCTTTGGAATACCAATGGCATGGTGAGAGCCAAGTAACCACGTAAAGTCGATGCAAAAAATAAACATAGTATTCCCTTGGTTATATGGCCTATTGCACATGGAGTTATTATTCGAGTTCCTCTCCCCCCATTTGCTTTGAAGAATGTTACATCAGATTGTAATGAAGAAGACAAATGTGAAGAAGGTGATGACTGCCCTCCTGACAAAATCAAAAGTCTGCAGGAAGGGCTCACTGATTTAGTGAGAGATTTGAACCTACCAAAGGATGCAGTGGAACTAATTGGTTCTAGGCTAAAAATGAAAAACCTTTTGTTACTGGGAACCTTCTCTTGATGCCTTCACAGGAAACACGAGTTGTTACCATTCTTTGCTGAGGATGAATCTGATGTGTTGCTATAATATTCCAAACCTGCTTAACTATTTTGAGATTGAAAGCAATCCTTCAGAACAGAGGCTACAAATTGATTCCTCCAAAAAGCATTTGAAGGCTGTCTTGATACACAGTGGAAGTAAGTATTCATCCATTCCAGTGACACATTCTGTACAATTAAAGGAGACATATAAAAATTTTTTTGTTAAATATAAAGTATGCAGAATACCACTGACAAGTGTGCAGAGATTTCAAAATTATAGGCATGCTTTTAGGCCAGCAGGCAGGTTACACGAAATTGCCTTGTATCTATAGTGAATGGGACAGCAGAGCTAAAGAAAAGCACTGAATGGTTAAAAACTAGCCACAAAGAAGTTTGTTACCTGGATCCAAAAACATTCATAAGTCCTTGATTGAACCTACAAAAGTATTGCTATCACCTTTGCACATCAAATTGAGTTTGATGAAACAGTTCATTAAATCTCTGGCTGCAGATGGACCATGCTTGCAGTATCTCTCAAAAAGATTCCCAAATATAACCAGTGAGAAAATTAAAGCAGGAATATTTGTTGGTTCAGATTATGAGAAATCCATAAACGAATTTCAAAACTTTCTTCTCTCACACCTCAACTAGTTCCTGGAGTACCTTGGCAATCTAAGTGAAGAGCACAGTGAGAGATTTCACTAGGATATTAAAGAAATAGAGCCGAGGTTCCAGGGTGGGGGAGGAATGTAAACATGATGGCAGATTACTGCTGGACCCTAAAGAGAGACTGCAAGCAACTACCAAAAGCTGGAAGGAAATGTAAAGGAAGTTTGAAAAGGAGTAAAATTACTTTAAAGCCATGGTAAGTGCATTAAAAATATGTTAGTCAATATGTAGGCCTAGATTCTATTCATATCTTTTTTTATTATTGTTCTAGTCATTTGTTTTTAATTTCATCATACTTTTGTCTAAAAGTCTGCTACAAAAGGAATGAATGACAAGAAAAATTATCATATCTTTGGCAGCCTTTAGTGCAAATTTTGTATGTGATAGGCAAAAGCTGAAAACATATTTGAAATCAACATTAAAAGATAGTTCAGAATCACCTATAAATAGACAATCATCATTTATTTTATTTAAAAATGAAGACTTGTGATCAAAGCATGTGGTTGAGTAGTTAAAAGTTAGGGAGTTCACCAATTTCATTATATGCTTATTAAAAAAATAAAATTATTAACAAATTGATAAATCACAGAGGTTTTATAAAGCCAACAATTAACTCCTGCATAAACCTCCTTGGATTGAATGATGCATGACAGGCAACATTCAAAAGACCTGGTAGCTATAGTATACAACTTGTTAAACTTTGATATATAGGTTTTAGTATCCTGTCTGAAGTCAGTGAGGCACAAGCAGCAAATGGGAACTGACACTATACAAGACAGTAGTTTAATAACCCACCAATTCAACCATTTTGCATGTACACATTGTGTGTATGCAAGTTGTCCTACCCCATAGTTATGTTCATTCTTACTTACCAAGTGAATGGTTGTGTTGGAAAGACAATTTCTTGAAGGAAGCATTTCTACTAGAATTATTGTTACATCGATTGACTTTCTATTGTTGATTATCATTTTACATATGCTTTAAGCTTCTCAATAACTCTCACACTCTGTCTCTTTGCCTTCAATCTTTATGTGCCTGATATCATCATCATCATCATCATCATCATCATCATTGTTTAACATCCACTTTATATGTTGGCATGGGCTGGACAGTTTGACATCAAGCTGGCTACACTCCAATTGTCTGTTGTGGCATGGTTTCTGTGGCTGGATGCCTTTCCTAATGCCAACCACTTAACAGCATGGGTGTTTTATGCAGCACCAGCACAGGTGCATTTACGCAGCACCAGCACAGGTGCATTTACCAGTATGGGTGCATTTACACCCCACCAGCACGTGTGTGTTTATGCAGCACCAATGCGGGTGCATTTATGCAGCACCAGCATGGGTGCATTTATACAACACTTGCATGTGTGTTTACACAGCACTGGCATGGGTGCTTTTTAAGTGACACCAGCACCTGAAGGACAAGCCTGTATGTGTGGAAGACAGTGATTTTACTTAGCTTGACACATCCTATCAAGTACAGCAAATCCCTACATCTGGTCCCTTGTCATTTCCTCAGTGAAGCCTGGCATCCAAAAATCCTTTCTCACTACTTCGTCCCATGTCTTCCTGGGTCTACCCCTTCTACAGGTGCCCTCCACAATTAGAGCTCAGCACTTCTTTATGCAGCTGTCCTCATCCATATGCATCATATGATCAAGCAAGTGCAGTCTTCTCTCTTGCACACAACATCTGATGCCTCTTATATACCCAGTTTTCCTCTTAAATCATTTACACTCTGTCGTGCATGCACACTGACATTACCTATCCAGCAGGGTATGCTAGCTTCATTTCTTTCAAACCTTCACAAGTCCTCTAATTAAAGCCCATGTTTCACCGCCATGTTACATAGCTGTACGTGCATATGCATCCTACAATCTGCCTTTCAATCTAAGGGAGAGGCCCTCAGTTACCAACAAAAGTAGAAGCTCTCTGAACTTTGGCTAGCAACTACACTTTCAGAACTTCCTCTACTACTTCTAATGATCTCCCTTGAGCATTTGAGGGAGTCTGTTATCTATGCATTTTTAGTGCTTTTTGTACCTGCACATTTGCCACACACAAAGACTATATTCTTTGTTAATCTTCCTGTGATACTGTTACACCTCTTATGCATCCAAAGCTTGCACTGGGTACAATGTATGGAGTTTCTGCCAACACTCTTCTTACATATCGAGCAGGGCCATCTCCCAGAAGGGACTTGTGATTTGTCTGTTTTCCTACTTACTAGGACTTCAGTTTTTGCTAATTTAGCTCTAAGGCCCTTAGATTTCAGGCCTTGTTACCACACCTGAAATTTCTTCTCTAGGTCAGGTAGTGATTCAGCAATAAGAACAAGATCATTAGCATAGAGGAACTCTCAGGGACAGCTGGTTTTGAATTCTTCTTTTAAGGCCTGGAGGACTAAGATAAACAATAGGGGCTTAGAACTGAGCCTTGGTGAACTCCTACCTGCACACCAAATTCATTGCTATACTCATTGGGTTTTTTTATTGTGTTTCCTTAATTTCTTAACATGTTGCATAAAACTTTCTGTTTTAACATATACCAAATATTAATTTTTAAAAAATGCATAGCTCAGAACCTGAAGACTAGAATTGCTACAATCTAATCCTTTTTCATTTTCAGCATATATTCAGTTAACGCACAACTTCAATAGCTCTAATGAAACATACAAGTGTGAAAGTATCCTCCAACAGTGATTTGACAATGTAGTGTCTTGTAACATTATCAAATGTAAGAAAAGTAATGTCAAAACTCAGAGCTATAGCCTCCATAAGTGTTCAGGTTCAATATGACTTCCCGTAACCTTTTGTAGCAAACTTATATAATGCACATAAAACAACAGGTGATGTTTATTCTCACCTAAACCCCATAAATTCTATCCCCTCTTGTATTTTTCTAAGCTAGAAAGACTGGGATGCTTTTACATTTTGCTGGTGCAATTGTTTTTACAGTTAAGTGCACTTATTTGCACTAATCAGCTGACAATAAAATAGTAGCTTTTGTGTATACCTAGATCACCCTGGTTGAACTAACTTTTGATGAAAAACATTTTTATGACTTTTATCTTTTTTTTTTTTCTTTTCTTTTTCCATACGGTATGTTCAGTGTGTCTTTCCTGCTTGAAAATAGTAAGGAATGATTTTAGGGTGCTTTGCCTGCTATTTTTAGCAACTCAAGTGTCTATATTAAGGTTCCCAAATCGGTTGTTAATCGAATAAACTAGAACTCAATGAATTTGTGCTTTGACCAAGGGTCAAATATAGTGCATTATGTTCATTTTAATCACAGATTTATTTGTCTTCTTTGAGAATTTGGATAATGGTATCTCTTCTTTAAAACATCTTGTATACTTGTATAATATACCTTTCCTTGACATTGGGTCTCCAGCTTCCTAACAAAAGCAATGATACCTATGTCTGTCTAGTTGTGAATGACTTATTCTAACTGAAATATTACATTGCTTGCTCAGTATAGATAGCTTTTGCAAATGAAATAAAAAGATTCTAATAAACTTTTTCTGTTCCCGTCAACAAATTTATTGAACAACTTAAAGCTGTTCAATAAATCTTTTCACAAATGGACAGTCAAGATGCCATCAATTTACACTTGTTTCCATTGATTTCATTTTTCCAATTTTATTACTATGAAAACATTGAACAATATCACTTCTATTCCATCATCGTCATCGTATTTTTTATTTATTTATTTAATCTTTTGTTTAAATTATAACTTAATTTAAACTTTAATTTCTTTATTCTGAAGTTGTTAAATGACTGATCATAGCAATTCTTTCTTTCTTTCTTTTTTTGTGTGTGTGTTAATACTTCAAGCTTGTTGGTGAAGCGAAGTGCTCGCAATTGTGGATATAAACCTGACTGTGAGTAATTCACTCCATTATCTTTTGTAATGAATTTTTTTCATAGTCAGTAAAAATCACTTTCTTACCTTCATGAGTTCTGGATTTTCCTTCTCTTTCTTCTAACCTGACTTCAAGTTAGAAAGAGAAGGAGCTCAGACTATAAAAGACTATTAACGTGATTTAGCACAGTTAATTGAAATAAGTAGGAATGTGTTTGATTAGATTTATAAAATGATATAATGTTGAAAAATAGACTGTTTGTCTGAAATTATATTTACTATGGGCGTAGGAGTGACTGTGTGGTAAGTAGCTTGCTTACGAACCACATGGTTCCAGGCTCAGTCCCACTGCGTGGCACCTTGGGCAAGTGTCTTCTACTATAGCCTCGGGCCAACCAAAGCCTTGTGAGTGGATTTGGTAGACGGAAACTGAAAGAATCCCGTCGTATATATGTATATATATATGTATGTGTGTGTGTATATGTTTGTGTGTCTGTGTTTGTCCCCCCAACATCGCTTGACAACTGATGCTAGTGTGTTTACATCCCCGTAACTTAGCAGTTTGGCAAAAGAGACCGATAGAACAAGTACTAGGCTTACAAAGAATAAGTCCTGGGGTCGATTTGCTTGACTAAAGGCGGTGCTTCAGCATGGCCACAGTCACATGACTGAAACAAGTAAAAAGAGTAAAAGAGTATTTAATAATGAAGTTCAAGACTTATGAGTTAAGGATGATAATTAAAACTAATAGCTATACAATGAAAGAATAAATAAATACTTTATAGGAAAATATTTTAGTGTGTATAAAGGAATTTCACAACAATTCTTTTGGGAGATAGGATGAAGACTCCTTTCGGTCATGAGTAACCATGGGATTGCACCTACAAAGTTACCCTCCAAGGCACAAGTCCAAGCAAGGTTGTTTACCCATGTATACCAACCTCCCCTCTCCATGCCACCAATGTTATTCAAGAGAAAGGCAAAGGTCGATACAGTTTGGTACCAGTAGCAACTCATTTCTACAGCTGAGTGAACTGGAGCAACGTGTCTTGCTCAAGAACACAACACACAGCCCAGTCTGGGAATCAAACTCATTGTGAGCCCAGTACTGCAACAAATTACTAGTGGATTAATAGTACTTTGAATTAATGTTATGCTGCAAAATATATATATGTTTGACCAAACATTATATATAGTCAGTGTAAACACCTTGATTTTATATATAATATCTTAAAAGATATTATGTATAAAGATAAGGTGCTTTGTATCTGTTTATACATTGTATTGGCAAAAAATTATTAGCTATAGCTTGTAATACAGTATAGCATTGAAACATAACACTGTTAACACGTTGTTAATTAATCAATTGAACAGTTGTCACTTAAGCCACTTAGTAATTGCGTACTTATTATAATTGTTTCTGTGGCCCTGTTAAGGAGGTGACTCAGTTACTGATGAAATGTTAACCCAAGATTGAAACTAGTCTGATTGATTGCTCATTCCTGTCCACAAAGGTATTGTCTACAAGAAAAGACAAGGTGTTTACTAAAAATCTACAGATATAGTTTGTACAACATAAAAAAGATTTAACATCCCTCAAACTTTCTTGGAACTGCATATTACAATTCCTTATTTTCCAACAGTTCTTAATTTGGAATTATAATCAAGTATTATAATAATGCAATTGATGTTTGATTTGATTTGATTATAGGTCAATGTTCAAGAAAATTGTAGTTCTGGAGAAGAAGGACTGAGTGTGTTTGTATGGGGAAAGTAATGTGTGTTTGTATGGGGAAAGTACAAAAACAATTTTTTTTTTTTTTCACTTTTCTCTTCTAACTTTAAATTAAAATCTAGAACCAGTCAACAAAAAGGCCAGTGAGGCTTGACTTGATAACATTCGAAGTTGTCTGATACTTTGACTTCAAATTTATAGCACTTAATAATTCAATAGGCCTAAGTTTTCAAAAATGCTAAATTTTATAGGAAAGAGTTTTTGATGATTGTTTAAATTCAAGCAATTAATCTAAGTTTATGTTTCTGAATTGATACTTAGCTTCAGACTAATGTGCATGGACTGTAAATATTTGTAAATTATGAGATTTAGTAAATTAAATTTCTCTTTAGTTATTTAGTTAGAGATAATTATAAATGAAATACTATCATATTATTTTCAGTGTTTATATTTTCATTAATGTTTTGTTATATTAGTGATAATTGCAAAGATTAATCCCCTTCCTCATTTTTTGTTTTCATTACATCAGGTTACCTGTCTGTAGTATACAGTATCCATATGAAAAATCTTTGTCTCAAAATGTTTTATTTATTTATTTGTAATTATGTCTTACAGTTACAGGCTTTGAAATCCCTGATGAGTTTGTTGTTGGATATGCTCTTGATTATAATGAGCATTTTAGAGATCTGAGTGTAAGTATTGCTAATATATTAATAGTTCAGTCGTTCTGAATTCTATTATGCTTTTGAAATTTTTTTAATATTGAAATCAATATGGATTATTTTTCTATTGCAGTGAAGTGAAATATGCATTCGTATGTTTGTGTGAGAGAGAATAAAAATTCTATTTTGTTTGACAAAGTCTTTTTTGACAGGGTCCACACTCTTTTATGTTTAAAATTGTCTGTGAGAATTAATAATGTAGTGTGGTTCTTCCCATAAATAATTTAAGTTTCTGTAGAATATATTGTCAGATTTCCATTGAAAGAGGTGTGTACTAATATACAATACTGACCAACATTGAAAACAAACTGGCCGAATGGAGAATTGTTTCATCAGAATAGGTATAGGAGGAATTAGTGATGTGTTCAGCCAATGAGAAATTTTGAATTCAAGTGTTGTAATCCAGAAAAGGAATTTGTTTAAGGAGTTTGTGTACCACCTTTTATGTAAAGCATATGATTATTTATGTGTCGCATAAGAGAAGGTGAATAAGTTAATAAAGGATAATATTTATGCCCTTTGCAAATCCTCCCAAACAAGTAAGAATGATGCAATTGATGTTTGATTTGATTTGTAGGTCAATGTTCAAGAGAATTGCAGTTCCAGAGAAGGACTGCGTGTGTGTTTGTATGGGGAAAGTGAGGCAGTTAGATACTCACACTTATCTCTGATCTCCATATAGACACCCTCTAATCTCAATTTTATTAAATTACAACTGTCTCAACACCTATGACATCCTATCACCAGTATTCAGTCATGACTACCTACTCTGACAGCCAATTAATTATTACTGGCAACAAATGTCCTTCACCCTTTGACAAATAGTAAGCAGGTGATCAAAACCATATTCTGAGGTATGACTCTCATATACCTCACATAACCAAAGCTTATCACTCAAATCCCAAACTAGTTAACTTAAATACATTGTAGCAGTACACATTGGTAGAAGGGATGTGTGACTTTTTTTCCAAAGTGTTGAAAAAATATCTCACCTCTGCCAAGTGTCTCTTATTTATTATCACAACTCTTGCAAAAATACCATTCAAAGGCATCTTTTACTTTACCCTTCATAAAGCAAAAATAGTCTTCATGCATTGCACTGCCTGCAAGTTCTCCCTGCACTAAAATAGTAACTGGACCATTTGATGCCTTACCAAAAGAATTTCTACCAATGTTGCACACAGCCAAACATCCGTTCACAACAAGGAAAAGCTAAGGGAAATATTCATTGGCAACAATTAACAGAAATTTATTACTTGATGGTCCTTAAAAATCAATTTGTATGCAATCAAAAGAGTGCATACATCTAATGAACTGATGTGGGTTTTGAATAATAGTATCAGGGGACTCTGTAAATGTCTTGCATGTCATCCACTAAAATGAAAGATTTGGAAACAAAATGTGCCAATTAACCTTGTCATGCTAAGCTGGCAGAGAATTGGGGAGTTTTAAAAGATTTGTAACAGAATAGTATGATTTCTGATCCTCTGTATAATACTTTCTCATTGATTCCTGATCAGTTATTAAGGGAAATTGTCTGCCTCAGATAGAAAAGCCTTTTTAATAAGAGGTTATATTTTTTCAGAAAAGTGAGAAACTCATTGAGAAAAATAAGCAAACACAAGTTATTTGAGATAAGGATTGTTTATTAGCAGGTTCAGGCATTTTTTTTTACTTAAATAGGAGTGACTCATGACACAATTCAATAACAATTGATAACTTAGAATGCAGACAGATTTAGTTGATAATTTACATTCATTGTTGTTCAGTGACATGAATTCTGTCAGCAACTTTCTATGATTTAAATAGATTTTTTAAAAATTATGTTCCTCTGTGGTATTACCATGTATATTGCTGTATATGCTTTCCAACTCATTTTCACAAATATCATTATCTACAATTCAGAGGAAATACAATACTACTTATTTGTACAATTGAAATGGAGATTTAATGCCATAATAGCCTGTGCCACATTAATCAATAATACTAAATTCCTTGTAAAATGTTTTGTTAACCAAGTCATCTGAGTAAGGTGAGTTTATTAATAGTTTAGGAGTAATCTACTATTTTCCTTTTGCTGTTACTGTTAACAAATGACTTGGCTTAATAATGTCTTCTCAGAACATTCTGTTTATTTCTGATCAAATAAAGTTGGCATCAGATAATTTAAACTTCCAGGTTTAATATCTGGTAAAAGGGTAGAGATAAATCTAGGTAGATTAATTTTAAATGAGTCCAGATCTCCAATTCCATTTTTTGGTGGGGGCACCAAATTGAATTTTGGTATTCTTTCTAATCACTTGCTGTGTGTGGAAGAAGGAGCAGAACCCGCGACTTAGGCAAGCCCTCCAAGAGAGGTGACATTGATGCCATTAGTATTCCACTTGAGCTATTGCAGGTCAACATCTGCAAGATAATAGTTAGTGTAAGGATGCACCAAAGGTTAAAAGAGGTGGAGAGGCAAGTGGATTTTTGTTGGGCCACTCAACTGATTGGAACTCCATCACAAAAGGACACACTTAAGTCTCTGGTACACACCTATGTACCAGAGGCTGACCAATCAGTTGAGTGACCCTTCTCTGGATGTGATCTAGGGTGTTAGCTGTTGGAGGATGAAATATTTTCTGGACCTAAAAAGAAAAGCTTGTCACTTTTCTTAGTTATGCTAAGTATGTGTTTCATCAGAAGAAATTCTCTGTAATGATGAGCCCAGCATTTGGATTGATTATAAGGGCTCTAGTTGAATGCCTCTTGTAATTATAGGAATGTAGTGTGGTAGTGTTTTCTTGATACAAATGTTTGCTCAGAAAAGAAATATCAAGAATAGCCTCTGAGCTGCAGATATATAGCACATAGAAGTGTTTGCCAAACAGGCAAGCTTTTACTTCTAAGTTTTGTTCACAATATTTCTTGGTGTAGTCAATCAATATTATATCAGTTTTTAGCCAGCAACAAGTTAGTTTTCTAATTAGAACCTCTTGTGTTTAATAAATGTGTGCTGCAAATATTGTTGGTTGTTTTTCTATTAATTCTGTCCTTCAGCAGATGAAAATGAAATTAAAAAAAACTTTTCAAAATTGGTTGAATTTTATTTATTCATTGTAATTACAATTATTCTGTTAAATTCTTAGCTTATACTGCATGCATGTTCTTTTGTTGAATATCATATTTCACTGAACCAATAAAATTTGATACTTTTATTAACAATAAAAGATGTTTTTACTGAATATTGTTTTGAATATTATATTAAAAATATGCTGAATTAAACATTCATATATATTATATTTTATATTTATAGCATATTTGTGTGATTAATGAAAATGGAAAGAAAAAATATGCTGTGGCATCCTAAAAATCTGAGGCAGCCTTTCTCAGAGGTGAAATAAATTTGACTTTTTTTTTGGCCAAAAGACATTTAACATCTAGTGACAAAATATATTAAACTTTTATTTTTCCAATTACTTTCCTGATTTTATGTTTTTTTAATAAATTTTTGAGAAATATTGTTAATTTAATCTATATTCTTCTATATTATCTAATTATATCTGAGTAATGATCTCGGTTACTCTTATTATTTAGTTTCTCATTTTACATTGTTTATTAGTTAAGAGAAAAAACTGCATTTAGTGAGATTGTAACATTACATTTTTTTCATTCATTAAATTAATTTTCTTCATATAACACTTTTTATTTTCATGCAGCCATTTGTGACTCTAACAAAAAAATATTTTGAGTTGATACTGATCCTCATGTAATGAAATCTTGGTTTCAAAATAAACTGCACAACCGTTTGTGTTTGTTAATTTGGTATTCATTTATATTAGTTAAAAATCAGATGTCTTCCTTGAGTTGTAGATTGTTCAATAGTTTGTAGTGGACAGGTATAAAGATGATGGAAATTGAAACCAATTGTTGTAATTTCAGAAAATATTTGAAATAAATATCAGCAAAACATATTCTTACAAATACACTTTGTTGAAATAAATGGTAATAAAATTTTTATTCTTTTCTGACAGTCTTGTATTTTGTTTTGATTCCATAAATTTGATATCTCATGTAATTTCAGCAGAAATAAAATCTTTATTACCAATTTTGGAAAGTGGATTCTAGCCCATTAAAATCTACAAAAGTCTTTTCAGAATTAAATTTTTTTTTTTAATTCTTGAACACAATAAGTCATGATTATTTAAATTGTATTCTTTAAAACTCATTAATGTTATAGAATAGAATCTATTCTATTAACCAAATTCATTTTAGTTTTGTAATTAACAAATTGTTGTTGGCACTTTCTCAAATCATTTCCACTAACCACTAACATTTCTAGAAAGGACATCTCACTGAAAGCTCTTTTGTTAAAGAGGTGCAAGCGTGGCTATGTAGTAAGAAGCTTGCTTCCCAACCACATGATTCCAGGTTCAGTCCCACTACGTAGCACTTTGGGCAAGTGTCTTCTACTATAGCCTCAAGCCGACCAAAGCCTTGCAAGTGGAATTGGTAGAGAAACTGAAAGAAGCCCATTGTATATATGTGTATGTATTTATCCCCCCGTCACCACTTGACAACCAGTGTTGGTGCGTTTACGTCTCCATAACTTAGCAGTTCAGCTAAAGAGATTGATAAAATAAGTACTAGGCTTAAGAAATAAGTCCTGGGGTTGATTTGTTCAACTACAACCCTTCAAGGTGGTGCTTCAGCATAGCCACAGTCAAATGACTGAAACAAATGAAAGAATAAATGTTCTAATTTGGAGATTTATATATTCCACATTTGAATAGGAAAATAGATTTAACAAACAAATCATTTTACCTTTATAATGGTTGTATTTAAAGTGAACAAACTGAAATCTACTGTTACCCCAATGATTTTGCTCTTTTTCTTTTAAAGAAATTACATGATTTAAAGGCTATTTTATGAATATTAATTATTGGCTTGACTATTGCTATAATTTTGATCAGGATAAAATAACTTATAGTGATTGAAATATAATTCTCATACCAAACTGATTACAGGTTTCTTTGAATGTTATTTTAACTTTTTTTTTTTTTTTTTGGCATAAGGTATGTGAAATTTTTTATCTATTCTGTGTGCATGCACCTACTTGCCTACACATTTGTTATTATTAGTATTACTCTCAGTCTTTCATCACTTGACACAAAAGACAGGTCAAAACTTATGTACATGTCTTAAGACAGTCTAGATACATTTTACTATCCCACAGTCTCTAAAGAGGTTAGAGTCCCCTTTATTTCTTATTCATTTTTATTTGGAATTATTACCTCCTCCATGAATTAGCTATAGTGTTACTTAGATGAGGTGGGGGGCATCAGAGGTTAGAAATTGTCAGCTGCTTTAGTGGATAGTGCCTATGAAAGAGGGAGATATAGGATGATGTGGCAAAAAGATACAGAAATTACAAGTGATGACAACAATTAACAACATGTTGCGTTGGGCAAGCATAGCATAGAGTATGCTAACAAGAGGAGTGGTTGGGGTGCTCTTTCTATACCTACCATCTGCTCCTCCTTCCTCTTCTTTGGTCCCCTTTAACTTCTTTTACAGCATTCACTTCCTGTCTCACTATCCTCTGTCCCCATGAAACTTCTCATTATCACTTTCTCATACCCCATCCACCCATGTTCATCTTTATAGTACTGGATTCCTCTTTCTACTCTATTTCTCACTGACCCTTGATGCTACCCTTTCCCTGCCCCTTCCATTCTTCTGTCTCTCAACAGTGGCTCCTCTGTTATTTTCATCATCTCTCCTATTCTCCTTTCTACTGTGATTCTTTAGTCTTGCCAGTACAAGGCAACCTCACTAGTGCTGGTACCACCAAAAGGCATCTAGTATTTTTTGTTAAATAGTTGATATTAGAAAGGACATCCAACTGCAGGAACCATGTCAAATCTGAGACATTGGAGCATGATGCAGTTCTCTGACTTGGAATTCAGCTGAGCTGCCTAACCCTTTTCAGCATGAAAGGTAGATATAAAATGATGATATATTTCCACTTGCAAAGTTTTGATCAGCTCAGTCTATGTTAGAAAGCATTTGCACAATGGGACCAGTTGCAAAGTAATCTTAAATACACAGCCTGCTCACATAAGATGTATTGATTTTCAGAAAAGAGAAAAAGAATTTTTTGTTTTTGGAGGGTGGGGGATCTGGGCTGGTATGAGTTGGATAAGTTACTTGTTCACATTCCTTTATCAGCTTGCACACACAACCAGAGAGAAAATCTGGTTGTCTTATTGTGTATTTTTTTCCGTAGGTTTTTTTGGCTGCCTTTGCAATCACTTGAAATGTGGATTGGCTTTAAAGAAGGTTCCTCTTTCAATACTAGAGTCTCATCTCTGTTCCTTCCTTGTTAAAATAGATTTAGTTTAGCTTTTGCTGTTGTGTTTAATTTGAGAAGATATTTATTATGTTCTACAACAGTGGTTCTCAATATTTTTCCATTCTTAACTTCCTAAACCTAATCTATCTCAGATAAAACTGTAAAAGTTTACAAAGACTGTCAAAAATCAATTTTAATAGTGCATACTTTATTTACAAAGGAATTGTTAGAAACAAAATATTCTAATAATGTGCTTGAATCTTGCTTCTGCTGTCTGATTGCCCTGTAACTTAATGAGTTTTTCATGTACTGTAATGTCAACATCAGCTGCATTTGTCCCAGATGGATCCACCACCAAACTGGGAATGCTTGACTTATGTAAGTCATGGTTTCATAGGGAGTAAAATAGGTATATATGCTGTAAGATAAACATGTAAAACTAATTTCACTATATGCAGTATTCAGATGTTACCAAATATATTGAGAAAAATTGTTAAATGTTATTATTTCTGTATAATTGGCTGGTGTCTTTTAATGAACTATTTTTATGTTTGTACTAATTTCAATTAGTACAAAGAATAAAATATGAGGGTTAATACTTGTAACACGGAAAAATGTGAGATGGCCTGTGATTAATAATCTGTTCCTAGATCATCATTTTATATGATATCAATATGATGCTTCCTTGCTTGAATTTGCTGAAGATGAGGTATCAGGGTAGAGCTTCAAGGCACAAAAAGGTGGATAAAGATCTTGGATGGGTAGGTTTGTGAGAGTGAAAGAGTAACATGTTTAAAGAGGAATGGAAAATAAAAGCAGCAGTGTAGTCAGTGGTGAATATCAGTTTTTTGCCAGCAGGAAGGTGAAGGAAATAGTGGGTGAAAAAGGAGATAAAACTAGATAAATGAGAAATAGTGAGGGTGAAAGGGGTGCATAGATACAGTCTAGAGGTGGAAAAAAGAAGTGATAAAGGTATTGGGGATGATTGGTGGCAACATATGAAAGGATGTACATGGTAAAGGGACATTCAATGGAAAATAAAGTAGTAAGGGCAGAGATTGAAAATGTGGAATGGTTAACAAATGGAAGTGGTTTTAAGAAGAGAGATAACAGGTATCACAAAAGTAGATATGGAATATGTGCAATTCTACTATCATATAATTACAGCACTTGAGTAAATAGTGCTCTAGTTAGATGATTGATGGAAAGATGGGTGTTAGGAAGGTGAATTGTGGGGAAGGCTTGACAGACAGATTGAGTATGGGGATATAGGCATAAACAATATGCTTTTAGGACCATTTTTTGTTTGAGATGCATTGGTTTTTTTCAAGTGAAGCTAATTGCCTATCATCTCTTCGATAAGGCCCAACATCCTGAAGTTAGTCTTTACTACCTCAGCTCTTGTCTTCCTAGGTTTCTCTCTTTCACAGGACCTATCCACTTTCAGTGATTGGCTTGTCTTTACACAGCTGTCCCCATCCATACACATCACATGACCACACCAGTACATTTCTCACTTGCACGCTACATCTGATAATTTTTATGCCCAATTTTTTCTCTATGTTTGCACTTCAGTGTACATGTTCACTGATGTTGCAAGCTACTTTCATTTATTTCTAGTTTTCAAATGTTCTCTGCATTACAGCCTACATTTCACTTTCATGTAGTATTGCTATTCATATGGAAGCTTCATACAATCTATTTTTCACTCTGAAGAAGAGACTTTTTGTGATCAACAGAGGTAATAGGTGTCTGAACTTTTTCCATCTGGTTCTTATTCTAAGAACTAAACTTTCAAAATGTTCTTTTATACTGCTTATTAGATTACAGAAATTACTTCTAAGGTCTCTTCTGATTATTTGAGAAAATTTATTTCTCGTTGTGTTCTTAGTTTATATTCACCTGTGCATTTTCCACAAAGACTAGTCTCTCTCTCTCTCTCTGTTAATCTTCTTGTGATTTCACTGCACCACGTATATGTCCATAGTTTGCACTGGGTACATTGTATGGAATTTCAGACATATTGACACTCTAAATACCATTGATCTCTTTCTCATTTCCTAACCCAGCTTCTGCCATCATCATCTCTACACCAAGCAGGTCATCTGATGACTTCTTTAGCAAAGTAGTTAAGGCAGAAAACAGACTACAAAGTTTGTAGTAAGTCACCCACCTCTACAAACTGGATAGTTTTCACTCTACATTACCAGCCCTAAATATCTATCATCCAAATTGTGAAAACTGCTTCTGGGCAGTTCATTGCTTTCCCAAACTGAAGCCAGATGGCTAAGAACAAATGTTCTTCATGAAAGCAACATGGGTTACTTAAGATCTATCATGCCATCCTTTGCACATGTTTAGCAGTACATTACTGACTGCAATTCTGAAATTTAGGATTCCTCCGTATCCTGAGTATGATGGTTGTGAACTGATAGCAAAGATCTTGGAAATTTGTAGTGCTAAATTATTATTTCTTCAACCCACTTGTAGATTGCATTAAGGTTTTGCAGTATTAGTGGAGGTTCTTTATTACTTTAAATGCATTAGTTTCATCAGCAAAGCTAATGAGTGATTGTTTGTATAAATGGGGTTTGTCAGATAGAGCCACCACAAACTGCACTGGGCTGTCTGTAGGTGCTGTTGTTGAAGTTAAAAAAGTTATTTTGTATAACCAGAAAAAAATCATTTCATCTGTGCATCAAGGAACTTAATTTATGTCTTCAAATGTGGCAGGTGTAGTGGTGACTACATAGTTCAAATGAGCTTGAATTTGAGGGACAGAATAACAGTTCACAGGCAACAGATTTGGGACCCCACAATGAGGAAAATTCCTGTAAGTAAACACCTAGATCAATGTCCCACAAACAAAAATCCAAAACACCAGATTTTTCCTCTTTATCAATGCACTGGAAACACTTCAGCCCAAGTCCAATTAAATAAGGAAAATATGTTTATCAAAAAATATAAATCACAACTGAAGATCCTATAAAACACAAGAATTTATTCACGGAAGACAGCCAAGGACAACATATATAAATCAAAAGTTTAAGTAACAGGCTTCCTCAGGGATTCAAAACCCTAACTTCAAACTACTGTACCACAACACACCTTCTCAAACACCAGTTGCCCATGTCACCCCAGACTGAACCAATGAGATTGTTTTCTGGTAAAATCCTGGAACCTTAGGAAAAGACAAATAAACATTGAGTTAACCAAACTAGTGGCCTTTTAAGGGAATTAAACAATCAGAATGCTAGATGACTATCAGGAAAAAGCAAGTTACCAAGCAGAAAATCAACCAACCAGAGCATTAGACTTCTACTGATCAAGAACAAGAAATCAAAATGTTCAACACACACACAAGTGACATACCAGGATGTCAACAAACCAGAACAGTGGACTTGGCCAAAACAAAAATATTTGACCAAAACATCCATGAAACCAAGTGACATCATTAAATTTGGCACCCTGATAATTCTGCACATGACAATTTGGCACCGACAATACAGCACAAAGACAATTCAGTGTATCGTGTTTATGTGCATATGAAATTTAATTTAATTTATTTTGTTTTCAAAATTTCTAAACTTTTCAACTTTGTGGTAATGTTTTAGGTTAACACTAACAACCATTGAATAAGTGGTAGTGTTTTCAATTGTTAATAGTTCAAAAACCATTTTTCTATTTATAAGAGTTTACTATTTCATTACTGGTGCATCTGAATGATGTTCCAAGAAGAATGATCCAAGATAAAATAAATTAAATGTCATATACATATAAACATGATGCACTGAATTGTCTTTGCGCAAAATTGTCCTTGCACTGAACTGTCATGTGGAATTGTCAGTATACGATTAAATTTACAAGTCAGAACTTGATCCTTTACTGTGAAAACATTATATAAGCAGTGCAAGTAAGGCTATGTAGCAAGAAGCTTGCTACATAGAAAGCTGATATACCCTCCAGCTTTCATCAGGTGTCTTGGGGAAATTTTTGAACCTGGGTTCTCATTCCTAAGGTATTTTTCGATGTTGTTGTTATTGTTAATTATTATTATTATTAATATCATTATTGTTATTATTATTATTATTGAGGTCACTGCCTGGAATCGAACTTGGAATCTTGGGGTTAGTAGCCCACACTCTTAACCACTACACCATATGCCTGTGGGCAATTATGGAATGAATCTTAGGGCTTATAAATCTAATATTTTCCTATCCTTCCTCAATACCAGTTCCCATATGCTATTCATTTCTGCACTCGGTCTGCCTAGGAGATTGTTGTGTCCTAGCATATGTGCCCCTGTGGGATGAAGTTAAAATAATAGACAGAGAACACCACTGGAAAATACAAAAAACTAAAAGCAGCAGCACATAATAATAATAGTAATAATGATAATAATAATAATAACAACATCGAAAAATACCTTAGGAATAAGAATCCAGGTTCGAAATTTCCCCAAGACACCTGATGAAGGCTGGAGGGTATATCAGCCGAAACATATTAACAACAAACAAGATGGGGACAAATATCTGTCAAATGTAAATAATGGACTAGTAACTATTGTGGCTACTAGTGTAAAACAGCAACTACAGTACACATAACACATCAGACCAGTGGGAGGAACCTACTTTACAACACGTGTAGGACAGTTTACCAGGAGCTGCCCAGGTTCCATGTCTGTTTCGGCATGGTCTCTACGGCTGGATGCCCTTCCTAATACCAACCACATTACAGAGTGTACTGGGTACTTTTATGCAGCACCAACATAGGTGTGTTTACATGGTACTGGTACAGGTGTTTTTTTTTATGCTGACTATGACAATATGCTAAATGGTTTAGCATCGATGTCTGTCACTCCAACAAAGGACCTGGTGTGAGTTGTTTCACTTCACTGTGACTTATTTTCAGGTATCTTTTATTTTACACCAGGCACATAGAGAATATATTCTCTTGCGCTAAAAACCACAACCGACCCATGAACTAACAACACTCACTCTATATATGTGTGTTCGATTTTATTTATATACTTTGAGCTACTTCTAATTCATATTTGAAGTTTTTCTGTGGCATGAAACGGGACATGATAGCAGATGGTGTTTAAACTTTTTAGCATATAGTTATAGTTGGCAATATGGCTTGCAGTGGGCCTTGTTAGGTATGTGACATTGATAAGTCAAAGCAATGACCAAACATTGATGTCTTTCACTCCAAGAAAGGACCTGATGTGAGTTGTCTTGCTTGACTGTGACTTACTTTCGGGTGCTTTTTACACCAGGCGCATAAAGAATATATTCTCTTATGCCTAAAAACCACAACCGATCCATGAACTAACAACACATACCCTGTGTATATGTGTTCAATTTTGTTAATGATATTGTACATTTTTCTTATATTCTGTATAATGTCTGCCTACCTGTGAATTTTTTTCTTCTCATTTTAGTGAGAGGGAGGGGAAAAAGAGAGAGAAAAAAAACTAAAATTTTTTTCATACAAATTTAATTTCAATTTTTATTTATTTATAACTGTTTTTGTTTGTTTTCGTTTCAATCTTTGCTTCTAATTGTTCGTTTTGCTGTGGTTTTTTGTTGTTTTTTTGTTGTTTTTTTTTTCTTTCTTCATAACTTTCACTCTCCTGGGCTTAGTAGGAATCAATAGTTGAACAGACAAATTGATTTACAGCATTCACTTATGTTCCTTCAATGTTCACAGTACAAATCCCAATCTTGCCAGGCACAACTTTAATATTCATCTC
>NC_068989.1:33595268-33595760 GCF_001194135.2 Octopus bimaculoides | reverse complement strand
CAAGAAGTTACTGAAAAGTTCCTGGCTTTACATTAAAGAAAACACAGGAGGATCAGTTACCTGCCTGTCACCTAGTCACCTACCAATCCGGCAGACACTCTAGCCAAATCGACTACATCCTCGCCAGAACTAGAGAAAGAGGGGGGCTTATAAATGCCAAAACCCTCCCTGACGAAGAATGTACACCTCAACACAGATTAGTAGTTAGCGACTTCGAGATCAAGGCAATATGGGTGCCCAGAAGTAGACCGGCCTGGGGGAGAAGGGTATGGAAACTTAAAGACCCTGCAAATGGACAGAGATTTAGAGACAAGTTACTTGAAGCATTTGACGAAATAGAAGGGGATATAGCATCATACAACGTGGAAGACAATTGGAGATTTCTGCGGGACAACCTGTTGAGAGCCACAGACCAGATCTGTGGCTGGTGTAAAGTCCCCTCTCGACCCAGAGTAACGTGGTGGTGGAACAGGGATGTAGACGGGGCTATTA
>NC_068989.1:33586697-33591647 GCF_001194135.2 Octopus bimaculoides | reverse complement strand
ATATATATATACATACATACATACATACATACATAAGTATATCATCATCATCATCATCATTTAACGTCTGCTTTTCAGCTGGCATGGGTTCAACAGTTTGACTGAAAAGTGGTAAGCTTGGGGGCAGCACCAGGTTCCAATCTGATTTGGCAAGGTTTCTACAAATGGATGCCCTTCCTAACACTAACTGCTGAGAAGTATCTTGAGACTTTCAGGTAGATCATTGAAGACATGGGATACAAGCTGGAACAGGTTTTCAGTATGGATGAGACTGGCTTGTTCTGGAAGAAGATGCCTTCCAGAACATACATCATGAAGGATGAAGCCAATGCTGCTGGCTTCATGATGAAACCAGGACTTATCTACAAGTCTGTGAACCTGAGGGCCTTCAAAAATAGGAATAAAAATCTACTGCCTGTCCACTGGATGCACAACCTCCAAAAATGTAGTAGGTGTTTTTTACATGTCACCGACATGAGAGCCATTGACCTGACACCAGCATTGGCCATGACTACGGTCTCACTTGGCTTGACAGGTCTACACAAGCATGGTGTATCACCAAAGATCTTGGTCACCTGTCACTGCTTCTGTGAGGCCCAACACTGTTTTTTATGTGCCTGTCAGACAGCACTGGCATTGGCCACAACTATAATTCCACTCAGTCTGACAGGTCTTCACAAGCACAGCGTATCGTCCGACAATTGAAGGGTACTTTCAATGGGCCGGTTATGTGACATGACTACGATCTCACTTCTCAAGTGTGGCATATTGCCAAAGGTCTTAGTCACTTGTCATTGCCTCTATGAGGCCTAACATTTGAAGATCGTGCTTCACTACCTCACCCCATGTCTTCCTGGGTCTACTTCTTCCACAGATCCCCTCCACTGTTAGAGTGTGATACTTCTTCAAGCACCTGTCCTCATCCATACATATCACATGATCATACCAGCACAGTCGTCTCTCTTGCACACCACATCTGATGCTTCTTATGTCCAACATTTCTCTCAGGACGCTTACATTCTGTCGTGCATGCACACTGACATTAGACACCCAGTGGAGAATACCAGCTTTGTTTCTTACAAGCCTGTGCATGTCCTCAGTAGTCACAGCCCATGTTTCACTGCTGTGAAGCATGGCTGTTTACACATAGGTATCGTACAATCTGCCTTTCACTCTGAGCAAGGACATTTGTTACCAGCAGAGATAGAAGCTCCCTGAACTTTACTCAGCCTATTCTTATTTTAGCGGTTACACTCTCAGAGCATCCACCCCCACTACTGACTTGGTCGCCTAGGTAATGGATGCTATCGACTACTTCTAGTTTTCCCCTCTGGCATGTGATGGAATCTATTTTCTGTACATTTTTGGTGTTTATTGTATCTGTGCACCTTCCACACACAAAAACTATCTTCCCTGTTAACCTTCCACTGATATTGCTGCACTTCTTATATATATATGTATATATATATATATATATAGTTGAAATTTATAGAAAAACAAAAGGCAAAGACAAGTGTATGAACAACAAGCTAATTTCTCAATTAGGATGTCCCTAAATCTCTGGCCATATGAAAGGTCCTTAAGCTTCCAGATCCTTCTTTTCAAGATTGGTCTGCTTCTTGGCATCCTTCTAGTCTGGAGTATACAGTTGCTAATGACTAGTCTATGCTGGGGGGTACATTTTTCACCAGGGAGGGTCTTTGTATCTAAGAGCAACCATGCATCCTGCTGTCTGGTGAGAATGAAATCAATCTAACTAGCAGAGTCACCTCATTAATAGGTTATCAGGTGGATGGCTGGCTTCCTGAAGTTGGTGTTGCAGATCAAAAGGTTATCTGCATCACAGAACTCCAGTAGCCTTGTTTCTGCTTTGTTTCAGGAACCAATTCCATGGAAGATACTAGACTGCTGTCCAACATGCTCATTGAAATTCACAGCCATGATGGTGAGATCATTGTTGCTTGTCTTTGAGGTAGTCTGCAGAAGAATATCATAAAAGTGGTTCTTCTGTTCATTTGGTAGGCCCACTTGTGGTGCGTAGGTAGATATAATTGTAGTTATACTATTCTGCAAGACTAGCCTGAGTTTAAGCACTCTATCACACACTCTGACTACCTCTATGACCTTATCCACCCATTTCTTTGCAAGAAGTATGCCCACACCACCTACTCCATCACTGTTACCTTCCCCAGAAGATTTTATACTTATGTGTCTTGCCTGTGAGGAATCTGGCTGAATCTCCTCTCCACCTTACCTCATGGATGCATCATATATCAACACGCCTCTATTCAAGCAGCTCTACAATTTCATTAGACCTACATTTCAATGTGCCTACATTTACAGTTTCAACTCTGAAAACTGGGAAAGGGATGTGGGAGGGAACATGGGAAGGAGAGATGTTATTCAGCACCTGAAAAGCAGGCTTCCACAATCGTTTGATAACAGACATGTCATAACAGTTGTTCTCACTTTTAACCTATCATCATTCAAACATGTTAAAATTGTTGTCTCTACTGGGGTTGAGCATTGTAAATGTAAGTGTTACTGCAGCTGCAAATATAAATATGAATATGCCAATGTTAAATTAAGTAAATGGGCTGCTATTTGGTTGGGTTAGTCCATTATATACAGAGAGAGAGAGAGGGAGGAGTAAGAGGAAGATGGTTTGGAAAGGAGGAAGGTATGTAGGTCTTCAGGTGCAGGAGTGAGGCAGAGCTCTGTGGGAGTTTTCAGTATAAGAGAAGAGATTACCGGTTTAATAGAAGAGATTACCAGCAGCTTGAAGTAACGTAAATAAAAGGCAAATAAGTAACAAGGATGTCAAGGTATTAGTGCATTACGGCCATTTCAGGCAACTCCATTTAATCAATCAATGCAAGCATTACATCAATTTGAAATACACCGTCTTCCTCGGATACATAAGAACATATAGGTTTTCAACATACAGGACATTCCTTTATAATTTTTTTTACTAAAGTTTTCATCAGAACTAGAGAATAAAAGAATTACATGCCTGTTGCTATTATTGTAGCAGAATGAATCTAGGGAGAAAATCCTCCAGCTATAAATTGGAGTGGCAGAAGAGAATAACAATGGGAGTCAAGAGGTAGTAATATAGCTACATTTATCTTTCTCCTTATCACAATCAAAAGATCTAATGCAGCTAGTTTTCTACATCCACTAAGAATTAAAACCACTGGAAATTGACAGTTAAATTTTAGCTGCTGATAATAAATTAATTAATGTCAGATTCTCCTCCCTACCCCTATTTTACTGTGGCAATACATTTGCTATGATTATATAAAGGAACATGTCAAAGATGTCAGTAAGATAGTGGTATATGCAGTGACATCCCATTCTGCAATTTGTGTAACTTTCAATGCCAAAGTTTGGTACAAGGCTTTCCAGGAATTTTCCAGGAATTTTCCAGATGTATATCACTACATATCTTTCCCACCTTCATTCTAGGGAGAAGAGTTTTAATTCTTTCGGAACTTTCCCAGTAGCTGATATGTTGCATTGAGACAATTTTCTTAGTGTAGCTTCGATAGCTTGCTTCAGGGTCTGCTATGTCTTTTATATTGTGTGGTGACCATAGTTGGGAGCAGTAGTCCAAACAGCTGAGGACATATGTCCTCCAAAGGACCGTCAATGTCTCCTTTTCTCTTGTTTTGAAAGTTTGGAAGATCCAGCCAGCTAGCCAGCCATCTGCATTTTATTACCAAATTGATAATGTGCACTTGAAAAGATGCATCATTGCTCATATCAAGGCCCGGGTCATGCACTGATTTTGATTCAGGGATTGCAATTCCTCCGGAGCCAGTGAATCCTGTCTCCATGTCATTTAGCTTTGTGTGCTGGTAGCATTAAACTGCATGTTGTTGTCCTCAGCCCACCTGTGTATTGCATCCAACTCCTGTTGCAGATGTGCAACATTTCCAGGATTTTGTATTGTCTGAGAGACTTTTGTGTCATCTGCATAGCTAGGAAGGATGGCTATATGAGCAGCTGAGGGTATGTCTGAGAGGGCCGCTATGAATAGTAGTGGTCCAAAGATAGTGCCCTGTGGGACACCACTTGCTATTTGTGTTTCCTTGGAAGTAGCTCCATTGGCCACCGCTGCCTGATGACTATCTTTTAGAAAGTTGTGCAGCCATTCTTCAAGTTACCCGCCTCTGCCGAGATCATGCAGTTTGTAACATGTCATACCATGGTCGACTTTGTGAAAGGCTTTTGCAAAGTCAAGATATGTCACATCCATGCTTGAGTCATTTAACACCCAGTCGTAATGTTGCAAGTGCTGTGTTAGACAGCTTCTACCTGGTTGAAATCCATGCTGATGTATGAGGTCAGAGAGACAGGCCTATAATTTTTAGCATCTGCTCTGCTTCCTCCCTTATGGATAGGGCATATTATCCCTTCTTTAGTTTGTCTGGGACCTACCACTTGCAAGGAAGCTCTGAAAGAGAAGCCGTAGTGGTTTTGCAAGGGCTCATTCTCATGATTTGAGAAGGACCACTGAAAATCCATCAGAGCCAACAGCTGAGTTTGTATCAACCTCATCTATAGCCAGTGTTATATCTTCTTCTTCAATGTTTATGTACTCAATTTTTGCCTCTTTGGTTACTGGTAAAGTGGCAAACAATTCTGCTGGTGTGTTCACCTGCCTGTGTCCCACAGGTATACTGAATACACTTTGGAACTGTTCATTCAGTATTTCACTTATCCTCATGGAGTTTCCTGTGAGGGAGCCATCTTTTTGGAAGAGGGGTCCTATCTTGTGGCATACTGAGGTTGTTTCATTGACAAACTTAACAAAAATTTAGGGTTCGACTGATATTTTCTATAACCCAAGCTTTTTAGATGCTCTCTCCTTTTCATGAGATTGATGCAGAATTTTCTCAATCTCTAATAATATATATATAATATATATATATAAATAATATATAT
>NC_068989.1:33584599-33586319 GCF_001194135.2 Octopus bimaculoides | reverse complement strand
ATATATATATAAGGGCATTACTACACATGAATGCCTCACGCTAAGAGCGACTCTAAGGTCAAACTACCATAATAAACACATTTTTACCGAACACAAGGAAATGCAACTCTCAAAGCTAGCCTGTCCCTCTTAGCGTGAGGCATTCATGTATAGTAATGCCCTTATATAAATAAATATATTTTTGGGGAATAAATGATGGATGAGACACTACACCATTTTTATGCACTATATGATTGATAAACCCTAGGTAGGGGTGGAGATGGTGTTAGAAATTTTCACGGGAGACAACCAAGGATGGCAGAGGTTTAGATGAGCCAGCAAGTTTAGATGAGAGAATCTTCTACACTTGTATACTATGGTAGACAAACTTAGAGAGAACGAATTAACGAAATGATAAACTTGAATAAAACAAATAAATAAAATGTAACGACTAATGGATATGCATGAACTTAAGACAAACAAGGAAGACAAAGCTATGAGAACTATGTTTTCATGGTAAAGAAATAGAAAGATAATAAACAACGAATATATATATATGTATGTATGTATATATATATATGTATGTATATATACATGAAAGAGTCATACCTAATGACTGGTGTAGCAGCACCATAGTCAACTGCTACAAAGGTAAAGGTGACGCTTTAGACACAAACAATTACAGAGGTATCAAGTTGCTGGGCCAGGTAATGAAAGTCACCAAGAGGGTCGTAGCCCAACAAATTAGGGAGAGAGTCAGTTTAGATGAGATGCAGTTTGGGTTCCTGCCAAGGAAAAGCACCACTGATGCTACATTTCTGGTAAGACAGCTGCAGGAGAAATACCTAGCCAAAGATAAACCTCTGTACCTGGCTTTCGTTGACATGGAGAAAGCCTTTGACAGGGTCCCCCGATCCCTTATCTGGTGGTCAATGAGGAAACTAGGGATAGATGCGTGGTTAGTGAGAGCTGTGCAAGCCATGTACAGGGACACTGTCAGTAAGGTGAGAGTACAGTGAAGAATTCCGGGTAGAGGTAGGAGTCCACCAAGGTTCAGACTTAGCCCCCTCTTATTTATCATAGTCCTCGAGGCAATAACACAGGAATTCAAGATGGGATGCCCCTGGGAGCTCCTCTATGCTGATGACCTTGCCATAATTGCTGAGTCACTATCAGAACTAGAGGAGAAGTCTCAGGTGTAGAAACAAGGACTAGAATCGAAGGGCCTTAGAGTCTACCTAGCTAAAACCAAAGTCCTAATAAGTACGAAGGTAGACAAAACAAAGCCCTTCAGGTAGATGACCCTGCTCAATCTGTAGAAAAGGTGTAGGTAGAAACTCCATAAGATGTACCCAGTGTAAGCTATGGATGCATAAGAGGTGCAGCAATATCAAAGGAAGGCTAACTAGCAAGATAGTTTTTGCATGTGGCAGACGCTCAGGAGCAATAAACACTGAAAATGTGCAGAAAACAACCTTTTCCACACTCCAGGGAGAAAAACTAGAAGTAGTTGATAGCTTCCGCTACCTAGGTGACCAAGTTTGTAGCGGGAAGGGTGCAATGAAAGTGTAGCTGCTAGAATAAGAATAGCCTGGGCAAAGTTCAGAGAGCTCTTACCTCTCCTGGTGACAAAGGGCCTCTCACTCGGAGTAAAAGGTAGACTGTATGACGCATGTGTACGAACAGCCATGCTACATGGCAGTGAAATATGGGCTGTGACTGCTGAGGACATGCGTAAGAT
>NC_068989.1:33583583-33584247 GCF_001194135.2 Octopus bimaculoides | reverse complement strand
CAGTACGTGAGAAGACCCGGCAAGACAAGTGAGACCTCTGCCAGAAGTGTAGCCAGCTCACTTATTCGTATCTTTACTTCATTGGACACTAAAAACTCTGCTTGCAAAGACCTGTTGAGGCAAGTGAATTTGGAATTTCAAATTTGAAATCTGAAATCTGAAATCAAAATCGAACCGAATCCGACGACTGGCATCCATGCCAACCTCTTCTTCATTGGACACTTAACTCTGCTTGCGAAGACCTGTTGGGGCAAGTGAAATCGAAATCATAATTGAACCATACTCGATGACTGGCACCTGCACCAGTGGAGCACTAACAGCACTGTCCGAGCATGTTCATTGCCAGAGCAGCTGTCTGGCTTCTGTGCTAGTGGCCTGTAAATAGCACCAATTGAGCGGATTCGTTACCAGCATCGCCTTCTCGGTACTTGTGCTGGTGGCACGTTAGAAAATCATTCGAGCGAGGTCATTGCCAGTGCAGCTGGACTGGCTCCCATGCAGGTGGCACATAAAGAAACACTTTTTTGAGCGTGGCCATTGCCAGTACCGTGTGACTGGCCCTCATGCTGATGGGATGTAAAAGCACCCACTACACTCTCGGAGTGGTTGGCATTAGGAAGGGCATCCAGCTGTAGAAACTCAGCCAGATCAGATTGGAGCCTGG
>NC_068989.1:33583057-33583573 GCF_001194135.2 Octopus bimaculoides | reverse complement strand
TTAGGAAGGGCATCCAGCTGTAGAAACTCAGCCAGATCAGATTGGAGCCTGGTGCAGCCTGCTGGCTTGCCAGTCCTCAGTCAAATTGTCCAACGCATGCTAGCATGGAAAGCGGATATTAAACGATGATGATGATATATGTATGTATATATATTACTCTTTTACTTGTCTCGATCATTTGACTGTGGCCATGCTGGAGCACTGCCTTTAGTCGAAGAAATCGACCCCAAGACTTATTCTTTGTAAGCCTTGTACATATTCTATCAGTCTCTTTTGCCGAACTGCTAAATTACAGGGACGTAAACATACATATATATACATGTCTGAACATTAGAAGCATCAGTTGTGGTGTGCAAGAGAGACGATTGCGCTGGTATGGACATGTGGTGAGAATGGATGAGGATAGCTGCGTGAAAAAGTGCCACACCCTAACAGTTGAGGGAACCCGTGGAAGAGGTAGGCCCAGGAAGACCTGGGCTGAGGTGGTGAGGCAAGACCTTCGAACATTGGGCCTCA
>NC_068989.1:33582753-33583047 GCF_001194135.2 Octopus bimaculoides | reverse complement strand
GTACATTGGGCCTCACCGAGGCGATGACTACTGACCGAGACCTTTGGAAATGTGCTGTGCGTGAGAAGACCCGGCAAGCCAAGTAAGATCGTTGCCAGTGCCCCTGGACTGGCTCTTGTGCAGGTGGCACATGAGATGGACCATTCTGAGCGTGGTCGTTGCCAGTACCGCCTGACTGGCTCCCGTAGGATTTTCGAGCGAAATCGTTGCCAGTGCCCCTGGACTGGCTTGTGCGGGTGGCACATAAAAGACACCATTTCGAGCGTGGCCGTTGCCAGTATCGCCTGACTGGCC
>NC_068989.1:33575634-33579379 GCF_001194135.2 Octopus bimaculoides | reverse complement strand
CACACACACATATATATGTAAAGAAGTATTGGTTATAGAATAAACATTCAATCTGGGTCAACAACTTTACATACAACACCACCCCTCAGACATTTAATCATATATAAAAAACACCATGTTCTACGGACACATAAAAAAAAATAATACATATACATAAAATTACAGAATGTAAAAATATATATATTCTAATAAAATACAAATAGAACGGCTTATCAAATGTCAAATATAACGACTAAAAATTTCAAAACTATCAAAAGTCCTAATGGACAAATATAAAAAAATAAAGATAAAAATAAAATAAAATAAGTGTCCACTGACTAAAGAGATTTTATCAGATGATTAAAATATTTTTTTTAAATTATTAAAAATAATTTTTTTTTTAATATTTGAAAAAGTCTTTTACTTCCCTCACACAGGTACATCCAAAGTTCATAAGTAAGCAGACTTCCACAGGTCAAATTCACATACATCTTGAAAAAAAGTCTTTTACTCCCCTCACACAAGTACGTTCAAAATACATAATAAACAGATATCACCAATCAAATTCAACATTCATATATATCTATGGCCATTTCGGAAGCTCACCACCGCAGTTCATTTACACTAAAGTGCACCACAGCGATGACTCCCTCATCAGGATAATCATGAAACATGCACAGAGCAAAACTTTTATGAAAAGCTTATACTTTTAATGAAAAGTTTATATAGTTTAAGAAGAACCCATCAGCAGACCAGTCCAAATTTTCTATAGGAAAAAAAAAAGACTATTGTAGTTAACAGAAATTTAACCTCACTGGTTTCAAATCCCCGTAATACTAAACAATTTTATTACATTTATTTCTATATACTTTCAAAACGGTGGATGAAAGCCTATGGCTGCAAAAAGGTATCACCTCAGTAAATCTATTTAAAGTTTTTGGCCCAAAAGACTTAAGGATTGCAAGGGATTCCTTTACACACAACTTACACTTATTTATATTTACTCTGAAGTAAGGGGCTCTCGAAATAACGGACCATTCCAGAGAATAACTCTTATTATTCCTCTATAGATCGTGTAAATAAGATACAAGTGTGGTAGAGCTACAGTATTTTTCATTTGAGAACAAGCTCATGTGGGCCCTATATCTAGCCTTAAAATTTACTGTACTACCTATATAAGACTTATTTGAATTATCCTCATCCTTACAACGCATTTTTATATTGCATTAGTAATTAGACAGAACCCGTCAAGGGGACATAATCCAGGGTTTCTACAATTACATGATTTCCCAGGGCCATCCCTAGCCTTATTTCTACCATGAACAATACTTGTCAGGTTTCCAATATTCACTCCTTCACGCCTCTCATTACTGGGGTTCAATACACCAGGTGGGAGCTAAATGTTGGCATCACTAACCTTAGGCATATCATAACTTACTTGCCCAGAACCGGGGTTTCCATCAGAAGAACATCTCTAGTGCCCTTGCCCATTTAACTTGCTTCTATTTATAGATGCAATAATGGTGGCCAAATTTGGCAATACTGAGTTAGAGCACTTGATGGAAGACTTATTGCAAATGTTTTAGTATTTATGACTCTTAGGGGAGTTCTCCTCCAGAATCCTAAAAAACATCTTGGGCAAATTTCTCACTCTAAGAGAAAAAAAAAGGGGGGGGGCATATTACTTCTATTATTCTAGAACGTGAGCTCTTGGTTTTACTAATCTCCTCACTAGCACTATTTCGCTGCCTATACCTATTTCTAATATCTTTAAATACGTTTCTAACCAATGGCTTATTTAGGTTGCAATCAGGTAATGCATTGTATTTTCCCGATCAACCGTGACATGGTCAGGTGATAGACCAGCCATCTTGTTTTTAAATCTCATGTTAGGTATATATGAGATTTTAGTTTTGAATCTGCTTAATAATACACAGGCGCATGTTGATCAAAAATCTCTTCATTAGCAGATAAATTAGAGATTCTGATTGAAATAGTGGTAACGATGCTATCTATAGTGGACTTTGGGTGATTGGACGATACATTGATATATGAGATGGATTTGTTTGGCTTACAAAATGGATAGTATAAACCCGTATCCAAACATTAGGAAATTCACTACTCTGGAGTTAATATCAAATATAATGTTAAGATTAAAGAAATCCTTTAAGAAACCTCTCAGGAATTTCCTCAATCTATTCAATGCAGTTTTAGACTGGCTACGTACAGCTAGAAGTGCATCATCCCTATACAGTCCCCTGGTGAGGAGAGGAAAACTATCCTTAATCTGTGAAAAGAGGTACAGGCCCACTAGGTCAGTCACCTGTGCAGAATCAGATGACCCCATGGTTATATCAAAGAAATTGGTGGAATCAATTCTCTGCCAATCCCGCTTGTTGTAGGAGATGAGGGTCTCCCTTGCCACTAAAATTACATCAATATCTGAACTAGGCATATCTGCAAATTTGCAGACAGAAATCAAGGCTTTATTCAGCAATATAGGAGATATAGAATTATAGTAATTTGAGATATCAAATTGTTTAAAATCTAAATTAGGTTTATCCGTAAGGGAGGATAGGATAACTTCCCCAGTAAATTTCCATAAGGGATCTTATCCCTCATGATGGGAATTATATGATCAATAATATATTTACTGATTCTACCCAAATCAGATTTGGTTAGACAGATCAACCTAATTGAAGGATTTGATGAAAAATTAAACTTATGGTCCTTCAAGAAGGCATGGGAAGTTTTTGGAGCATAAGGCTAGGTTCTGTCAAACAGGTCCAAACCAGAGATGATTTCTAAGTGAGTTTCATTAATCCTATCTACAGCATTTTTGCTTGCATGTTTATAACCAGAGTTTAACTCCTTCAAGATTAAGTCATTATAAATTTTCAGCGGTACAGAATAAATGTTTCTGGTTTTATCCGATAGGATGTGCAAATCAGGAGATGATTTCATTGCGGATATTTTATCAGACAGGAGTTTCTGGAAGGGATTTGTGTATTTGGAGAACTTCAACCGTTTAATCAAATTCATAAGGTCTTGTTCAAATTTAGCAAGAGCTGGGTTGGACGGTGGATTCCTATAAGTTTTGATATAATAGTTGTTCTCGTCATGAGAGTCAGTTCCATTCATACTATTGCTGTCCATTCCGTTATTTTTCATATCAAAGAAGAAAGCACGCCATCTTAACCTATTAATGAATTCTGTGGTTTTATGAACAAGTGATTCCATATATGCATTCTTCGAGAGTATGGGGATATTTTTCGGCGAAAAATCTAAACAATGCTTATTCATAATGCAGCCTATAGGTTCTATTTGTATTTTATTAGAATATATATATTTTTAGGCAAACACTATACACTTCTCTACTCCCTTACTTTTACCCCTCCCCTTACTTAGCGCTCTATAGCTCTTTTGTCTTAATAATGGTCAACCACACAGTAATTTCCCTTTGTTTAACGGTCATTTTTCACAGGAATTTTCAATGGCCAGATAACTGAAGAGATGTTGGCGTGGGTTCCACCCCTGCATCCGAAACTCGGAGTTTTATCATGGCTACCAAATAAGTGTCACATATTTTTACAGATATGTTATGTATATATATATATGTATACATCTGCATGAATGTACATATATAGATGTATATATGTACATATACATACATATATATATATATATATATATATATATATATATATATATATATATCATCATCATCATCGTTTAACGTCCGCTTTCCATGCTAGCATGGGTTGGA
>NC_068989.1:33574080-33575192 GCF_001194135.2 Octopus bimaculoides | reverse complement strand
GTATATATATATATATATATACATGTATATATATATATATAGATGTATATGTATACATGTATATGTATAAATGTATATATATATAGATATAGATGTATACGTATACATGTATCTCTGTAGATGTCTATATATTGATGTATATGTATATATATAGATGTACATGTAATATGTACACATATATATATATACACATATATACATGCATGCATATATACACTCATACACACATACATACATAGGTGCAGGTGTGGCTGTGTGGTAAGAAACTTAGTTCCAAAACACATGGTCCTGGGTTCAGTCCCACAGTGTTGTGACTTGGCATGTTTCTTCTGCTATAGCCTCAGACCAACCAAAGCATTGTGAGTGGATTTTGTAGACAGAGACTGAAAGAAATCAATCGTATGTATATGTATATATTTAAGTGTATGTGTAAGTGTATGTGTGTCTCTGTCTCTGTGTTTCTCCCTCATCACTGCTTCACAACTGCTGTTTGTTTATTTACATCCCCATAATTTACTGGTTTGACTAGAAGAAAGTGATACAATAAGTACCAGGCTTATCAAAATAGAAAAAAATAATAATAAATTAGGTGGCGAGCTGGCAGAAATGTTAGCACGCTGGGCGAAATGCTTAGTGGTATTTTGTCTGCCGTTACGTCCTGAGTTCAAATTCTGCCGAGGTCGACTTTGCCTTTCATCCTTTTGGGGTCAATGAATTAAGTACCAGTTACGCACTGGGGTCAATGTAATCGACTTAATCCCTTTGTCTGTCCTTGTTTGTCCCCTCTATGTTTAGCCCCTTGTGGGCAATAAAGAAATAAGAAACGTTATCACACCGAGTGAAATACTTAGCGGTATTTCGTCTGCTGCTACATTCTGAGTTCAAATTCTCCCAAGGTTGACTCTGCCTTTCATCGTTTCAGGGTCGATTAAATAAGTACCAGTTACACACTGGTTCGATATAATTGACTTAATCCATTTCTCTGTCCCCTCTATGTGTAGCCCCTTGTGGGCAGTAAAGAAATAAAATTAAAATTTGAAAAACCACTAGGCAGTCTCATACTTTTCTTTGCCCACTCAGTTGTATCTATCAATCTATCTTCTATCTATCTA
>NC_068989.1:33569851-33573655 GCF_001194135.2 Octopus bimaculoides | reverse complement strand
GGATCCTTATAATATTTGGAACTTAGATTCAATGCATAAGGGCAGGTATAATGCAGTATGTTTGGTTTGAATTTGAGATGGCTTAAAATTCATACATTTTCGATGTTGATGAAATTTCAACCATGGGTAATTGACACACATCAAGATGTATTCTCAAACTTTCCAACTCTCATGAGGATTTTAAGACCCCCTAATGGGGGCCTTAACTCCCAAATTTTAGTTATTTTTTATGATCTAAAACTAGGTGAAAAGTACTGAATGGATCTTTACGAAATTTGGTAATTATATTCTATGCATAAGGGCCATAATCCCTATGAAAATGCATATATTTTTGCTGTTGATGAAATTTTAACTAGATACTAGATACAAATGAAGTAATATTCTAAAATTTCATCTTCTTAGAAGTTAGAAAGACCTCTTCATAGGGACTTAACACCCACAATTTAGTCATTTTATCTAAGCAAAGACGAATACAGTTGCACTCTTTGAAGCTGTAGGGTCACCTGAGCACAAAAGATGAGCGTTATTTGTAATTCAATCGTACAACAGTGTAAGAGTTTGCTTTGAGATATACTTACATTGTGATTTCTGCAATGTGGTGCATAAATTGTCAAGTAAATGAGAGGCATCTTTGCCTCCACTGATTCAGTTGCAAAGTGTTGAGTAAAGTTATTTCCTTGCAGACCTCCTTTCAGTCTTTTTATTATCTCTGGGTCACATATAGTCCCTAGGTGGTAACATTGATTTCAAGGCCTTCCCAAATGAGTGACTGGTTATTCAAAGACATTTATAGGTTGGAAATTTATTCTGTCCAGTTACCTATCGGTATAGTGGTCAGTTGCAAACTCCAGAGGTGACACTTTCATTTCCCCTTAGCCCTCACGTCACATAGTTGTTAATGTTTATTTCAGTTGGGTCACACACTTTCAATTGCTATAGATCTATATTGCATCTTACGGTGGTGCCTGTCACCTGTATGGTGAGGAATCCTACATTGGGGAGTAGTAACGACTAGGCTAGGGTAGCTGACTGCTTATTGTGATCATTTGTCTTTTCGTTTCTTGTAGCTTTTACAAACCTAGTGAACATACATATATTTCCTATTTCAAAGAAATTCGAACAATAGATATAACACCCAAGTCAAAAAGATTCTCAGCAACTCAGCTTCTCTGGTTGACATTAAGACACCCACCCCCAAGTGGGGGCTTAACTCCCACACTTTAGAGCTCCATGACCTCCATTTTCAGGAGCAAAATCCTTTTAACAAGTTCCATAAGACTGGAATTTTTGAATCTGCGCATAAAGATCAGTAGTATCGGATACATGTGTCATGATTAGAATTTTTTACGGTGTGTAAAGAGGGAAAGAACCCTCATCTGCAATTTTGATGAAATTCGAATCATAGGTATTCCAGTTCATTAGAGAAAATATAACAGAAAAGTCTAATTCTTCCATTGCATGTAACACGGTCAACACAGGGTTTCTCTGCTAGTGTATATATATATATATATATATATATATATATATATATATATATATATATATATATGTAAAGTAGTTGCATGCTGTCAACTTAATGTGACAGTCCCATGAAGGGAATAATACTACTGCTATTTAGCCCTAGGAAGCTGCACCACTTCATGTCGGCCTTAACACATTTCCTGTGTCCTTATGTTTACAAGGTCACATTAAGTTGACAGCATGCAACTACTTTATCATATCACTACTGCATAAATCTCTCTGAGAGATTTAGAAATGTATTATTTCTATTTTTGAAATCAGTGAATGTGTTTCACTAGAATTATTATATGTTTACAAGAGCTTGACAGGCATCTCCAACTAGCAAGTCATGCTACTTCAGAGTTGAGTTTATGAGTTTGGGTATAGAGAACGTTGCGTGCGGTGAGTTAAATTGTTTGTGAATTATTGAAATTGTTGCAAAATATTGTTGAAGAAATTGTTAATTATTATTGTTGAACGTTATTTTGAAATTGGTGTACTACTCATTGTTGGGTATGGAAACAACGAGCTATGCTGAGGCAGCAGGCAAAAGTCTGTCTGTTGAAACAATGCAAATGACGGAGGTAAAGATAGACATTAACAAGGTTTTAAAACACAAGAAGTTGATAGTGAAGGAAGGAGATTACCTTAAAGTGATGCCTCCCATAGAAGACACGCAACGCGTGGAAAGAAGAATGATAGTGTACAGAACACTAAACGTTGAAAGTAAGAAGGTAGAAATTGCAGCAACGGACAACATAGAAGAATGCCTCAGTGAAGTGAAGGGAATGACGACCTTCTATTCAAAAGGTAGAAAATACGGTAAAGTGGAGATGCGATTTAAGAACGAGGAGGATGCGAAAAAGCTCTCCACTGTGGCCTTGAGGACGACAAAGTGGGCACTCTTGCCAACTTACTGTGGAAGATGTCCAGCGAGAATAAGTATAGAAAAAGTACTCCCCGAGATCAATGTAGAATGAATGGTGGCAGTGATTGTATTTAATTGCAAGGAAGAGGTGGAAGTGGTAAAGGTGGAGAAATCGAGAGAAATCAACTGGTGGGGCTTTAGGTTGGAAGTTCTAATCCATGTGACCCTGCCAGATCTGCACAACATAGCAGAAGAATTGGAGCTCCCTGAAGGAACATGACTGAGAGTTGTGATAGAGGGAAGACCACCAATATGTTACAAATGTAAAAATAGGGGACACATGCAGGCAACGTGTCCCCTCAGAGAAGTACAAACAGTGGAAGTAGTAGCGAATAAAGAAGTGGTAGAAGAAGGAAAAAAGAAAGAAGAGAAAAAAGTGGAGGAAATAACGGCAGGAAGAAAGAGAGTTCGAGTCGACTCTCCGCTAAAAAGCCCAAAGAAAAAGGAAAGGAAAAAGAATGCAGCTGAGAATAAAGAAAGTACAGAGAAGAGAACTTCAGAACTAGAGGAAGCAAATTCAAAATTTGAAAAGGCAGTGAGAATTATGGCATGAAAAGGAAGATTAGAGAAGCAACTACAACACGTGGTGAAAACAGGAAGACCGGAAATTGAGAACATTGATATTTTACCAGAAAGAGATGGAACTAGAAAAAAAAAATAGTGAAAATTAAAGGTTTGATGAGAGTTAAGTTGAGCACAGATATGTTTGAAGCAAACCAAAGAGCAGTACTAATAGAGAAAGACACAGCTGAAAAATTAAAAGAGTTGTTCCCAGATATAATTAAGAACATTAAAATATTTGTTCGATACAAGAGTCTGCCTAATGTAATTGGGTTGGACGATGTAACCAAACTTATAACAGACGAAGACGGTAAATAAAATGTATAAATAGAACGGTAAAATGAAACTGCGAGCTTTGGAGGGGCTCGTAAGCCATTTCATTCTTTTCATTTTAACAATTCATATTTTCATTCATTAAATGTACCCCACGTTTTGTACTACATTGTCTGTCCATGTAATGTCCCTCTCTAAGTTGTGGCCGTAGTGCCAATAATAAAGAGAAAAAGTCATGCTACTCCAGACTGATGATGAGCAAAGACTCAGAAACATGCCTCTGGATGCAGGTGCTTGTCTCCCCCTTGCAAACAAGGACACAGGAAATGTGTCAAGGCCAACAGGAAGCAGCGCACAACTTCCTAGGGCTAAATAGCAGTAGTATTATTCCCTTCATGGGACAGTCACATTAAGTTGACAGCATACAACTACTTTATTGTATCACTACTGCATAAATCTCTCCGAGAGATTTAGAAATGTATTATTTCTATTTATATATATACCAAATATACACAATATGTCACATTCTTTATTATATATAT
>NC_068989.1:33558969-33569313 GCF_001194135.2 Octopus bimaculoides | reverse complement strand
TCAGGGTACTTGATTCCACGCAAAAAAAATCCGATTATTTTTTTATCCTTAGTGAAAATCGTGCGGGTGAAATGATCAATGCGGTGGGGGTGGGTGAAATTCCCGAGGCTTCCACCTCACCCAACCCCGTTTTCAGACCTCAAAAAGGGTTTTGTAGCATATTAGGAGGTCACAGGAAGTCATTCAATGAAAAACAAAAAGAAATTTCCAATGATTCCGGGATGGGGGTGGTCCTCCCTCCTTTCTGAACCAAAATAAGGGATTTGCAGCATATTAGGTCAGGGTACTTGATTCCACGCAAAAAATCCGATTTTTCGTTTCTGTGAAAATCGTGTGGATGTTAATATAAAAATTTAGGATCTTTCTGATTTGATGGGCACCACTTGTTTTCTTAACAAAACACTTTCAAACTTGGGATACTAGTAGAATGTGTCATATAAAACATCTTTTTCTCTTAGCTTTCTTAACAAAAATTTTTTCTTAATAAGTTATTTCATGTTAAAGTTGTCGTATTTCTGTAATTTCAACCAATCACTGACGTCTACTCAGCTGAATACAGTTACTGCTGTTTTTGTAAACAATAATTTTTGCCAGCGTCAAGAGTGTTATTCCCTGTTTAATTATATCATTATTCCCTAGTAAGGGTTTAGGGTTTTAGGGTTAGAGTTAGGGTTAGGGTTGGGGTTAGGGTTAAGGTTAGGGTTATGAGTGAGGTTATGGCAAAAATAATCATAACCCTAACCGTAACCCTAAAACCCTAAAGCTAAAACCAGTACAAACGCACGAACGATGTCATAAATAACAGTACCACCAATAGTTGTCGTTGACAAACTACGGCACTAATTTTATTCAAGGGAAAAGATCCCATGACACCGTTAGAACATGTTGTTTACATTCCACGGCAGTAATTGTTTTCACCTCAATAGACGTCAGTGATTGGTTGAAATTACCGAAATACGACAATTTTTTTACATAAAATAACTTCGAATACAAAATTTTTTATCTGTTCTATAACACAAAATATACAAGTATACGAAGTTTGAAAGTGTTTCGGTACCAAAAACACTACATAAAACATAAATGAAAAGTGTTGCCCGTCAAATCAGAAAGATCCAAAATTTACCCTCAACAGATCACCCGACTGATTGGCATGACGTTTTTCGTGGCCAACGCGTCGACTTCGGAATTCCCTCCCTGTCCATTTGTTTTCTGCAACCGTCAACTTGTAGTTGTTGGTCATATTAGTCTCAGTATTTGTGAAGGCCACGAACACAATACAAGATGAGTCGTTGCTTCTATGGATTGAGAGATCACAGCTCCGCTATAACGGACAAGTGATTAGAATGCTGCAGAAAAGGATTGTAAAATAAATTCTTCAAGCCGAGCCATCCAGCAGTAGACCTAGGGGTAGACCAAGCACGAAATGGTTGGATAATAGTTTCAGTTGGTCACCCTTGGGAATCCCGTCAGCAAGTCTAATGACGGCTACTTTTGTTTGAATCCTACAGAGATGTCTGTTCTACAAACTTCCCTAGAAAAATGAGTGGAGAAGACGGATGGATTCTCTAAAGAAAATAACAAAAGAGAAAGAGAGAGAAAGTCTAATATTGACAGCATTTTGAAAATAAACGGAAATAATATAGACGCATGCGCACTCGTGGGACCCGGAAGTATTAGATTTGTTGTGTGAATTTCTTTATGTTCCCAAATTGAATTTGATATTTATCATTGTCAGGATCATATTTACCTATCCTTAAAATAATTGTATAAATCATGGGAGAGTCTCCTAGTTGGGGTTCACCCGCATTGTTTAACGTCAGTCGTGGATCGAGCGATGATAAGTTTGGAGTTCCAAGTACTGTTAGTGGAGACAGTCCTACAAGCGGAGGAAGCCCTTCAAAATTACCATGGGGTTCGCCTTTTTCACCAAATAACCAGTCATATGTTTCGCCACTTTGCTCCTCGAGTCCTAATCTATCGTCCACTGATTCGAGTCGATCCCTTGGACATGACAATCGTAGTGGAAATCATTATTTTCAACAAAGACATCCTCATCGAATAAACTCACCAATTTCAACCCCTTACAATTGTCGCAACCCCTTGCTTCCTCCACGTTCTGCTTACCCTCATTACCAACAAGATCAAAATTGTCATATTCCTCGATGTCCTGCAACTAGAAACGACAGATACTCCCGTCACAGTACTCCTTATAGTTCTAAAGTAGGTATTTACTTTTTTTTTTCTTTGACGTTTCATTTTCTTTTATAAAGAAGAATGAGAAGAAGGACTATCTTTTGGAAATTCTCTATAACCTTATTTTGCATTCGTCTTTATTTTAAAATAATCTTAACTGAAAAAAATTGTTGTGCATGCTCGTGCGCGCGCAAACATGTACATATATGTGTATATATATTGTGAGTGTTCAATAAAATTACAGAACGCACTCAAAGAATTAAGTTTTAAGATCTTCGAATAAGTATTGCTTTGGTAGTTATATTCACCCCGATTTACTGTTTCTTGCAGTCTATCAAACATTTCTGACTTCAGCAGTCAATTAGGGGGTCAGAAGTTTCACTTCGTGTATTTTCCATTCATATTTGGGGAGGGGGGGCATAGAAAGGTATTATGAACGAGTGAGTAGATGTAAATGAATCATATGTGAAACTTGATATTCATTGTAGATCACCCGAGAAAGCAAGTGGTTATAGGATTTAAAAAGCGGCATCTAGAGTCCGAAGAAACTAATAATAGCTTGCAATAGGAAAAAAGAAATAAATAAAATTCGTAAATTATACCTTACGATCGTACTTTTGAACTAAAGTTCGTGATTTGATGGGAATTGTAACGTTTTAGACAAACTGATCCTTGGATGAATTCGGAAAACAAAATATTGGAAGTGGTGGATTCTCTGTCGGCTTCGATGATTAACATTCAATTATTCTATTAACTTGTGAAATGAACATATAAGTGGCTGAGTATTCTGTGGACAAGGCCAAATCAGTACGACATAGTGCGTGACAAGATTGCAATTTTGAATTCCAGTCTAGAGAAGAATCGGTTCCAGTATTAGAGTAGTGCTTTATTTATTGACTCCGAACAGTTGAAAAGCAAAGTTGACTTCGGCGAGATTTGAACCAAGAGCTTAGTGAGCTGGAACGATGACCACCATCCATTGTAGTTGACTACTCTTACGACTCAGCTAACTTGTCACCTTATATAGATTCTATAATAAAATTATACTCTTTTACTGTGTACAATTATACTAAACTAAAGACAAATAATAAATTAGTACATGTGAAGAATTTCAGCGCAATTCAACGAAATGGGGAATGTATAAAACATGTTGCTTCACATGAAAAACCGAAACGAAAACAGAATAGCTTTTACTACCGACAGTTGTGGTGCCGCAGGGCTTGCAAAAGTAGGGAGTCCTTAATTTCTATTTACTGATTTTTTGTTCAGAAAATTTAAATATTTACGTATTAGTTTTATATTAATCACAGAGATTCTGGGTTAGGGTAATGTAGGAACATTACATTTACACTTGTTTTTGTCCCCCACGCTCTTCAGAGATTATGAACAAGAAAAATAAGTATTTGTTAACATAGGATTTAGTGACTAATTTATTTGGCGGACAAATTACTTGAACTTGCATTGTAAAGTATTTTCTTTTTCTACTTTCAGGTCAGTTTTAATAACAGCAGATCTTTCAGTGATGATAATATTGCAAATTATTTTAAGCCATCTATGCTAGAAGATCCTTGGAAAAATTTTAAGTGTAAGTTTAGATAATAATAATAGTAATAATTATAATTATAAACAATTTCAATATTTTTAGAAAAAGTTTAATTTTGACCTTTGATATCTTCAGTTACAGGCAATTTTTTTTATTGAATTTCGTCTGATTTGAAATTAAACCATTAGGTACCAATCAAGACAACTTTTGTAAAGAATGGGTTTAGTTAACTGATTAAGTCCTTGTATGTTTTAATTTTGTTTATATATAACGTTTATAGGTTCTTTGAGTTTGATACTGTTAATGTTCCTTTTAAACTCTAGCAGGTCAACACCTGCAGAAAAGACATGAGAAGGAAGAAGATTCCAGAGGGATGATATAATTGGAAGGAAGGACTGAGTGTAATGGTTAGTATGGAGCAAGTGGGGTAGTATGAAACTAGCCAGCTTTGAGAAACAGGAGTCATTATAGTAGTGATAAAAAGGGGAGACAGCAAATCTGAGGATCAGAGCCAATCAGTTATGTGACCTTTTTCTGGATCTGTCTGTATGTAGCAGTAGCACCATCTTAGATGTAAGTGCAGTATACCATTGTGGCCCTCAGTCAAGCCATACTGAGTGTCAATAACTATTGTGACTGAAATATATTCTGCTCTGAAAAGAGGGGCCAGTTTTCACATCCTATTAAGGATGTGCTTTTACCATGTAAGATCCTTGGTGATAGTGAGGTCTACATTTGGAGTGACCATGAGGGCTTTACCTGAGTGCTTCTCATGCTTGGAGAGGTATGTGGTAATGTTTTGTTAATTTTTTTTTTCTGTTAAAAGATAAGATTGATACCTCTACTACCACCACTACAACTGGAGGATGCTTTCGTGAAGTCACTGCAAGTTTGGCATGTAGATGAAGCATGTTTGCGAAAGGTTAGAGAGAAATGAAAGGTTATATCAACTGCATCAAGGTGGGCATTGTTGGATGTGGTGACAAATAGTTCATTGCTTATTTGTGCTGGTGATATGATAAATGAAGTGAAACTCCAAAACTGTCTAAAGTTGTTGTGTGCATCAATATCATTGCCCTAAATAAAATAAAGCCTAAAAAATTATGAAAAGTTTAGAGGGAAAAGTAAAAGGACACTTTAAACTAATGATAAAATGTTTTCATAATTAAATTTCAAAGTAGTAAAGAGGTGTTGTCTGACAGGTTTTTGGTTGAACATATTGGTATTCTATAGAAATAGAGCAAGAATGTGAAGATCAGAATATTTTAAGAGAAAGTTAGTTTTGACTTTTAATGTTTTCAGTTACAGACTATTTTTGTTGAATTTTGTCTAACTTGAAACTAAAACATGATATACTAATCATGGCAAACTTTTGTAACATATGGGTTTAGTTAATTAAGTCCTAATATGTTTTTTCTTTTATATTTGCTGAATCTAGAGGAATAGAAAGTGCCATGACCTTTATAGGTTCATTGAGACTGTTCAGTTAATGTATTGGATAAAAATGCAAAATTTAAGATTAACAACCCAGAAAACAAACATTGCAGAGAAGAAAAATACTTCTCTGTTTAAATCTTTCATCTAAAGAAGGAGTGGAGAACTTTTTAGTACCTTGAGTAAATTGATGTTGAAAAAAATAATGAAATCTTAAGTTTCACAAATTCATAGATTTGAAATTATATTAAATTACTTCAGACTTAATGCATTTTTTTCAAATGGACTTTTAAAGACTTCATCTGTCAGTGGTCCTCCAACTCAATCTAAAGTATATTTCTTGTAAAATTTCTCTGAAAAATGAAACAAACTAATTTCATTTTTGAGCTTCATTTAGAATTTAACATCTAAAACTTTTTTTATTTTTCAGCTTTGAATGAAAAAGAAAAGGCTGTTTGATTCTTACCTTTTTGATTAGTCAAGCAATTTTTCTTCATACTCTAACACTGCCATCATTATTCATCTTAAAGTCTTTCAACAGTTTTCTTAATGAACAATATTGGGTAATTCTTTGATATATGTTTCTTTGCTTTAGTTGAAAGAAATCATCATTTTACATATTTTAATAAGTCATACAGACTTCAAAAACATTCTGTGTCATTTTACAACTTTTCATTGTCTCAAATCCATTATATTAACAGACATAAAGAATGATATTTTTTGAATGGCTCATTGATTTCAAACATCACTCCAGTAGGCAGCATTGCTAATATGAGAAGCAGCGACACTTACTGTGCTTGTATAAATATTTTGTTGATAATGTTAGGATAGCTCCAGTTACTGTCATTTTGTTATGTTAAAAGAAATTCCTCTATTTAAATTCAGATATTATAGTGACCAGTTTGATTTATCTAGCATGTAGGGAGTGGTTGCTCAACTTGCTAGAAAAAGTAACCAAATTACACCCTGTGAGCTTAAGAAGGAAGGACACATTGCATTATGTTAAAACATGCTCCTAAAAAGAGTGGTCCTGGTTAAATTACTATTTTTGGCAATATCTGAACTTTGCAGAAATACACAACACTTGCGAGTGGAAGTTGTATATCCCAGAAAAATTCAAGAGGGACTGTTAGGTTATTTTATATAATAAAGTTTTGTGCATATATTACTAAGTCAAATTTACAGCAACAGTTGTCTTCTATTATTGAAGAGGTATACATCAAAATATGTCGGTGTTTATGTGTAAATGAGTATGATACTTTCCCTATAAACTCTTCACTCTGTTCTTTTTGACACAACAGCTGTTCACTTTCTGTAAGATACAAAGATGAGGTGAATAAAAAAGAACTATATCTAATGACATAGTATTGGCTCTCCTTGTAGAAATAGTGAGAACATTTACTTGTTTAAAGATATATATTTAATTTTCAAGTATCATTTAATTTCTCTGTATAATGGCTACTAGAAAAGTAAAAAAGAAAAATAGAAAACAAGATATTCCCTTTTTTTTTCAAAGAACTTATATATTTCTTGTTTTCAGATTTATATATTCTCTGAAATTTTATGTTTTAATTTACCTAAATACCCATTTTAGCATTTAAGTATTTTGAGTTTACCAATTGCATGTTGGTAAGATTACATTATTGATGACATTAATTTCACAATTGCTATTTTTTATTCACTAAAATTTATAGAGAAGTTAAGTTAGTATTATGTATTATTTTCCTTCTCACAAAGATACTGAGTGCTGACAATTTCTTTATTAAAAAATTGAAAAAAATCAAACAGTTTGATGTATTTAATGCATGTCACTGCCAAAAGGAAATTGATTTAATTTTTGATATATTGTAAATAAAAAATTTTTTTATGAACATGAATTATTTGTTTCTGCAGTTTGTATATCTTGGTGAAACCGAAGTAAATAAAAAGACATAATATTGTAAATACATTTATAAGCAATAAGTTATAAATAAATCTATACACTGTGTTACATATATTGTAGTTTTATTTCCCTGTAGTTTTATTGCTGAGTTTTCGCAGTGAAATTTTGCACTGGGGAGTGACCTCATGAATTACTTTGTATATATCAGCTCTCAATATATAACAAGCTCCAAGTGTTTCTTGATAATGTAACTAAAACATACCAGAAAGACTAAACCAAACTACTTTTAATGTTTCATTGAAAGTGGTAAGTACACAAATAATTTAAAAGAAGTCTCAATATACCTTAGCTCTGGGGAGAAAAATAGAGCAGCAGCTAAAAATTACAATTTTTGTGAAACATGTAAGAATGCATTGTTTTATGCACCAACCCATCAAATCAGAATCTTCACAAGTATCAGGTCACCAAATAACTGGAGCTTGTCAGTACAAAGAATGTTTGAAGTTACAGAGTGTAAGCTATCTTAAAAAAAGTGTCTTCATTGTAAGACTTGGTGTGTTCTTTAATGTCATAATGGGGACGTGACAGTAGTTTTTATTGCAAAGCTAACACTGAATGAACTAGTTTCATTTTCCTTGCTATGTCTGAAAAAGTGAATAAATACTTGTAAATTTTTCATATATGTACAATTTACATGAAGCACACCACAATAGTGATAGCAGTAGTATTTTCTGTTTGTTTCAGTTATTGTGGAATGTTAAACCATGACCCAGAACCTTTAAGATAGTCATTTAATTTGCTAGAAATAGTTGTTTAATATCATTAAAATCAAACCATAGAGTTTAAAAAATGGAAAGATGCATTGTTGATGTGATCCCACTGAAGAAATCCTTTGTAAATGATGACCTTTCAGAATTTCAGTTATTTTAAATGTCCACAAAAACAATACTAAAGGGCTTGTTAAGGTTTCAGTTAACCGTGCTGATTTTACATTGCAATAAAAAAAAGTACAGGCATTGTACTCTTCTAGCATATTTAACCCATTATAAATGGTAGCAAAATCATCAGCTTTGAGAAGCATTTTGAAAAGGAATGACATGTTGTCCTAGATGCACAGAACAAAAAGAAAACAGAATTATTTAATCAAAGTTGTGCTGGATCAAGGCTAAATGAAATTACTGCAACACACATGACGATTCAGTGAAGTGTGTTGGGCAACGACTGGAGAAACTAACGGCTTTAATTAATATAAAATTGAGAAATATGAAAGAAAATAACTTAAATTATACTGTAAACACGTGTAAGCTATTTCCCCTTATCCATTATTTTATTAAAATAGCACATCAATTTGAGAGTTGTGTTAATGTCTAATTTTTAGAAATTCGCTAAACAAACTCTTGAAATTTGAGTAAAAAAATTTTGTTTGGTTTTGGCTCAGTTTTAATATTCTGAGCTCCATCTCAGTTTGAATGAAATCCTACTTTCCTAAAATTCTATCCATCTGTCTTCAATACTATTCCTTGGAGGGTCATGAAGGTAGAATCCTCAGACACCTCTTTCATAGGGTCATATCAGAAGCAACTATCATTAGACTTCCTGGATGGATCTGATCTGTAAGCATGACCAACTGAGGCTATGAATATTATCCAGCCATCTTATTCTTGATTTACCTTTCAGTTGGCTTAGCTTGAAGAATCCATCTTACAATTCTTTCTTGTGACATTTAAAATGTCATATGTCTATAGTACTGGAACTGGTATCTCAATGCAGAGAAGTAGTTGCTTAACATGGAGAGAGTCCCTGATCTCTGAGCTATGCATCTAGCTGAATAGTGTTACTCCAGAGATCCTTCAGAGGAACTCCATTTCAGCCACTTATATTTGTAATCATTCTCATCATCATCGTTGTTTAACATCCACTTTCCATGCTAGCATGGGTGGAAAGGTTTAACTGAGAACTGGCAGGCCAGGAGGCTGCACCAGGCTCCAATCTGATTTGGCAAGGTTTCTACAGCTGGATGCCCTTCCTAATGCCAACCACTCCACGAGTGTAGTGGGTGCTTTTTATGGGAGCCAGTCAGGTGGCACTGGCATCAGCCATGCTCAAATGGTGTTTTTTACATGCCAGTCAGGTGACACTGACATCGGCCATGCTTGAATGGTATTTTTTACATGTCACCAACATTGGTGCCTAGTCTAAGCAATCCCAAACATAATTCACCCCCAGCCAAATATTATCACTGAGGGAGTCCAGCTGAAGTGTGTGGAGAGCTTCAAGTATCTTGGCAGTACAATCTCAGCTGATGGACCACTGAACAGTAAAATCCTATCCAGAATCCACAAGGCCAGCAAGCATTTGGAAGACTGACTGTGGAAGTCCTCCAACAGACTGTCAATAAATCTCAAGACCTACAAAGTTGTAGTTGTGTCTACACTGTGTGTGTGTGTGCATATGAACACATACACATATCTTTTAAAGTTCAAATTCAATGGAACGTCAAGCTTGTTCAGCTACAGAAGAAAGCGTTGCCTTCTGGTATTTTTATAATGGTAGATAGATGGAAAGCCTTGTCAAAAGATAGAGGTTTGTAGAGTGAATTTTACATATTTTTAATAAAAATTACAATGAGAGGAATTTTTATTGTAGGCTGTGAAATATTTTCATGCATCATTCAACTACCAGATTGAGAAACCCTTTAAAACGTTGGGATGCTTTTTGTCTCCTTATATATTGTGTTTTTAAACACAGTAAATCCATAAGAGATGTTACTTCTGGATCAATACTGTAGTAAGTTACCTTTCAATGATGTATTTACATTAAGTAGGATACATACATGGCTATTTAAATTAATGATGCTTGTATTGCATATAACAAATATATATCATCATCATGGTTATCATCATCATCATCATCATCGTTTAACGTCTGCTTTCCATGCTAGCATGGGTTGGACGATTTGACTGAGGACTGGTGAAACCGGATGGCAACACCAGGCTCCAGTCTTATTTTGCAGAGTTTCTACAGCTTTATGCCCTTCCTAACGCCAACCACTCAGAGAGTGTAGTGGGTGCTTTTACGTGTCACCCGCACGAAAACGGCCACGCTCGAAATGGTGTCTTTTATGTGCCACCCGCACAAGCCAGTCCAGGGGCACTGGCAACGATCTCGCTCGAAAATCCTACAGGAGCCAGTCAGGCGGTACTGACAACGGCCACGCTCAAAATGGTGCATCTCATGTGCCACCCGCACAAGAACCAGTCCAGGGGCACTGGCAACGATCTTACTTGGCTTG
>NC_068989.1:33555465-33556598 GCF_001194135.2 Octopus bimaculoides | reverse complement strand
CCTATTTCCTCGGTAAATAAATATTGTTGTGTTGATGATTCAGAGTTCTGTGTTTCGTTGTTATTTTGAATTTAATATAGGAAAGCGGGTGTACACCTAATGGTGTATAACCACTTTCCTATAATAGGTGACCCCGAATGAAGAACGACTGCAGCCGACAATCTGAACTGCGACCAATAATACTACAATTGGTACCCCGAGCTAAAAAGATCTACAGACCTCGTTTCAACAGCCATTGAATTTGTATGTTTCGCGACGTTCAACATCAGGATTGCCTCTACATTCTCATCAAATACAAGTGAAAAGCTAAGAAAATTTTTTCTACGTTAAAGTTTCTCATTTTGTCAATGACTTCCAAAGTCTATAACCAAAAACTTCTTTATTGCTAAGACCCTTGTGGTTTTTCACACAAAAAACTTCACGGTTATTTCATCCTAACAACTTTTTGAGCAATTTTCTACATGTTTCACGAGACGTCAATTCATTCTTACACAGCGTCCTTTTCTTGCTGAAAATAGCAGTAAAATGTACAGTTACATTTCAGTCTCCGAATTCATGACAGCATTTCACAATGCCACTCAACGGTACCTCTCAAATAGACACCCTGTCCAATTTCTCTCTCCTGATACGCACCAACAGCTACCATCCCGCTTCTAATGGAATGGTTGAGCGTTTTCATAGGCAATTTAAGGCTTCCTTACACGCTTCGCCCAACCCGCAGTCTTGGGTTGAATTTCTTCAAGGTCGACGCTAATGGTCGTACAGAGATTGTGTCTGTCGACTGTCTGAAAAAGCGTACCTTTTCAAACACCACTGTCAACATCATTACCACCACACATAGAGAACACAGCCAGTTTACAGCGACGACATCAACAACCACGACGAACTACAAGCATCGCCCCCCCGACGTCGCCATCAGCAATACAACTCAATGTACTACCAGCATCGTCAACATGATTTCTACACATACACAAGCAACCAACATCAACAAGCGCGGTTTTATCTCAACTCTGTTAGAGTGGATGTTTTCCACTCACGATCAACAGACCAGCTAAAATGTTCAGTACCAGGTAACAGGTCCCAATTAGCATACGACGCTCAACTACAGCTCTGCTCACTGACCACAACTTCCT
>NC_068989.1:33554526-33555455 GCF_001194135.2 Octopus bimaculoides | reverse complement strand
TTCTCGGTCGGCCGGCCATGAGCATGGACGGGTCAAGCTTTCTCTCCAGCATTCCAACGTCTCAGCAACCATGCCTATTTCCTCGGTAAATAAATATTGTTGTGTTGATGGTTCAGAGTTCTGCGTTTCGTTGTTATTTTGAATTTAATATAGGAAAGCGGGTGTACACCTAATGGTGTATAACCACTTTCCTATAACTTTAACTGAGATTATCCTAGCATTTACAATTAAGGGAATTTAAAATCAAACTGTAGATATAGCTCTTTATCTGGAGCTCTCTCATTTGCTCCAGATAAGGGAGCAGGGGACCCTATCAAAGACTTTCTCCATGTCAACAAAAGCAGAGGTTTATTTTTGGTTAAATACTTCTGCCAGGAAGATAGCATCAGTAGTGCTTCTTCCTGGCACAAAACCAAACTGCATCTCATCAAAGCTCTCTTCCTAGTTAATTGAGCTTTCTGTAACTTTTATCACATGGTCCAGCAATTTGATACTTCAGTAATTATTTCTGTCTAAGGCATCACCTTTACCTTTGTAGCAGTTGACTAAAAGATTGTTACACCAATTTTTGGATATGGTCTCGTGGATGACTCAGTTAACTATATATATATGAGAAAAACTAGAGGTAGTTGATAGCTTCCGCTATCTGGGTGACCAAGTTAGTAGTGGGGGTGGGTGCACTGAAAGTGTAGCTGCTAGAATAAGAATAGCCTGGGCAAAGTTTAGAGAGCTCTTACCTCTGCTGGCGAGAAAGGGACTCTCACTCAGAGTAAAAGGCAGACTGTATGACGCATGTGTACGAACAGCCATGCTACATGGCAGTGAAACATGGGCTGTGACTGCTGAGGACATGCGTAAGCTCGCAAGGAATGAAGCAAGTATGCTCCGCTGGATGTGTAATGTCAGTGTGCATACCCGTCAGAGTGTAA
>NC_068989.1:33552360-33554075 GCF_001194135.2 Octopus bimaculoides | reverse complement strand
TTGGAAATGTGCTGTGCGTGAGAAGACCCGGCAAGCCAAGTGAGATCATTGCCAGTGCCCCTGGACTGGCTCTTGTGCGGGTGGCACATAAAAGACACCATTTTGAGTGTGGCCGTTGCCAGTACCGCCTGACTGGCCCTCATGCGGTTGACACGTAAAAGCACCCACTACACTCTCTGAGTGGTTGGCGTTAGGAAGGGCATCCAGCTGTAGAAACTCTGCCAAATTGGATTGGAGCCTGGTGTTGCCATCCGGTTTCACCAGTCCTCAGTCAAATCGTCCAACCCATGCTAGCATGGAAAGCGGACGTTAAACAATGATGATGATGATGATGATAATATATATATATATATAATGTTACTAAAAGTGACTAAGGGTGTCAGCACCAAGTCCTTCCTGGCACAAACCCAAATTGTATCTCATCTAAGCTAACTCTCTTGCTAATTAGTTGAGCTATGACCTTTTCTGTAACTTTTATCATATGATCCAGCAATTTGATACCTCAGTAATTATTTCTAAGACATCACCTTTACCTTTGTAGCAGTTGACTCAGTCGCTAAAAGTGACTAAGGGTGCCAGCACCAGCATTGCTAAAAATAAGAATGAAGACAACTCTTGGTCAAGAAAAGAGCATTTTCAGTTCAAAGAGTGCTATCTATTGACTGACAAGGGAAACAGCCTCCCTACAGCAAGTGAGGGCACCACCAGATTGCCGGTGATTTTGGATTGAATTAATCCTTGTTGGTGACACTACTCCATTGCCTAGGGTTAAGCTAACTCAACTTGTCAGTTTATAGAAAATACCATAAGAAACAGTGGCAGATTCAGTAGAATGCTCTGTTCCTGGCTAAGAGTTGTCTTGACTCTTATTTCTAGCAATGCTGGTACTGACTTGCACCCTTAGTCACTTTTAGTCATGTTTTGTACTTGTGCCTTTTGATTTTAAATTGCAACTAGTCATTTTAATAATTTATAATTATCACTTTACCATTTTACTGAATCAACCACTGATTTGTATGGTATGTTCTATAGTGTCACCAATGAGGATTAATTCAATCCAAAATCACCAGTGATTTGGCACTCTTGTTTGCTGTAGGGAGGCTGTCTCCCTTGTCAATCAATAAATAGTACTCTTTCAAATTCTGCTGAGGTTGACTTTGCCTTTCATCCTTTTGAGGTCGATAAATTAAGTACCAGTCAGGTACTGGAGTCAATTTAATTGACTGGCCCCCTCCTCCAAAATTTCAGGCGTTGTGCCTTGAGTAGAAAAGAATAAATAGTGCTCTTTGAACAGAAAATGCTCAGTTCATGGCTAAGAGTTGTCTTGACTCTTATTTCTAGCAATGCTGGTGCTGACTTGCACTCTTAGTCACTTTTAGTCATGTTTTGTACTTGTGCCTTTTAGTTTTAAATTGTGTCTAGCCATTTTAATAATGTATGTATATATATATATATATGAGTATATGCATATATATGTACATGTATGTATATACGTTCATCTACATGTACATATAGATACATAACTGGGTACATGACGTGGCAAAAGAACAAGGACAAAATGGTAAACAAGGTGCAACAAACAAGCAGGCCACATAGAAACATCCCCTTCATCAGCTGCCACCATTAAAACTCCGGCGTTTCGAAGAATTAAGGCAGTACGCATCGTTAAAATGGTTCTTCCCATGAACACAAATTAAATTGTTTTCGTGGAGGGT
>NC_068989.1:33547911-33550346 GCF_001194135.2 Octopus bimaculoides | reverse complement strand
GCCATCCGGTTTCACCAGTCCTCAGTCAAATCGTCCAACCCATGCTAGCATGGAAAGCGGACGTTAAACGATGATGATGATGTATGTATATACGTTCATCTACATGTACATATAGATACATAACTGGGTACATGACGTTGCAAAAAAACAAGGACAAAATGGTAAACAAGGTGCAACAAACAAGCAGGCCACATAGAAACATCCCCTTCATCAGCTGCCACTATTAAAACTCCGGCGTTTCGAAGAATTAAGGCAGTACGCATTGTTAAAATGGTTCTTCCCACGAACACAAATTAAATTGTTTTCGTGGAGGATAGTGGCAGACGGAAAACAAGACATATATATATACAGAGTTGGCCACCATTAATTGAAAAGTTAACCTTGTTAATTGTTAATCCGTTAACCAAAATGTTGACTTCGTTAATTGTTCATTTATTTAGGAGTTTATATTTAATCAGCTACTCTACTGGCTATTGTTTACTTGATTTCTATTCTAATTTTAGTGTTACATATCAGTCAATCACTTAAATTGATTAAATGTATGTTTAGACTGATGTATACATTGTAACATGCTCTTGTGTCTATGGTTTATTAATTAGTATTTTGATGTAAGAATTTGGTAAATTTTGTCAACACACAATTCGCACAGTTTCCTTCCTTTACTATATTGGTTCGGCTCCACTAATTATTCCCCAGGTAATTTCTTATCTTTTATTGACCAAATTAATTTGCTTAAACTAGTATTATTCCTCTTATTTGCTGTCTGTAAATGAGTTTTCACAACTGGCAATTCTTCTTTTTATATGTTTCACAAGTGCCAATATAATAATATATGTGACCTTCTGAGATTAGCTTACACTTGTATACCGTTTCCTTAATTTTGCAGTTAGATTCGAGGGGACATAATCTATTGTTTGCACAATCACATTTTTTATCTCTAACTTTTTTTTTCATCTTTTCCTTCCTGATTATTTATATTTTTATGATTACTCTGATTCCCTTTTTTAATTTTCATCAATTTGAGTATCACTTTCCAATATATTGTTTGGGTTATTATTCACAACATCTCTATTATTATTATTATCAATAATAATTTCACTGTTTCTATACCTTAGGTTACTACTTTTGTTGTGAATATTTGCTTTTGCATTGCTGCTCTTGTTATTATATGTTTACCTGTTCAGATGTTTGTATGATGTTTTCAGCAGTTATTTCCCTTACTTCGTTTTCCTTGTTAACTTTAATGAAACTCTTGTTTCGTTATTATTAGGTCATATATTTATGTTATAGTCAGCATCCTTTTTGTAGAAATAATTTAATCTTTTCATGTTTTGTGCTGCTATTATTTGTGCCATGTTCTTTTGATTCACAAAGCTATTCTTACTAGATGCGAGTTGAAGATTTTTTTAATACCTGCTACTTTTAGGAAAATGTTTAACAGCTGAATACTTTTGGAATGTTAGTTCTAATTTGTTTACCAAATGGGATAATGAACTATTCACTATTATCATTAAGTCTATTGTTATAGAAATTATTATTATTCATACTAGGGATGTTCTTCTTATGTATTTTGTTCGTATATTTATTCCATGTTTTATTATATTCGCTATGTATTACATTGTTATTATTATTGTTAAGGCAGCGAGCTGGCAGAATTATTAGCACACTGGGTTAAATGCTTGGCAGCATTTCATCTGCTGCTACGTTCTGAGGTCAACTTTGTTTTTCATTCTTTTGGGGTTGATAAATTAAGTATTAGTGAAACACTGGGGTTAATGTTGACTGGTCCCTTCCCTCAAAATTTCAGACCTTGTGCCTTTAGTAGAAAGGATTGTTATTATGTTTCGTTAAATTTTTACTAACTGAAATTCCTTTTATTTTTTTCAGTTCTGTTTCTATATATCCATTCATTTAACCTATCTTTATCTCTATTACTCTTATAATTATAGACATTATTTTTATCCTTGGATTTTAAGTTATTTCCCTTATTAACTTCATTGTCTGGATCTCTATTTTTTTTTGTTAAAGTTCAATTTTTCTTTATATCCTGGCTTACTAAGTGCTAGGTTATAATGGTCTTCATGAAATACACGAAACATTTTCAACTATTTTCTCTGTTATGCTTCTAGGATGATTGCTGTTTTTATTTATGCACTTAGGTTTATGGTATGGTTTATGTTTTCCTTCACTAAGATCTAAATTAATACCAAGGAAGTTAGTTGAATTGTGTTCATTTTCAACAGATATTGATAGTCCTATATTTCTAAAGAATTTGAAGAGTCTTTTCTTATACTTCTCAATTTGGCTATTAGAGTGGTTATCCAGAGTGATTAGTGCATTATCCCTGTATAGACTGCCTCCTAGCCCAGGAAATTCCCGACTTATTGTAAACAGTATATATATATATATATATATATATATATATATATATATAT
>NC_068989.1:33546762-33547481 GCF_001194135.2 Octopus bimaculoides | reverse complement strand
ATATATATACCTGCATACACACCCACACACACGCGCTCAACACCCTTGCACCCATACACACACATGCAAAAAAAATCACAGGGCTAAAAACTGAAGAGATGGCGGTGTGGGTTCCCACCCTGGCATCCGAAACTCGGTGTTTTATCATGGCTACCGAATAAGTGTCACATATTTTTACAGAGATATATATATATATATATACTACCATTCACCACTTGAAGGATTAAATACATTTGCCAAATACTGACCTATTCTTGGACAGCTAGTCACTTGTTTTTCTAACCTGCAGAGTTGAAAATGTCAGAATTTAGGCTATTTTTAGAATACTAACACCATGTGTATGGAATATTTTGGTTGAAGCAGCAATTAACATTAAAATGCACATGAAGATGCAAAATTTTGCAATGTGCATAAAATTGTAGCAGAAACATATGTAGGCACAAAAATGGAAAGCTATTGTTGACTGCAGAATAAAAATAGATATATAAATCTCTGTTCTCCTTATTATTAATATATTATTTCTTCTCTACCGACAACATATGTCTCTATAAAGACGCATGGATTTACCAATGTGAAGATTTACTGAGGATAGTAAAATAAACTAAATGGAGTTTTTCTACACTCATGGAGGTTAGCCAGCTTTATTAACTGGTAAAAGTGAATACGGTACTCACAAGGATTGTATGTCCCTACCAACCTAATTTAGAAATTTACCTTTA
>NC_068989.1:33532327-33543234 GCF_001194135.2 Octopus bimaculoides | reverse complement strand
ATGGGAAAATGAAAGTAAATCTTCATATTTCAACAAAAGCACCAGTGACATCAACCAGTTTCCTCAAACGGCCAGGGATGGAATGAACAACTTTCTGAAGGACATCGTTTGGGATATCATTGAGAACCTCCTGGATCAGTGTCTCCAAGTCCTCCAGTGTGCAAGGTTTTGTCTTGTACACCTCCTCCTTTGTGTAACCCCACAGGTAAAAATCACATAGAGTGAGTTCTGGACTTCTGCAGTCACAGTCTTCAGGTTTTAGCTCCTGCATGTAATGGGGTTTCCATGAACGAAAATTCAATTCTTTATGTAACGCTATACATATTGTGTGTCTTGTTAGTCCACTTTCATGAGCTGCTTGATGTGTTGATTTTTGTGTGCTTTGATTAAACATTTCCTGCACTGGTGCCATGTTCTCTGCTAACGGGATGTGGCTGAGTGGCCACTTTTTCTTGCATCATTCACAGAGCCTGTGGTCATCAGCTTTGCATGACAATTTTTTATTGTCTCCAGATGTAGTGTTGCATGCTTACCTTTCCATGCACGCCACCATCTATGAACCAAAACAATGGAATTCCACACTTTATAGTGTGCTGCTATCTTAGCTCGCTCCTGATCAGTCAAGCGACCGGCCATCTGGAGAATAAGAAACAAGAAATAAGAAAATAAGAAATCCCCATTAATGTTGTCTGTTTAAAAAATGTTTTCATCACGACTTCAGTGATACTAAAAATTCTATAAGCAATTTCTAATGCCTAGTTACTTTCCACCCACCCTGTGTGTATGTGTGTGTGTGTATACATACCTACATACATACATACAAAGGAAAGCATTTGAAAAAGTGAAATGGCTTTATACCAGGTGTTATGGCTAAGTATGTTAAAGAAGAGATTTATAGCTGCCTTATACCATATAATGGTGGGTGGGAGCAGCTGGGAAGGGGATAAAAAGAGTAATGGTAAGGTGCCAGAGAAACCTACTCTTAGGTACAAAAAGGTGAGCATATGAGGATATGAGGAGTGGATCAATGGAGGAGAGAAGGATAGTTTCATAAGAGTGTGAGAGGAGAGTAAAGATAGAGATTGGGGTAGAGGTGAATGTAGTGTGTGCTAAACAAGGGTGGAGATGCACTTCCTGGGCCTACCTCCTCTACAAGTTCCATCCACTTTAGTCAATACTTTAGTACAGTAGTGTACATATATACAGACATTGTACATTTAATGGAACACTTTAGCTTCACTCCTCTCTAGTTTTCACATGTCCACTGCATTCAGAGCCCAGGTCTCATTACCATGTAGCATTGTTGTTCAAGCACAAACATTATACAATCTACCTTTCACTCTGAGAGAGAGACAAATTTTTTTACCAACAGGACTTTATTCATCCTATTCTTATTCTATCAACTATACATTTAGAACATCCTCCTCCACTTCTAAGTAGGTCACCTAGGTAACAGTAACTACCTACTACCTCCATGATATATGAGAAAATCTGTGTCCATAGTTTGCACTGAATATATCATATGGAATTCCTGCTTGTACCATTCCTACATATCATGCTATATATCTATCTGAGGGGAGTGGAATCCTGTCAGTTTTCTTGTTTACTTTGGTCTTTCATAAATTAACTTTAAGGTCCTTTGATTCCGAGTTTTGTTTCCACACCTGGAATTTCTTTTCCAATTCTACTACAGATTTCACTATGAGAATGAGGTTACACAAAGGTAGCCTGTCTTAAATTCCTGTTATGGCTTGGAGGACAATGACAAATAGGAGAGGACTGAGAGCCGAACCCTGGTAAACTACCTGTTCCCTGAATTCATCACCGTTCTCATGGCTAACTCTCACCTTACTGATAGCACCCCTGTATATGGCTTTCACAAGCTACCCCTAATTTCCTTAGAGGCTACCAGATTACAGAGCAAGAGACTCTGTTGAAGGCTTTCTTCAGGTCAATGGATTGCTTTTAGCTAGATACTTCTGCATTTGTCTTCTAAAGAAGATGGTATCAGCAGTCCTTCTCCCTGACACAAAACAAACTTCATCTCATGTAGGATAACTTTCTTTCAAATTAATTGGGCTAGAACGCTTTCCATAATTTTCATGACCAGGCCCTGCAATTTTATACCTCTCTAATTACTTCTAAGGTATTTCCTAAACTATTGCAGTAGCTGACAATAATGTTACTACACCAATCATTTGGGATGACAACTCCCTATACAACCTGATCAACTGTATGAGTGACTAGGCCATATACTACTCTGCCAGATATTTTCAGCATCTTAGTGGCAATTCCTGATGGACTAGGGGCTTCCCTTGCCCTCATTTACTTAATTGCTGTTGTCAATTAGGACAGCTGGTCCCTTTGCTTGCTGCATGCTATGAAGATCCTCTTTCTCCTAGATATTCTTCATGTTTAAAAACCTTACATAGTGGCATTTCTATGACTCTTTTCAGAATCACTAAGTGCAAGTGCACCTTTATTTATCTGCAAACACTTCTCACCCACAATATTTTAATTTTCTCTGATACGCTATCTTAATCTAAAAAAACCTCTGATACGCTATCTTAATCTAAAAAAATCTCTGATACTCATACTGTACAACATTGGAAAATCTACTTTCTATTTCTCCCTTTGCTACATTAACCTGTCACCGGTGCACTAGAGCAATACACTCCAAGAACACACTGGAAAGACTTTCTTAAATGTCCTGATGCCTCACTGGAAGTAGTTGCTAACTTCTGTTACTTAGGTGATATAATTAGCAGGCAAAGTGGTTGTTCAGAAAATATAGTTGCCAGGATAAAAGCAGGTTGGAAAAAAATTCATGGAGCTACTACCTCTGCTGGCAATGAAGGTTTTTTTTTACCTTCAGAATGAAGGTAGCCTGTATGACACTATCAGTCATGCTGAATAATAGTGTGATGTGAGCCTTGAATGTACAAGTCTTGTAAAGGCAAGCATGCTCTGTTGGATGAGTGATGTGAGTATGAATGAATGCCTGTGTATGAATAAACTAAGAGAAAATTTGGGTAAAAGAGGAATCAGATGTTGAGAAAATGCTAGTTAGTGTCGGCATGTGATGCACATGGACGATGATTGCTGTATAAAGAAGGGCTGAGCGCTCCAAGTTATGGAACCTACAAAAGAAGGAAACTAAGGAAGACTTAAGACAAAATGGTGAAAGCTGATCTGAAGATGACAAAGGACCATCACAATTCGCAATATGCAGTGTTGTAGAAGACTTGTCCACTCATGGCCAATGTACCCTTAATTCAAGGGTAATGTTTAATGGCTGCAATATTTGTCCCTTGTCAGGCCTATATTTCTTGTCCTTTTATTTCACATCTGTGACTTCCTCTGTCAATGTCTTTCATCGCCCCAACCATTTGCATTGATCCCTATCTATCATAATCATTTAATTTCCACTTTTCCATGCTTGCATAGGGTGGGATGGAGTTTACCGAGGCACATTTTCTATGGCCAGATGCCATTCCTGTCACTTGTTTCCAACCTTCATCTGTTTCCAAGCAAAGCCAGATATGTTCTTGAAGAGTATTGGAAATGAGTGACACTTCTTGCATGACAGTGACAGTCACTCACAACTATCATGCAATGTTAAGGCAAGAAGACATAAATACACACACACACACAGAAGCTTCTTTCAGTTTCCATCTATTAAATCCACCCACAAGACTTGGCTGGCCCTTCTATTGAAGAAGACACTTATCCAAGGTGCCAAGTAGTGGGACTGAATCTGGAAACGTGTGCTTCTTACCACACAGCCATTTCTGCACATACATATTTATATCTAACATACATTTTTAATGTAATTAGCTCACAATTCATTATGCTTATGTTGTGAAAAGCAAGTTAATATGAATACATTTTATTATTCACCTTGAACATAATAAAGTAAGGAGCTTATCCTAGCATACCTCAAGGCTGATTTGCTGCTCTTCTAAGCACATGCACCATCTCACTCTCTTACATATGAAAAACATATCGGTGATGGCTATGTAAATAAGACACGAACAATTACCAATCAGAAACAGTGATAGTCTTTGCTATGAAATTCTCTTCATAGGCAGAAGGGTAAAGAACTCTTGTCTTTTGAATAGACTTTTTTTACTTACTCTTTGGAATGACACGGTCTGTTTCTCCAAAAACATGCAATGTTGGAATGGTAACTTTTTGTTCATACAATGACTGATGTTGTAAACTCTTACTTTTAAAAGCAGCAACCATAATTGCAAATGAAAATTTCAGGTCTCCGTCTGTAATAGAATTACGAATAAATCATACAATAAAATTTTATATTTTTTTAATGGTGAGGTACAATGGCTCAATGGTTCAAGAAGTGGGTTATTTGAGAAATGTGCTGGAAAGTTTTTCATAAAAATTGTATCATAGTCATCATTAAATGTCTGTTCTCCATGCTGGCATGGGTTGGACAGTTTGACAGGCACTGGTCAGCTGGGGAGCTGCCCTGACTCTATTTGTCTGTTTTGGCATGGTTTCTATAGCTGGATGTCAATTTAATTTTTCCAGTTATATCATGGATTGAAAATGTACTCTGTCTCAGCTCCCTTTGCTGAAAGTCCGCAGCTGAATATCTCTTGCACAAATATATGTAATTCATTATTGAATCACATGCATGCCCTGAAGCCAAAACCAGACTGCATGTTATGCACATAAAGTGACATTGAACTATTCAGATCCACTCAAATAGATATCTGTCCCATATACATCATCTCAGATTCTCTTTCCTGATATCTATGATTTTTCTTGACCAGGAATCACATCAATCTGTGACTTCACACTTTGTCTTCACAATCTTGAATGTTCTTCAATTTTCATAGTGCACATTCCTGAAATTTCTCCTAGTATCAATCTTTTGTTTTTGACAGATTATCTGGGAGAAGAGTGATGTAGCAAATAGCTGCAGAATATTAAGCTAAGATTTGAAACTGAAGTCACCTTTTCCACATTGTCAAACAAGTCCTCATCCCTTTGTCTAGCTTTTCAACAGTAAGAGATTAATGGGAACAAGTTGACCTCTTAGACTTTTTTGAGACATTCATTGGTTAAAGCTGATTAGAGAGTAGAAATTTATTGTTTAACCTGACCTAATTTAATTAGAGAAGTTATAAATACACAAGCAAATATCAGTCGATCATTTTTTTGGTAATTTGTTGCTGACTAAAATCATGGCTATCCTCCTCAGCTCTATGCAACAACACAACTGTTATTCTATCCATCTGCCTTGACTACCTTACTCGTTCTCTGTCTGGCAGTCACAGACAAAAGTAACTACTGTCATACGGAATGTACTGATAATCTACAAACAAGCTGTGTACACACAAACAACTCAACGAAGTTGTATATTTCTTATACATTGTATATATAATGACTAATATTATAACCATTCTAATAGATGGCTATATTAATAATCATATATCATTATTCTTCATTCATTTCTCCAACACATTATGTTGTAAAACTTTGCTGTTAGAGGCACATTATCATGAAAAATATATTATTATAGCAATAACGCATAAGTTAGCTTGGACAATGTATATAAGTAATACCATATTAAACATTTAGTTCTTACATATGATGTGTACTCGGGGGTCTAGTTGATTACATTGACCACAGTGCCCAACTGATACTTATTTTATCAACCATGAAAGGATGAAAGGCAAAGTCAATCTCAGTGAAATCTAAACTCAGCATGCCAGACAAAATGCTTAGCAGCATTTCTTCTGGCTTTACATTCTAGCATCTCTAGAATAATTTTACAACTGATAAAAATAATTGCCTTTAACTTTTCTAATGCTGAGACTGGTCTTGGTTCTATAACACAACACCTTTCATGTTAAATAGTTCATATTAAATTAAAACCTTCTGTCATAATTTTATGTAAGAACTTTTTGTTAAATTATGGTGATATGCAACACCAGCTTCAGTAAACCGGCCAGTTACCTGATAAACTATAAATCCAGTGACCATGCTAGTCAGATCAGTTACATCCTCACTAGAAAGCAGGATTCATGGTTACTCTTGAATGTAAAGTCTTTCTCTGGTGAAGAGTGTACCCTTCAAGCATAGGTTACTTGTTAGTGACTTCAAACTGCAAGCATGAAGGATTCTTAGAAGCAAGCTAGTTTGGAAAAGAAAGATCTGGAAACTTAAGGATCTTTGAATAGTCAGAGGTTTAGGGACCTCATAACTGAAGCATTTGATGAGAAGGAGGAGGAGTTATGGACTTGCAATATAGAGGATAATTGGAAGGTCCTACAAGACAACTTACTGAGGGTCACAGACCAAATTTGTGGGTGGTGCAAAGTCCCAACCAGACCTAGGGTGACATGGTAACAGAACAATGTCATTGACAGAGCCATTAAGCAAAGAAACAGGCTTGGAAGGACAGGAAGGGTGATGGTAGCAAGGAGCTATATCAGGTAGCTAGAAAGGAAGCTAGAAAGCAGATATACTTAACCAGGGGTGAATCACAAAGGAAGAAGTTTGCCAATGTTCTGCAGCATGAGGACCAGCAACTTGGGGTGTTTTGGTTTGTAAGACAGTGTGCTGGGGAAAATTGTGGGAGAGAAGTGTGTTCACATGGATAATGGTTCACCTGCAGTTAATGACATTGCAAAGAAAGAAGCTTGGAAGTGCCACTATGAAAAGCTACTAAATGTAGAGAACCCATGGGAAAAAGAGAGTCTGTCCAATGTTGATCCAACAGAGGGACCAGCAATCCGAATAGACAGTAGCATTGTAGACAAAGCCATGAAGGATATGAAGATGGGGAAAGTCCCTGGCCCATCAAGAGTAACTGCTGAGATGCTTAAAATATCTGGCAGTGTAGGTTATGGTCTTGTCACTCGTACAGTTAACTAGGTGGTATATGAATGAGCCATACCCAATGACTGGTGTAGCAGCACCATAGTCAATTGCTACAAAGGTAAAGATGACACCTTAGATAGAAATAATTACAGAAGTATCAAACTGTTGGATTATATGATGAAAGTCACAGAGAGATGCTATATTTCTGGTAAGACAGCTGCAGGAGAAATACCTAGCCAAAGATAAACCTCTATACTTGGCTTTTGTTGACATGGAGAAAGTCTTTGACAGGGTCCTTTGATCCCTTATCTGGTGGTCAATGTGGAAACTAGGGATAGATGAATGGTTGATGAGAGCTGTACAAGCTATGGAAAGGGATGCTGTTAGTAAGGTAAGGGTTGGCAATGAGTATAGCGATGAATTCCGGGTACAAGTAGGGATTTACCAAGGATCAGTCCTCAGCCCCATTTTGTTCATCAAAGTCCTCCAGACAATAACAGAGGAATTTGAGATGGGCTGCGCCTTGGAGCTCCTCTACGCTGATGACCTTGTTCTTATAGCTGAATCACTACCAGAACTAAAGAAATTTCAGCTGTGGAAGCAAGGTCTGGAATCGAAGGGCTTTAGAGTTAACCTAGCAAAAACCGAAGTCTTAGAAAGTAGGAAAACAGACAAATCACAAATCCCTGTAGAAAGGCGTAGGTATAAACTCCATAAGACGTACCCAGTGTAAGCTATGGACACATAAGAGGTGCAGCAATATCAGAGGAAGATTAACTGAGAAAATAGTTTTTGTGTGGAAGGTGCACAGGTATAATAAACACCAAAAATGTACAGAAAATAGACTCTGTGGGGTAAGCTAGAGGTAGTTGATAGCTTCCGTTATTTAGGTGACCAAGTCTGTAGTGGAGGTGGATGCTCCAGGAGCGAAGCTGTGAGAATAGGAACAGGCTAGACAAAGTTCAGAGAGCTCCTACCTCTGTTGGCAACAAAGGGCCTCTCCCTCAGAGTGAAAGGTAGACTGTATGACACCTGTGTGCAAACAGCTATGCTACACAGCAGTGAAACATGGTTTGTGACTGCCGAGGACATGCAAAGGCTTGAAAGAAATGATGATAGTATGCTTTGCTGGATGTGCGGTGTCAGTGTGCATATGTGACAGAGTGTAAGCGTCTTGAGAGAAAAGTAGAGCATAAGAGGCATCAGATGTGGTGTGCAAGGGAGATGACAGCACTGGTGTAGTCATGTGATGTGTATAGACAAGAACAGCTGTGTAAAGAAGTAGTAATCTCTTACTGTGGAGGGAACCTGTGGTAGAGGTAGACCCAGGAAGACATGGGACAAGGTGGTGAAGCATGATCTTTGAACATTAGGCCTCACGGAGGCAATTATTAGTGACCAAGACCTTTGGTGATATGCCATGCTTGAGAAGACCCATCGAGCCAAGTGAAATTGTACTCATTACCAATGCTGGTGTCATGTAACTGGCATGTAAAAAGCATCATTTGAGCATTGGGCCTCACGGAAGCAATGTGGCCGATGCCAGTGTCGCATAACTAGCACGTAAAAAGCACCTTTCAAGCACTGGGCCTCATGGAGGCAATGACAAATGACCGAGACCCTTGGCAATATGCCATGCTTAAGAAGACCTATCAAGCCAAGCCAAACTGTAGTCATGGCAGATACAAGTGGTATGTAAAAGCACCCACTACACTTTTGTAGTGGTTGGCATTAGGAAGGGCATCCAGCTGTTAGAAACCATGCCAAATCAGATTGGAGTCTGGTGCAGACCCTCAGCTTACTAGCCCTAGTTGAACCTTCCAACCCATGTCAGCATGGACAACAAACATTAAATGATGATGATGTTCCAAACACCAGTTTATTAACCTTTGATTAATACCAATGATTGGTTTTTCTTTCTATAATTCTTAATGATTTTCAAAATAAATAAAAACATATGAGTATTTGAAATATGTTTGAAAAAGGGTTAAAAATTATAATACTATCTTACCAGGATTTTGTTCTCTTAATCCACATAAGAGTGATACTAAAGAAGCACCCTGGCTAAATCCAAATAATCCATCAAATGGTCCCTACAAGCATGAAATAGAACTCTAACAGATTATCTAATAAATTAAGGTTTAAGGGAATAAATTTAATATACACTAGTTGGTGTTAAATTCTAATTTAAGGCTTTTTACATATTTTATGTTTGATAAATTTTACACTTCAAAATCTTTCAATTTTAATCATCTAACAAAAATATGGAAAATAAAAGATAGTTTCCTTTCATAATAAAAGAACATTCTAAATCATTTCATTAAATAAAATGAGTGCTGGAGAATTTTTTGTCTTCATTCTGGAACTAGAATGCTTTCTCCTCTTTATTTCTTCTGTTAACTTCAACTTACACAAAGCTAATATCAGAGTCACTACTATGTCCCTACTGCAGAATATTTTTAGATCTCTATTCTTATTTATTTTTTTACTTGCCGAGTTAGGAGAACTGGACAGTGTCTATGACTCAGAAGTAATACAAATCTGATGAGGCTTGTCTGCTTTCCATATTAAGGACACATCTATGCAAAAGATTGTGAAAGAGTGAAATGTGGTATCATCTGAATATTACCATCAACAAATCTTTTGATTACCTCTAAACTGAAAACCTAAATTGCCAACTTTTGAATTCTATCAATATCTTACATTTTGTGTAACAAGTTTACTGTCTGTTTGTACCATCAGAGTATGTATCAATAGGGCACTTTCTGATCTCCATTCTATCTTCTCAAGTGTGCTTTGTTTGATTATGTCTCTCTTGCTTTCAATAACCAAACAAACTCCTATGCAAATGATACCATCTTCATTCCTCCGTAATCTTTGCATAAAGCCATTCCATCTGCAGTCTAGAAATACACCATGAGGTGTATATTACATGTACAAAATATTACCTCAAGAACATCCTGATTCTAAATTCAAATATTTAGTTACATAGGCAATAATCAGAGAAAAAAGATTTGTAAAAGGAATGAAACAAAAAGAAACAAAGTTTTTATTAGGAATCTAGTGAAAATATTTCTCTTTAAAAGAATAAGGTTAAAAAATATTTAACAAAATTTAAAATCAGTTTTTTTTTTTAAATTAAAGAAAAGTGTAAAAGTTTCATAGAAACCTGTTCTTTCAAGATGTTTTTAATCATTTCTATTGATTGTTCATAACCATTACAACAATTTGTTTCATCTTGAGCATGGAAATATTTGTCTTCTCTTGAAAACCACCAACCTCTTTCATCAATATCTGGAATGGCAAACACTTTTAGAATGTTTTGTACAATAAAAGACAGATATGTAGTTATGTATACTGTTATAACTGCTAACATTGCAGAAGTGGTCTGGACAGCAATTAGCAAGTGTCAGCAGTTAATACCCTAGATGATGATGATACAGTGATGCAATAGGACAGTTTTTAACAGCTAAGTTTACCTAATTAAATAATTCATGGATACCAACTGCATGAAAAACAGTTAGAAATAATAATGCAAAAAGGAAGAAAGAGCAATATTTGTCAATGACTAATCTTATTTTCATTTTACCAAGAAATAAAGATGAGATTACACGATATGTTTTACTTTTATTCTGACCTCATCAGAAATACAGCCTTTATAATACCTGCCAAAATAGTCATGAGTGAATCATTAAATATATTTTACCACTGTATGCAATAGCAGTAATGCTAAATTGCTGACAGTTTCACAAATTATAGTACTAACTTTAATACCACTCATGGTAAATGACAAGAGTTATTGGGTTTCACTACTCTCATTAAGCATACGTGAGTAAATAGATAAGAGTAGTGAAGCTACTCCCACTCATGCATAAGAAATGCTTTAGGTTTTTTTCATTTAAAATTTAGTTTTATTCATATTTGTATATAGCTTTCCTCATATCCATATCTTACTTTGGCTTAGAAAATTGTTCAATTTCTTTTTTACTGGCTTCCACACTTACACTAATGGGACTTAGCTGACATTAACCATGATAAGCATGGTTTGCTTAGAG
>NC_068989.1:33530618-33531826 GCF_001194135.2 Octopus bimaculoides | reverse complement strand
GTTAAATGACTGAAACCAGTAAAAGATAAAAGATATTAAAAAAAAGCTCTTAAGTACTCTTGACCTCAGTACTTTTTTTAAGCCTGGTACTTATTCTATCGATATCTTTTGCTGAACCACTAAGTTATGGGGATGTTAACAAACCATTTTAGGAGCAGTGGTGGTGGGGCAAACACAAAAAGATATGCATATACACATATATGTGACATGGTTCTTTCAGTTTCCATCTATCAAATCTACTTTGCAAGGCTTTGGTTAGTTTGGGGATATAGTAAAAAATACTTGCTCAAGGTGCCATGCAGTGGGACTGAACCTGGAACCATGTGTTTGGGAAGCAAACTTCTTACCACACAGCCAATTTATAAAGATTGTTTATTCTTTTTATTCTTTTACTTGTTTCAGCCATTTGACTGCAGCCATGCTGGAGCACCGCCTCAAAGGGATTTTAGTTGAACAAATCGACCCCAGAACTTATTTTTTAAGCTTAGTACTTATTTTATCGGTCTTTTCCACTAAGTTACGGGGATGTAAACACATCAACACCTGTTGTCAAGTGGTGATGGGGGGACAAACACAGACATGTGTCCAGCTAATTCTTTTCTTCCTTGGCTATCGCCAAGCAAACATACAAATCTACTTCGTCCCGCTTCCTTCCAGTTCGTTGCTTTACAGCGTTCAATATACGCATAATTTTTTACGTCTGGCTGTATAGCCTTTTCTGTTTGTTTTCCTGTCTTGTTTTCTGTCCGCCACTACATTCCTCCATGGTACAAATTTAATTTGTGGTCCGTGGGAAGAGCCATTTTAATGATGCATCCTGCCCTAACTCTTCGAAACACCTGTGTTAGAATGGTGGCAGCTGATGAAGGAAAATGTTCTCTATGTGGCCTGTGTGTTTTCTGTACTCTGGTTATTATTATTTTTTTTTGTCTACGTTTTGTTTGCAACGTCCTGTACCCAGATATGCACCTATATATACAGGTAGATGTAGGTATGCACATACTTGTACGTATATATGCATATACTCATTTATTATTTGTTTTATATATATACATATATATATATATATATATATATATATGACAGGCTTCTTTCAGTTACTGTCTACCACATCCACTCACAAGGCTTTGGTTGGCTTGAGGCTATAGCAGAAGACACTTGCCCAAGGTGCTATGCAGTGGGACTGAACTCAGAACCATATGGTTGGG
>NC_068989.1:33525105-33530474 GCF_001194135.2 Octopus bimaculoides | reverse complement strand
CCTGCCCTAACTCTTCGAAACACCTGTGTTAGAATGGTGGCAGCTGATGAAGGAAAATGTTCTCTATGTGGCCTGTGTGTTTTCTGTACTCTGGTTATTATTATTTTTTTTTGTCTACGTTTTGTTTGCAACGTCCTGTACCCAGATATGCACCTATATATACAGGTAGATGTAGGTATGCACATACTTGTACGTATATATGCATATACTCATTTATTATTTGTTTTATATATATACATATATATATATATATATATATATATATGACAGGCTTCTTTCAGTTACTGTCTACCACATCCACTCACAAGGCTTTGGTTGGCTTGAGGCTATAGCAGAAGACACTTGCCCAAGGTGCTATGCAGTGGGACTGAACTCAGAACCATATGGTTGGGAAGCAAGCTTTTCTAAATTTTTTAAATATGAAAATTTTAAATTATGTCTTTAAAATTTATTTTTTAATAGAGAATATCCTAACCCATACAGAGCATGACTGTAACTCGAAGTCAAGTTAGTGCCATTATATTCAATGTAGTGAGGAAGAAAAAATACTAAATAATATTTATGCAATGAAGAGAAGAAAATATTAACTGAATGGTTAATATTATTTTAATCTGATTTTGGCAAGTACAAGTAATAAATCTGGATAGGATTTCAATCTTATTAGATCTTCTCAATAAAGCAGTCATATACAAAATCATGCTAGAATAATACTCCTCATTGCATAAGTATTATTGATTAAATATTTTCCACTGTTACATTAAGTATGATGGCATTAACTGCTGTTTTTCATACAGAATATGCCTTAGGGTGACTTCCCTCAGTCACTATGAATGTAAATAACTTTAATTCAGAACACAAAATTACAATTATGGAGACAAACAAAATGACGCAGTATATAATTTCCATTGCATAGATTAAGAAAAAAGGTAATAAGGGAACAAGGAAAATATTTATAAATCAATACAATATGTACTGGAATTGTTTTTAAACTGAACAAAATCTACTGTCAGCATGCTAAGCCTGTTCTCACCTCTAAATCTGAATAAAAAATTTTCAAAAATATCTTTTTTATCTAACCTTTGATGTCTTTACCTTCATGTTCACCATCATCTGTATTCACAGGAATTTTGTTAGGAGCACTGACAAACACTGCAAATATAAATATATTAAATCATACAAATATATGACTTAATATCTCAAAATTTAAAGTCTTTTCTAGAAATTTAGGCAAGCAAACCCATTAGTCTACCATAAGCTTCCTCTGTGTACACATCTTTATGAACATACTGTATTTTGCTCTCTTGCAGAAATCTGTAGCTCCTCAGCAGTATTTACTGCAACACTTCTAGGAGAGTAGTAACTGAATAAAAACAGAGTGTAGAGGGCACACTTTAACACTTTAGTCCTAACAGACATCCTCCCTTGTAGTGATGATAGGTTGGAATACATCTATGCTGTAAGGAAACGAATCTAGCTTTAAAAAAACACATTCCAAAAGCATGATAGTAACAAATTCTATGAAGAACACTGATTGAGTATATCTGACTAACATTATGTTAGTGTTGTGCATAGTAATGGGATAACTAACTGTAGATATCCCTTGACTGTTAACTAATGATCCTACTAACTTTCTTCCTTTTAGTTTCACACAGATATCAATCATCCCATTCATGTGTGCTTTACCCTAATCCATCTGAAACAGCTAGGTAGGTGAAAGAAAGCTTCTATGCATCTCACTCACAACCCTAAGTCTCACTCACAACCCTAAGTCTTCCAACACTTTAACTCACAGCTGCATTTTAGTTTAGGTAAAGAACATAGCCTATAAAGCTTGAAGAAACTCTTCCACTCCTATATCACAACACCTGTAAGTCCACATCATCTAAACTGTGGAGGATACCTCCATGTTTTACACAGCCTGCAAGCTCCTTTACCTTTGAAACTGTAGCCATCCATTTTACAAATATAATGATTCTGTAAACAATACTCCCATGGAGAAAGCCACCATATTTGCTGTCCAATATGCATCCAGTGGGAGGACTCACAGGTCAAATTTGGTGAAAACAGTGTTGCTATATTTAATACATAACAGTACATAACAATGTCTGCTAGGTGAATTTCCTGGCAAAACTACCCACCTATGGCTCCATACATTTCTTGTTTCATGGATAAATGCTTCCTGTCAAATCAAACTTTCACAGCATGCACTCCTGGAGCATATGCTCAACATAAAAAAAAGAGTGCATCACAAAAACTGAATTCTTTCTTCAAAGCCAGAAAATATTTCATCCCCAAGAACTATTATTTCTCTTTGGAGTACTGCTTTCACATCAGGAACAGTACTGCTGCTAGATAGATTACTTGACTTACTGGAATTAAGTCATTCCCCAACACTCTCAAACCTCTGAACCACAGATGTACTATCTCCTCCCTCTGAATCCTTAAATCACTATACTACAGAAGTCTTTGCTCTTCAGAGCTGGCTTGTCTCATGTCACCAGATACTCTGGATTCACTTTTCTCTCCTCACCCCATCACCCATATTGAATTCATCCATCCCAAGCTTCGTATGAACTACTATACCTAGTCTTTTCTCCTCAAAACATCAACCCTTTTGAATTCTCTCCTTGCAGGTGTTTTTCCTGCAACCTTCAACGTACAAGTCACTGATCCCAGAGGGCCTGTAAAGGCCAAACCAATCCAATATTAAAAAAATGTTCAAAAGTAGAAGAAATGGTTGAATGCTAAACAGTATTTTTATTTTATCCTCTATGATTTAAATTCAAATCACATCAGAGCCAACTTTGTTTTTTGTCCTCTGGAATCAATAATGTATGAACTAATCATGTACAAGAGTTCATGCAAACTTTACTTTGTGCCTATGTGAGATGATAATTACAAACATGATGTTTATATTTAGTAAACCTATGATGAAAGACATTCCAGACAAGACTATTCTGTCTTTATTCTGGTACAGGATAGATAAGACTATATTCTCCAATGTGTCCCTTTCATTATTAAAACAGTTGAGGGTGATTTCAAAGAGATTTGACTACTATTTCTAACAGATTGAGAAATCCTCATTTGCTTGTAAAAATTAACAAGCCCTCCAATGGAACTCAAATCTTGTATTTAATAGATTCCACCAGTGAGGTGCCACTTATTGGAATGCTCTTGGAATTTTAAACTGGACTCTTTGTTGAAACTGCAGAGGTAGATTGTTCTTATCTGTTGTTCATATCAAGGATAAACTTGTATTAGTTATTACCCTATTTGTGATGTTGCTTACTTCTTTTGCTTAAACCAAAATATATACTTAAATTGATTGACCCACAGACTGAACTCAAACACATTTGATAAACAACAATGTTTAACACTTAATTTTTATATTCACTATCCCACTTTCCTACAAAAGAATTAGTTAATGGAAATTATCAGCTTGAAACCTAACTTATTTTCTACAGTCATTGGTTTAAAACCCTTTTTTAATTAAAGTGTAGTGAAACATCTCTCTCGGGTATTCATTTACGAATGATAACGTAGCGGCTAACATCTAGCTTTCGGCTGCTTGGACCACTGTGTCTGCCACTCTGATTGGCTCTTATTTGTCAACAGTTCTGTTTCGCGCCAGGGTGCATACTGTCCAATCATGGCCTTCTGTTAAGGTCACGTGAGAGTGTATTTTCTGCCTGTTTCCGGTGAGCCCTTTTTCATCTCAGGTTGAGAAACGCTGTTATAGATTATGCCTAACCGAAAACAATCACAGCCACATCATCCAAACAGACCGGGTGAAACCGGGTTTAGCTGCTAGTGATCATATAAAACCAAACTTGTGATCTCCAAGCCCCCACCTCAAGATTTAAATCTCATGGGTCACTACATTTAGAACATTGTTGAAAGGGGACTAATCAACATCCTCACATAAATGTAACTTCACTGAAGGCTACCCTTGTCCAGGTGATGTTGAAATAAGGATCATTTAGTGCAGACATATCAATGATACCAGTCTCACCTTGCAACAATCATCAAAGCTGATGGCAGATTCATAGAATAATCTTATATGAAATCTTATCAAGAATATATGCACAAATTTTTATGAAAATACATTTAGTATTTTTAGATTAGAGTTGGTTTATTAAATTACCCAATATGTCCTCAAATCAGCCTTGTAGTCTGTATACACACACACATGCATTTTTGAAAATGTTCATTTTTGTAAATCGCAACACTTAAATAATTGTTCTAAAGTTAATTAGATCGATATATTTAAGATTATCTTACCGAATTCTACCTTATTTTTGAGAAGTTTTCTGAAAGAGCCTGTTTTCTCTCTGAATAACTGAGCATTTTGTCTGCAAAAGAAATGTATTATTTTTAGTTACATGTAAATATATATATATATAGTGTACTGTTCCGTGATGGTAAGATCAACAAAAAAAGTACTTCATCTGGTGAGAAATAAATAACATTTAACAAACACAATACATGTTTTTATGCACTACTATTAGTTTCATGCAATGAAAGCATCTCAATATTTTTTAACATATCTGGTGCCTTAGTGCAATCTTCAGGCAAAGCCCAAATGGCATAACAAGCTAAAAATAGGATGATAGGATGAGACAAAAAACAAGAAAAGGTGAGGAAGAAGGTGATATAAAAGGTGAAAAACTGGAAAACAAAAAAAAAAAAATCTTTCAAATAAGGACCATTCTATTTTCTTTTTTGTTTTCTGGTTTTTCACTCTCCATCTTTTATATCACCTTCTTTCTCACCTTTTCTTGTTTTTTCTATCATCCTACTTTTAGCTTGTTATGACACGTGGGCATTGCCCGAAGATTGTGCTTAGGCACCAAGTGTGTTAAAAAGTGCTGTCTGAGAAGCTTTGAATGTATGAAACTAATAGTAGCACATAAAAATATATATTGTGTTTATTAAATAATATATATATTCTTTTATTTTTTTATTTGTTTCAGTCATTTCATTGTAGCCTTGCTGGAGTACTGCCTTGAAGGGCTTTTTAGTTGAACAAATTAACCCCAGGACTTATTTCTTAAGCTTAGTACTTATTCTATCGGTCTCTTTTGCTGAGCTACTAAGTTCAGGGACATAAACACACCAACATCAGCTGTCAAGAGATGGTGGGGGGACAAACACAGACACACAGACACACACACACACACACACACACACACACATGTATACATGACAAGCTTCTTTCAATTTCTGTCTACCAAATCCACTAACGAGGCTTTGGTCGGCCTGAGGCTACAGTAGTAAACACTTGCCCAAGGTGCTACGCAGTGGCACTGAACCTGGAACAATGTGGTTGGGAAGCAAGCTTCTTACCACACAGCCACACTATATATATA
>NC_068989.1:33519150-33524978 GCF_001194135.2 Octopus bimaculoides | reverse complement strand
TGATATACCTCAGTATTTGTTTTAGGATGGTTTCCAGGGCTGGGTGCTCTTCTTAAAGTACTTCTTTTGAGGTACTAGTACTAGTGAGATCACCTTGCAACTTGCAAGACTAAAAGTTTTGAAGTGGCCTCTATAACTCAAGGAAAATGGGAGGGGGGGGGGCTAAGAAAGGATTTTAGACAAGGTGATGAGACAGGGTAAAGTATGATTTGTGGAAGAAACTTTTAGTTGTGAGAGGGTTGTAATGGATAGAGCAACAGAGACACTATTGAGAGAGAGAGTATAAAAAGGACAGGGGAAATGAATAGGATAAGTAGGGGGTACCCAGTGCTACCTTATAATATAAGAGCGAGTATGAATGGAAAGCATGAGAGGAAGTGAACATGAAAGAGAGAAAATAGCTGAGGGTTGAAAGAGAGGTATGAGAGTCATGACGTATAAGAAAGGGAGGGAAAGATGAGAAGGTATAAAGAGGGTAGAAAAGCTGTTGAGAGAAGACAATAATGAATACATAGTGCAAGTAGTTTGTAATCTCAGGTAGAATGACAGAAAATCAGGATTCAAAATATGCAAATGTATAAGAGTAGTGGTATTTGATGACAATAGAAGCTATTCAAGAGAGACCAAAAAGTGGAAAGATCAGATATGAGGATGTTGGGTTTCACAGATGTAGTGATGATGGTTCAAGAATTGCAAAATGCCATATAAAAGACTAGGGACGTGCCACCTAGGTAGGCAAGGTAGGCACTGCCTACCTTGAATAAAATAGATTGATAGCAACATTTTCCTTTAATGGCAAAATATGCACCTAATTCAATAAAATTATTAAGGTTATTCTGATTACTATGCATAAAATGCAAAATATTTTATTTTTTGTAGATTAGGTAGGCATAATTCACCCCTGCCTTTCAATCTCAGTATTTAAGCTACATATAGTACTGCTGTAGTACACATGTTGCATATATTCCTACAATACCATTTTCTTTACGTGCTATAAAGGCAGAAGTAAATCTGCCTTCAACTCAGTCACATGGCTGTGTTTCACTTATTTTTTGTGCGTTTTACTACATAAAAATCATCAACTGCCTACCCTGAGTAATCACTGATGGCACGTGTCTGTAAAAGACCTATCGAGCCAATGTCAACAAGGGAAAACAGTGGTGGCAGTGATGATGATATTGAAGAGTAAATTTTGAGGTTTGTTTAAGAAAGAATATTAACCATGAGCTGAACAAATAGATCTGCTGGAGATGACATAAGCGAGTAAAGCACTAAAAAAAGTAAAACAATAAATAATAAAGCAGATTGTTGTAAAGCTATTGCTTGGCTGCAATTCATTGTAGATAGTTATTAAGAGAGAGATGCAAATAATAGTATATTCTTACCTGTAACCATGGATACATAAAATCTGAAACAGAATAATTGTTTAAATAATATAACAACAAATACTACAGAACTATAATTTATTAAATCAAAAACTATAATGAATGAAAGGAAAATTATGAAATACAAATATCAAGAGGATTAAGTTTTACATGATTAGCAGCAGCAAATTTTAAAGTCTCTGTAATAGGCATGGCCAACCTTTTTTTAGAAGCAGGTCATATAAGACATGGTTCGTCATCAGGTGGGCCGTCCTACTAAAAGTAAGATATTTTTGTTAGGCATACCATTCAGGAAATGCTATGGACCACAGTTTGCCCCATGGCTGCTCTATAATAACCAAACTATATAACTCTTATATTTATCAAGTAAAAAGGGAAATGTTTAAAATACTTCAAAATTAATAAATTAATAACAGCTTAAGAATGGACCACACTGGCATATTCGTGAGTCTTACAGCATCAGCAAGTGAATACTTCTCTACACTTTGTGTGTGTGTGTGTGTACATAAACATGCACACAGATTAGATAATGAACTTTGAACATTGCATGAAATATAAACAGTGAAAAGGCCTAGCTTGAAATACTTCCTCTTAAAGATTGCTTCTATGCATTCCAGAAAGCAAAAAATCCCAACCTTTTGTACACAACCACAAATTTAGTTTTCCAATTATTTTTGGAGAAATTCCTGCATACTTCACCAGCTTTTCCTATATACCACTTATTTTTCTCACTACCTGAAAAAATTTCACTTGATATCCAACCTTCATTCTTAATACAGTCATCTCCACCCATATTTTATACTGACCACCTTCCTGAGCCACTAAATTATTTCTCCTTCTTTACCACCATACATTTCTCACTCTACTTCCATACTTTTACAACCTACTGAATCACGTCATCTCTCTCTTTCTCCGAAATTTAGATGTAATTTGGTTAACCTCCACTCCTATCCATATTCACTACATCTACACCTCAACCCTACGCAATCTTTACAGTTGTCACCTGTTCTCTTCCCCACCTCCTCTACTTGTCATTTGATCATTACTTGTTCTTCATTTATAATATTAACCCCTTCATCTGTTTCCCCATCTCCCATACACTCTTTCAACCACTACCCACCCACATTCCCTTTCCACTCTGACACCTCATTACCACTATTTTAATCTCTTTCCAGCCCCACACTCATTCTCCTTTCTATAAAGTGAATAGCCTCTACAGAAAAACCTTGCTCTGTTCTGGTTCCTTCTCTTAACATAAACCCTCTCTCTCTTTTTCTCTACTGTAGTCTCACTCAGTCAGAGGAGATCTTAGTCTTGCAAGCTGTATGGTGATCTCATTATGCTGGTGCAATTAAAAAAACACTCAATACATGCAGTCATAGAAGTAATAGAAAGAAGACACTGGAACATGATGCAATCTTTGAAACTGTCAGATCCTGTCAAACCATCCAACCCATGCCAGAAGGGAATATGGGCATTAAATGATGATGATGGTGATAACTATTATTAATACAATTGTCATTTTTATCATTAGAAATACCATTAATGCTATTATTAATATTATTATTATGGAAAAGGCAGTGAGCTGGCAGAATTGCTTGCATGTTGAACAAAATGCTTTGCAGCATTTCTTCCAGTTTTATATTTTGAATTCAAATTCTGCCAAGATCAACTTTACCTTTAATCTTTTCTGGTTGATGAAATAAGTATCAGTTGAGGATCAACATAATAAACTAATTATAATTATTATGGAAGACAGTGAGCTGGCAGAATTGTTAGCATGGCGGGCAAAATGCTTAGTGGCATTTCATCCATCTTCATGTTCTGCATTCAAATTCTGCCAAGGTTGACTTTGCCTTTCATTCTTTCAGGGTCGATAAAATAAGTACCAGTTGAATACTGGGGCCGATGTAATTGACTTACCCGCTCCATGAAATTTCTGGCCTTGTGCCAAAATTTGAAATCATCATTATTATTATTATTATTATTATTATTATTATTATTATTATTATTATTATTATTATTATTATTATATGTTTGGCTATTGGTTCGTATTTGTATAAGTTGACTCCAAGTCTCACCTAGAGACCTCAAGAGACAACAAGTTAGAAGTTCAAGTTGGTCTTATGAACTAGAGCACCATATTTTTGGTTTTGCACAGAGTATTGTTCCAGAAAATATTTGTCAAAACATAAGAAAATTAGAAGTTTGTTTTAGAAGTAATTTGATTATAAGACGATAGTGTGATCTTAAGATGACAGTAAAAAGTGTTTGCTATTATGTACATTTAAAAGTACTTTTGACAATGTTTTAAGATGAAAATGTTTTGGGGATTACACAGACAATATTTTTCATAGGATATTAGCAATTTCCATGAGCACAATTTTTTGAATTTCTTCCATTCTGGATTTCCTGGGATAGGTAGCTATCAGCTCCTTTTGCTGATAGGGCACCTATCACAACAGGTATGATTTTAGTCTTGAGGTTCCACATTTTGCCAATTTCTATTTTAAGGTCTTTATATTTGCTAAGTTTTTGGTAGGTCTTGACAGATAGATTTATGTTGATTGGGACACTCATATTGATGAAGAGGCATGATTTTTTCTCTGAAATCCTTCAATATAATGTCTGGCCTATTTGCATCTATCTTTCTGTCAGTTTGAACAGTAAAGTTCCAAAGGAGTGAGATGTGATCATTTTCAAGCACTGGAAGTGGTTTGTGTTTATTGTGGGGCAGGTCCAGATCATTGCAAATTACCCAGTGAATTTACTGTGCCACCCTAGCATGCCTGTTGAGCTACCCCATAGGTACAAGAAGGCTGCACATGGAGACAATATGATTGATGGTTTCATTTTGTTGTTTACATTCATGACATGTTGTTCAAGATGTTAGCCTGGTAGCTTCTTGTGGGTAAACATTGATCCTGGACTGCTATGATAAACCCTTCTGTCTCTGATTTTAAGCCAGAAGACACTAGCCACTGATGGATAAGGGCTTTGTTAACATCAGCATTATTAACTCTCTTTGGGTATTTGCTATTGAGAGATTTTTCTTGACATTTATTATAATTACTATTGTATTCATTTTACTATTGTATTCATTTTACTATTGTATTCATTTTACATCTCAGAGTTTTTGATTTTACTTACACCAGTTAATTCTGTAAGGGTAAGCAACTTCTTGTCAAAGGTTTCACAGGGTCTCTTTCCGCTATACTAAACATCGAAGTACTAATCTCAAAATTTTTGCTGTCCACAATAGAGCAGTTTTCTGAGCATGTTCTACTTCATGTCAATTCCAATTTCTCCAACATATTTCTGAAATCTGGTTGTTAGTATTCCCAGTGCCCCATAACCACTGAGATGACAGTTACTCTCTTCATTGCCCACATTTGTGTAATTTTGTCTTTTAGTAGGTTGTATTTTTCAATCTTTTCCTGCTCTTTGTCACCTAATCATGTGTCCCCAGGTATGGCAATATCTATGATCTTGGTTTCCATTGTTGGAGTGGACTACAACAATGTCTGACCTCTGAGTATCAATCACCGAATCACACTGAATTGTAAAATCCCATAAGATTTTATATTTATTATTCTTGGTGATGCCCTTCTGGTTTATGTGCATACTATTTCTGTTCTTTCAACACAATACTTCTCACACAATTTCCAGTGAATAAACTTAGTCACATTATTGTGCCTCCTTTTGGGCTAGTTTGTCACACTTACAGTATGTGAAATTGTTTCATTTTTGCTGTTACACATCTTACAAAGTGGTGGTGTGTTTACATCCCCTAACTTAGTGGTTCGGCAAAAGAGACCGATAGAATAAGTACTAGGCTTCCAAAGAATAAGTCCTGGGGTCGATTTGCTCGACTAAAGGTGGTGCTCCAGCATGGCCACAGTCAAAATGACTAAAACAAGTAAAAGAGTAAAAAGAGAGAGTATACATATATATACATATAAATATATACATATATATATATACATATACACACACACACACGCACATATATATATATATATATATATATATATATATACACGCACATATATATACACATATATATACATATACATACATATATACGTTTTGTTTGCAATGTCCTGTACCCAGATATGCACCTATACATACAGGTGGATGTCGGTATGCACATACCTGTACGTATATATGCATATACTCATTTACTATTTGTTTTTACATGACTTGAAGGCAGCGTCTCCAATTGTAAGAAGTTTTCGTAAACTTATATCTTCTGACGCTACTCTATCTCTTTCTCTTTCTCTTCCTCTATCTTTTTTTCCCCCTCTCGTTCTTCCTCTTTACTACTACGTATCTCGCTTTACCCCTCCTGTTCTTCCTCTGTTACTACTACGTATCTCTTTTTTCCCCCTCGTACTTCCTCTCTTTCTCTTTTCCTCTCGTTGCTCACCTATTCTTCTACTT
>NC_068989.1:33516222-33517134 GCF_001194135.2 Octopus bimaculoides | reverse complement strand
TGGTCCTTTGCTTTCTTCTTTCTTATGTGTGTCCCACCTTGCTAACTATCAGCCATTGCTGATAGTTAGCAAGGTGAGACACACATAAGAAAGAAGAAAGCAAAGGACCACTGATGAGGTCACAGAAGTGTGACGAAAGAACTCTGGCCGAAATAGGATTAATGTAATATAATTTAATATAAAGCTGAAGCAAATTAACACCAAATATACAGTGCATGTGTTTTTATTGGCTAAACTGGCAATATGACCATCCCCAAGTACAACAACATCTGTTTCAACACACGATTTCACATCAAAAATCTTGCAAAACAAATATGTAAACGGAATATATATATATACATATACATATAGGGAACCAGTGGAAGAGGCAGGCCCAAGAAGACCTGGGATGAGGTGGTGAAGCACGACCTCCAAACATTAGGCCTCACCGAGGCAATGACTTCTGACCAGGACCTTTGGAAATATGCTGTGCGTGAGAAAACCTGGCAAGCCAAGTGAGACCAAAATCCAAGGCCTCTGCCAGGGATGTAGCCAGCCCACTTATGCGTACCTTTCCTTCATTGGACACTCCGCTTGCGAAGACCTGTCGAGGCAAGTGAAATCAAAATCGAAATCGAACTAAATTCGAAGACTGGCCCCCATGCCAACGTCTCCTTCATTGGACACTAAACTCGGCTTGCGAAGACCTGTTGGGGCAAGCGAAAGCGAAATTGTGATGGCACCTGTACCAGTGGAGCGCTAAGAGCACCATTCGAGCGTGATCGTTACCAGCGTCGCCTTCCTGGCACGTGAAAGGTGGCACGTAAAATACACCATTTTGAGCATGGCCGTTGCCAGTACCACCTGACTGGCCTTCATGCCGGTGGCACGTAAAATCACCCACTACACTCTCAGAATGGAAGGGCATCCAGC
>NC_068989.1:33507153-33515857 GCF_001194135.2 Octopus bimaculoides | reverse complement strand
TATATACATATATATATATATACACACACACACATATATATATATATATATATATATATACACATATATACATACATATATGCATATATACACACACACACACACACACACACACACACATATATATATATAAAGTGGACATCCATTATGCCAGAAGAAGACCACCTATGGTCTGACCACTAAGAAGAGATTGTTCTCAAAAAAATTCACCAAACACTAGAATGTAAGCGAGCAAAAACAAATGAAAAGATACAAAATATATAGATTAATCACAGACCAATTTCGTTGTTACCACTTACGTAATTAGTTACGTAATTATCCACAATTCTTCGATGTGATCATCATAGCAATATAATTTGCAGAACTATACACGAGACATCTGCATGAGATTGAACATGTATATAGTTCTACGAATTACATTTGGGGTTATATTTGAAAAGTCTTCGTTTTGGCGTGCCAAATACTGGAAATAATTCTGCAGAAAATAATTCTTTTCAATGAATTTTGCCGGTTAGAGAACATAATTATTTAAATTTAAATAATAAGTTCTACCAATTACATTTGGGGTTATATTTCTGTTAGTTCTGTTAGGGGACTTTAACACTATACTCGATGCATGGGTGGATAATGTTGACTCGACTGATAAGAGGGAAAATCCTGGCCTCAAGGGTCTACTAGAGAGCTATAATCTACTACACAATTACAGACTGGATGAGCTGAGTGTTCCACAGTGGACATGGAGTAGATCTTATATAGATAGGGTATTTGTAAGAGAACGAGATAGGGATATCTTTAGCTGTCCACAATTTTGTATTATGCCTTACATGGATCACAAATTTGTGACATGTGAGGTACATATAGATAAATGTCATAGACAGGGACCTGGGTACTGGAAGATGAACAAGTCTATTTCAACTTGTCAAGCCTTCCATGCCTGGATTAAGGAATTAGTACAGAGGGCATTATGTGACACCATCATTAATAAAAGATAGTGGCACGCCCTCAAGAGACCCATCCGTTTAGAGTCTATTACATTTAGCAACCAGCTAAGTTTAGATAGATCTAGAATAGAAAAGGAACTAGTTAAGAATTTAGATGAGGCTTTGAAATCTGGCTCTGCAGACAGAGTGCTGGCAGCGAGAACGGTCTTGTACTGTCACCTCAAAGCCAAACACGAAGGGTGTAGAGTTAGAGCTAAGCTATGTGCAGTGGGCCGAGAAGGTATTAATGTTGCTGGATGGCCCCATCGTGTGGAATGTCAGAGGGGCAAAAAAGCCTCTATAAAGTCTTTAACTGACGAACAGGGGTACAAGATCTATGGACAGGAAAAGATGCAGAAGGCTTTTCACCAGCATTTCGCCCAGTTGTTTGGGCAGGGCAATGAGCTCGAGCATGGGGAGTCCCTAAAGAGCTTCCTCGCCAGTGGGCCATGACTCTCAGCATGTGAGGCGGAATGCTGTGAAAGACTGATTACACCTGTGGAGGTGAAAGGGGTGTTGGCTGAGTGCACCGGGGCTGGATGGTCTACCCTATGAGTTATGTCGTAGCATGCTGGACTTGTCTGGGGACCTGCTGGTAGGCGTCTACACAAGGGGGACAGTATAAGTAATTACAGGCCCATAACTCTACTCAATGTAGAGTTAAAGATTTTGGCCAAGGTGTTAGCAAAAAGGTTGACGCGTGTCGTAGAGAAGCTTGTAGGGAAGGCGCAGATTTACGCCATTCCGGGCAGGTCGATCCAAGACAATCTTCACCTTATACGCTACACCTTAGACAGAGTGGGTAAATTAACCGACAAAGGTGGGGCACTGGTCCATTTAGACCTAAGTAAAGTGTTTGATAGGGTAGACCACCAGTACCTGGCAGCAGTTCTCGAAGCAGCTGGGCTGAGCCTGAACTTCCGTGGGTGGAACTCTGCAATGTATAGTGGCATCCAATCCACCATCCAGATAAATGGCTACCTGTTAGAGCCGTTTTTTATCAAGCGCTCAGTTTGTCAAGGATGTCCCCTGTCCCCGCTTCTGTATGTTTTGGCTCTTGAGCCTTTACTGAGGAAGTTGAAGAATTTGGGATGCACCCCCAATGAAATCGGATGTGGTAAGTCAGTCTCTGCTTATGCGGATGACATCACCATCATCGTGTCCAATGAGGCTCAGTTACTTTGTGTAGAGGACGCTATCAAAGGATACGAGGCAGTGGCAGGAGCAAATGTTAACAAGGACAAGTCCATTGGCTTGTGCCTCGGCACCTGGAGGAGCAAGCCGGTATCGTCCAGTGTCGTGGGTCACTGAACAGATGGTCCTGTTAAGTTGCTTGGAGTTTGGTTTGGACCAGACTCCAAAGGGAGAAGAATTGGAGCAAGGTGGCAGACAGGGTGGAAGCTCTAATTTGGACTTGGTCCGTACAGGCTCTATCTCTGAAAGGAAGGGCGGAGGTGGTACAGGTGTTTATCGCATCTGTAATCACCTACCGCCTAACCATTGTCCCTTGCCCCGACTCGTGGCTAAACAAGTTGGAGCGCCTCCTTTTCTGCTTTTTGTGGAAGGGAGGAAAGCCATTTGTAAGGCGCTCCATCTGCTGCCAGGAACTGCTAAAGGGTGGGTTAGGGATGCCCTGGCTTATGATGTGCAAACATGCATTGATGCTGAGACATCTCTGGCGCTACCTGGAGGGTGACAAGGTGTGGAATCCGCTGGCAGAGGAATTCTTCCCGCAACCAGCCTCTTTGGAGAGATTCAAACCCGGTTTTATTAAAAGACACAATCTGACAGAATGGCAAAAGGAATGTCGACAGGCACTCATGCTGATCCACAAGACGGGCAAGGCCAGCAGTGGGAATACCACCTCTATTTTGTATAGAGGGCTGGTAGAGTTTTAAAATGATGACGTCCTAGGAGATCTCTGGGGTTTGATGAGAACCAACTCACCAACCTGTTCCAAAAGACTTTCGGGCTGAGGTATTTGGATAATTACCAAAAATCCCTGACCTGGCAGTGCTACAGGAACGCTTTACCTGTTCGCGATAGGTTATCCAGGCACGGAATGTCAGTGCCACTGACATGACCAAGATGTGGGCTGGACGATGAAACTGTCCTGCACGCTTTTGTACACTGCCGGAAGCTTTCAGGCTTGATAGTTTACGATGACCATGTGTTATCATACCTAGGCAGAGTACAACTATCAGCTGAATCTATAATAAAGATTGTGCCGCCCACTGAACTCTCGAAGGAAGGTGAGGCATGTTTTCTCCTTACAGTGGTAGTGTTGAAAGAGTGTGTTTGGAAGACAAGACTGCAAAGACTTGTGACGGGAACCTTCATCTCTGGCCCCGGATTACTCCGTTTTTTCAGATATCATCTGAAGAGCAAGATAAGGCTGGAGAGGAGACGACTGTCACGAAGTGTGTTTGACAAAAGATGGAAGGCTGTTATAAGAAAGGTGGGTGCAAGTGATCCTGCTTAATCCTCATGGGAAAAGGAAAAGGTGTAGTCACTGGGCTCTTCAGCCCATCAAGATTTACCCCCAAAAAGTCAAACTATATATCATTCTAAATTTTTAAAAATCAAGTATCATACGAACTCATTATAACAATAATTGTTTGTATTGTCCTGTTTTGTTCCCTCTGAGCAATTATTTTGTGCTGATGAAGGGAAATAACCTGGAAATAGCTATATGCAGATATTGTTTTGAGCTGAGTGAGGATGCTAGATTCCCTTGTTCGAAAACATATCGTGTTGTATAGCCAGCTAGAGACGATGTCTCCTGGGGCTAAATTACAGCAACCTTCATCCTAAACCAGGACTGCCATGTTATGTTAGCAAAAATCTTTACTCCAAAGTGCTGTTGCTGAATATCTCTTGTGAGATTTTAAAAAATAGTAATTTTCTAATATTTAGAGTATGCTTGTAAAACAATAAAATCTAGTGTATACTATATGTAGGGGCTTTTTATGGACAAAAACATGATACCATGTAGTAAAGTCAATGAGAATGTAGCTTTCACCGTCTGCTGTCTAGGTAGTAATTTCAGTAACTCAAACATATACTATTACAGATGATTACATAATTGGACAAATTATAACACAAGTTGGAATTTCCAACTACTATCTCTCTAAGAAAGGTTAAAGTTGTGCTATAAATTAGCTCTGCTGCAGTATAATCTAGATCTGCTTTAACTGATGTTCCGACACATAGTAGCAGAATAGGTAGATATTCCAACCTATTTGTGTTGTCGTATAATTTAAATGATGTTTTAAGTTGGCAGTGGAAACACTATCATTCCATTTGCCATGAGTTGATAAACTGTAGTATGAATCCTCTTAGTACTTATCAATTGAATTAACTCAGCAAGCAAACTAGAGTCAAATTGCCAACCTCTATTGGGAGTTACCACAGCTGGGTCCCAAAACATGATATCCAGTAGAAAAGCAACACTTTCACAACCCTGGCAGATGAAATAAATATATCAGAATGTCTGCAAACCAGTTTAGAAGCAATACAGGTCAACAAACTAGTATAATCTTGAACAGGAGATGCGTGTATGTTGAAAATGAGGGTCTGATGTAGTGAAAGTTTTAAGGGGAGCTTTAATATGGCATTGAACCATTGATTTTTGACAAGATATATAATTGCTGGCCCATGAGCAAACATCTCTGTTCATATTTGACCAAATGAAAGAGTTGAAATGCACTTTTCTGATGCTGCAACTCCTGGATGGGATAAATTGAGAAGAGCAGAAAAGACTGAGTGTCTATGTTTAATAGACACAAAAGTTTGTTCATGACTTGTAGAAATTTCACACTGAATATGCTTCCTGGAAGCAAGCAGAGGGAGGAACAAGACAGAATTCTAAAGAGGACGACACTAGTTCCGATACTTGTCTTCAGCCATTTTTACCAAATAAATGGAATTGTTGAACTGTTGAGAATTTTCATAAACTCAGAATAAAGTATCAGCTACACTATTATTAGAGTCCTTAATATAATGAATGTTGGCAGTAAACTGCAATATAAAATCAAGATGTCTCATTTCCCTTAGAGAATGTTTATCCAATTTAGATTGGAGAGAAAACATTAACTGCTTAAAGTTAGTATATATGACAAAATTTCTTCCTTCCAGAAAATGACAAAATGCTTAATAGATAAATATGCTGCTAATAATTCCCAACTGAAAATAATATATTTAGTTGCACTGGGCTTCAAACATGTCAAGAAAAAGGATAAAGCTGTCAAAACAATTGTTTTATAATACCAGACACAAACATCTGAAGCATTCACTAATAGAGAAAGTAGAGCATCAGATATCAAATGAGATAATAAATTAGCCTTGGATAATTTTTCTTTAATCTCATTAAACATTTATAATTTTCTCACTGTTAATAGGAATATTCTCATTTTTTTTCCCAATTACACAGGAAGAATTACAATTGTTTTAATGAAGTTAAAGAGAAATTATTCAAGGCTGCTTCACTAACTCACCTGATACCTAATGCACCCTTTCTCTAATGATGGATGCTTCAGACAATTCAGACTAAGGGCAAGTGCAGAATGAAACATCTGTAGAAATTCACTAAGCCAAGAAATTCACATAACTTTCATAACAAAGTGGGAGCTGGAAACTGTACAGTTGCATCTACTTTTTTTGTCATAGGGTAAGACCTCTACTATCAATGATGTGGCCTAAAAAGGTGAAAGATGAAACATCAAAGAGAAATTCACTAAGATTAATAACCGCTCTGAAATGAGCTGCTCTAGTGAAGAGTTGATTTAGATGATGTTCATGTTCCAATTCTGAAGTACTAGTGATCTATAAGTCATCAATACAAGTAAAAATAAAGTTCAAAGTGCAAGCTACTTCATTGATAACATCCAGAGCCTAAAAAGCAATCTAAAGAAATTAAGATAGCCAAAAAGATGTTGCTGTACAAGAAGAAAAGCACCAAAACATTCACTAGATATAGCAATCAAATGCTGTCATTTACCATGGCTAAAAATTCAGATGTCTGGAAAGGCATTGGGCACAATATTATATCAGTTTGGTATTGGCATACAGAAATTATTTTTGTAGTCACTGATTGATTGTGTCACAAATTTGGTGGTGGAAATGTTAGATCACTAATTTACTGATAGCCATTTTAATTGTCAGGTTGAGTCCTTATTATAGTGTTATCATTCACAGTTTTTTTTTAATTATCGATTTTGTTATTTGTAGGTCACCTGGGTAACAGAAGCTATCTACTACCAGGAAGATCCTTAGAGGTAGTAGATAGATTCTGTTACCTAGGTAAGCTAATTAGCAGTGGAGGAAAATGCTCTGAAAGTGTTGTTGCTAGAATAAGAACCAGCTGGAAGAAGTTCAGAGAGCTATTACCTCTGTTGGTAATAAAAGGCCCCTCCCTCAGAGTAAAAAGCATACAGTATGATGCTTGTGTATGAAATGGGAACTGTGAATGCAGATACATGCATAGGCTTGAAAGAAATGAAATTAGCATGCTGTATTGGATGTGCAATGTCAGTGTACATGTGCAACAAAATGCAAATGTACTGAGAGAAAACTTGGGCATAAGTGGCATCATATGTAGTATGCAAGAAAGATTGTGCTCTAATGATCATGTGATGTGTTTGGATGAGAACAATTGCATAAAGAAGTACCAATTGCTATACCAACAGGTATTCATGATTCCCACTGCCTCCACCTGTGAACATGCACACTGACCAATTTTCTCACTTTTCTTCAACATACTGTTGTGAACCCACATTCTCGTACTTGACGCAAATCAAGAATTTACTGAGAATACAATTGACAAATGAGCATTTGGAGGCCCAACTGAAATTAAGAACCACTATGTTAGAGCCTGATATCAAAATGCTTTCTCAAAAAATGCAAATTCAAAGAAGTCATTAATTTGTATAAAAAGTACCTACTTGCCTAAATTAAATATTTGAAAATATTATCTTCTTGATGTTCATAAGCTGTCTTTTTTATAAGATTATTATTCATTTATACTTGTATACAATGTACCTACTTAAAATATTTGAAAATGCTTTGCTTTCGATATTATTCATTTACTTATTATTTGTATAAAAATACTTAAATAAAATATTTGAAAAGTTATACTTTCAATTTCTACACACCTGTCTTTCTTTTATTAGATTACTAATAAATTACTTAGGGGATAAAATAACTAAAAAAAAAAAAAAGGATGATGAATTGTAGGGTGACCTTCATGCACAAAAAGGTCCCCCATCCCTGAGCTAGTTGTTGTTTCTCATCAAGCAGTCATGCATGTACGCACATAAAAGGATGAATTTGAAAACTTTCAGAAGATTGATGCCAGGTGGTTGTGAGTATTCTGAAAGGGGACAGAGGAGGGGATAATTTTTGTAAAAATAAAATTTTGAAGAAGTATTTTTCAGAATGGAAATCTCAGTATTTTTGGGGAGGGATTAAAAAAAAGAATTATTTAAAAAAAAAAGTGTGTGTGTGTGTGTGCGTGCGTGCGTGCGTGTGTGTGTGTGTAAAATGATGAATATATATGTGTAAAGTCTGAATGATTTACTTGCAAATGAAATCTGAGAGCAAATGAATATATTGCATACTAATGCTTATTCATAATTTCTTTCTTAAAGTAAAATGAAATTGTAAAGTAATGCTTGTTACCGCCTCAACGTAGTTGTTCCATAAAGAAAAATGGTACTACTCTTTTTAACCACAGGCAGACACCTCATCCAGCTGGTTAATGACACTATCTGTGTCTGTTATATTGCAAACAAGGAAGCGAACAACTCTCATCCAGTGTTGACAGGACCAGCTGACCTTTCCTCAGTACTGGTACACCTGTCTTCTAGACATGGCAGTCATTCATTCCAGTTTGCAATATACAAATAGATAAGCAACATTCAGTCGCTGATGTTGTAACAAGCAAAGTAGCTAGTTCTAAAATCTCTATAAGAGATGCAAGCAGTAACTCTACGGAAAAGCAATGTTACTACTCTTTTTAACCCATCAACTCTGGATGGGAGTTGTTCTCTCCCTTGTTTGCAATATAATGGACACTGAGATTATGTCATTAACAAGCTGGAGGTGTCCTCCTGGGATTAAAGCGAGTAGTAACGTTGTTCTTTATGGAACAACCATGTTGACGTGGTAACAACCATTACTTTCCAGTAGAGTTACTATTTACATCTCTTATAGAGATTTTAGAACTAGCTACTTTGCTTGTTAAAATGAAATTATGACATAGGACAATAATCTCTAATGCATTTTATAAAAAAAAATGTTCAAACTGGAAATGCAGTAACAAAAAAAATCTACAATGCTGAAAGCATACCCGAAGACATTACTGTTTGGGGCGCCTGAATACTTTGTGATTGTAAGACCACCTCAGCTGCATTTTACGAGACCTTTATTATCGATTACTCTTTTACTCTTTACTCTTTTACTTGTTTCAGTCATTTGACTGCGGCCATGCTGGAGCACCGCCTTTAGTCGAGCAAATCGACCCCAGGACTTATTCTTTGGATGCCTAGTACTTATTCTATCGGTCCCTTTTGCCGAACCGCTAAGTTACAGGGACATAATCACACCAGCATCGGTTGTCAAACGATGGCGGGGGGACAAACACAGACACACAAACATATACACACATACATATATATATATACATATATACGACGGGCTTCTTTCAGTTTCCATCTACCAAATCC
>NC_068989.1:33505584-33506512 GCF_001194135.2 Octopus bimaculoides | reverse complement strand
CATGAACAAGCACGCGCACACAACCCATTAGCTTTCTTCTCCTCCTCCTATTTTATCAGCTGTCGCGGAGGTCACGAAGATATCCGAAGTGAATTGTCAGTTGTCACGGAAACAAGCGACTTTTTGTTTTGGTTTCGTTGAGTAAAAACGAAGGAACGCCAATACGAAGATGATTTGGAAAAAAATTTGTTGGAAAAAATTTGTTTGTAAAATTTCAATTTTTCAACAAGAAGAAAAAAAAAAAAAGAATATATACCCTCAGGCCTTCAAGTGGGCTATCCATATGCTAGAAATAACAGCCAAATCTCACAAAACTGAAATTTCGAAAAAGTGATTTTTGAAAATTTTTTTTCAGAATCGGATCCTCCCTTTCAACCAGTGTAGTTTGTTTTACTTTACAGAGTTAAAAAAAAATCGTCCCCTAATTTCTACTCAATATTCCCTGTGTGAATGTGAAATATGTTGTCATTAAACATGCCGATGACCTTTGACTGAAGTAAATGTGCGAGTTGCTCTTTGTGACAACAGAAATTTATTATTTGCCCAAATCTATAAAGTATGTTCAAATGGCGAAGGCAAAGACTACGCACACCCGGTATTTAGGGTTAGGGTTACGCCGAAAACGGGTGGTGTGCGTATTCTTTACCTCCGCCTGTTAAAATTTCACAATAACAATTTTGAAAAATGAATTTCTAAAAATATGCTCTTACACGGACAATTCTTCTCGGAGACGAAATATTTAGCTGTGACGCTAACATACTGGCCTTGTTGATAAGAAGCGGTGTATAAGTTCCTACTATAAAACTATCCACTCTGAAATTTCATTATTCGTAGTTTTAAAAACAAAAAGAGTGATAGATATTTTTGAGGAGGCTTACCATAATTTCCAGAGGTGACACCGACACCAAGGGGAACATCATGCAAGGTC
>NC_068989.1:33498832-33504107 GCF_001194135.2 Octopus bimaculoides | reverse complement strand
ATATATATATATATATATATATATATATACGTATAGATGTAAGTATCTACATATACGTATGTATATATGCATATCATCATCATCATCATCATCATCGTTTAACGTCCGCTTTCCATGCTAGCATGGGTTGGACGACTTGACTGAGGACTGGTGAAACCGGATGGCAACACATATATATTATTTATATTATTATATGATTGAACACCATGCATCCTCTTCCAAGTAAGTTTTATCTGTCAGATAGATAGATAGTTAAATAAACATACAAAAGGTGCAGTAAAATAATAGGAAGGGTATCAGATAAATTAGTGTTCGTACGTGGAAGATGCACAGGAGCCATAAAAACTGCAGATACTTAGGAAATCAATTTTCTGAAATACCCAGAGTATTTTTAGAGGTAGTGGATAATGTCTGCTACCTAGGGGACTAAATTAGTAGTGGGGAAGGTTGTATGGAGAGTGTGATAGAATAAGAATAGGTTGGAGAAAATTCAGAGAGCTTTTACCTCTGTTGGCAAACAAAGGTTTCTCTCTCTAAAAGAAAGTAATGTGGTGTGATGCATGCATATGAATATGCTTTGGTAGTGAGACTTGGGCTCTGAATGCAGAGAACATGCAAAGGCTAAAGAGGAATGAAGCTATGTTCTGCTGGATGTGTAATGTAAGTGCACATGTGCGACAAAATGTTAAGCATAAAAGGAATTAGGTGCAATATGCAAGAAAGAAGACTGCAATGGTTTGATCATGCTCTGTAGATGGATGCCAACAGCTCCACAAAGAAATGCTGTTCACTCAAAGTGGATAGAACTTGTGAAAGAAGGAGACCCAGGAAGACATGGGACAAAGTACTGAAGAATAACCTCAGAATGTTGAGCCTTTCAGACAAGATGATAAAGGACCGAGATATCAGGCACTTTGCAGTACTCAAGAAGACTCCTTTTCCACAGCAGAAGTGTAAAGGCTGCATCCTCTAGTGAAGAGGATTGGCCTGCAAGAGTCTTGTGCTGGTGTCACATAAAAACCACTTGTGCCAGTGCCACGTAAAAGCTCTCATACCAGTGCTATGTTAAAAGCACCTGGCACATGCTGTAAGGTAGTTGGCATTAAGAAGGGCATCCAGCCATAAAAACCAAGCAAAATCAGACCGGAACCTAGTGCAGCTCCCTGGCTTGCCAGCTCTGATCAAACCATCCAATCCATGCCTGTGTGGAAAATGAATATTAAAGGATGATGATGATGATGATATGTCTGTGTGTATTTATGTTTGTCAAATAATAGGAAGGGTATCATTATCATTGCAAGGAGTACTCTGATGAACTTGCTCTCTTAATTCTAGATCACTTTGTGCCATCTTGCTTGATTCAAAACACAACAGTATCTTCATCTAAATGTTGTTGCGCTTCCACAAATAAGGAAGCCTTTCCATGGTTGTAACTTTTTCCCTTGAACTGCAGGACTTTGGAACTCTCTTCCATCTCATTGTTTTTCTCTAAAGTAAATTTATTCCTTTTGTCTTAATTTCTCCTTACACTAAGTGGTTTCTTGCCTTGTTTAAGACTTTCTTATAAAACAACAACAAAAAAAAACATTAAAAAAAAACTTAGCAGTTCAGCAGAAGGAATTAATAGGATAAGTACCAGGCTTTAAAAGAATAAGTACTTGTCAGCTCTCATTACTATTTTAATAAAATTACAATGTTTTGTTTAAAATCTGCCTTCTGATATTCATTTACACATGCTTCTCTAAAGTGCTTTTACTGGACTTTTCCACAAACATTTTCATACTTTAAATTAGTGACCACTTACACTAAATTGGTTACTTTTTACACTGCAAAATTATTACATTGCTGACTTATCAAAAATGTATTAAGAATGGATATGTTATTGTATGGATTCTCCCTGTTTTATGAGCACCCCATGAATTAAATCAAGAGTATTTTACAAAAAAATGTGTTTCTACAATTACCATTTTGCTACTTCAGGCTTGTATTACTTTTATTTCATTTTAAAGAAAACACACTTTTCACTTTTGTTTCACTACCAAGTTTCCGGCAAATGACAACTTCTGCTGTCTTCGGTGGCTTCACTTTCAATATCATGAAATGAAACTTCGTTCATTTTGATGATCATAGGGAGTAATTTGAAGGAGGTTTGGTTGTTACTTTGGATCTTTTCCTTTTGACTGGCACATAGAAAAAATAATTTTTTGTAACTAAACACTTCAAATTTCGTATACTGGTAGAATGTGTCATTTAAAACATCATTTACTCTTGGCGTTTTTAAGAAAATTCTATATTTTCGAAGTTATTTTGTGTTAAAGTTGTCGTATTTCGGTAATTTCAGTCAATCAATGACGTCTATTGAGGTGAAAACAATTACTGCTGCGGTTTGTCAACAAGACGTTCTGGCGGTGTAAATGTACTTTGTCGCTGTTATTTATGACATTGTGCGTTTGTATTGGTTTTAGGGTTAGGGTTTTAGAGTTAGTGTTAGGGTTTTAGGGTCAGGGTTAGGGATAGGGTTAGGTTAGGGTTTTTTTCAGCTACTATTTTTAGAAAGACATTTTTGCCCCTTCCCCTCCAATTTCTTCATTTTTCATAACTCTAACCCTAACTCTAAAACCCTAACCCTAACCCTAACTTTAAAACCCTATCCCTAACCCAGACCCTAAAACCCTAACCCTAACCCAAAATCAGTACAAACGCACGAACGATGTCATAAATAACGGTGACAAACGACATATATACCGCCGATAGTTGTTAACAAACAACGGCAGTAATTTTATTCAAGGGAAAAGATCCCAAAATAGGCAATTTAGAAAACGCTAAAACAAAACGAAAATACTTCCACAAACAAAATAAAATGAAATTTTTTAAAAAATAACTAATAACTGAATTGATTAAACTATATACACCTGTATCTCAAATGTAAATATATCGGAAAGAACAGTGACAAAGTACATTTACACCGCCAGAACGTCTTGTTGACAAACAACTGATTGAAATTACCGAAATACGACAACTTTAACACGAAATAACTTCGAAAATATAGTATTTTCTTAAAAACGCCAAGAGTAAATGATGTTTTAAATGACACATTCTACCATTATACGAAATTTGAAAGTGTTTAGTTACAAAAAATTATTTTTTCTATGTGCCGGCCAAAAGGAAAAGATCCGTTAATTCTAATAGCAGGAGTGACCGCATATAAGCTTCATCGTTCATTCGACTTGCCAAAGCGTTGATTAGATTTATTTTTTATTACATAAATATGTTACTTTTTGTATTTTATGTACTATTATAATTGAACCTTATAATGTCTAACATGTTCAACGACAGACAAAATGAATGCCTTTCCTAGGCAAACAGTGCGGGAGATGTACTGAAAGAACCGTAACAATCTGAGCGGCTGATTCTTATGGATGGCCATTACTCACCCATTTAGACTAGCATGATGGCTCGGTGTGAGGGAGACTTAGGATGCCAGACTATAGGTTTGAAAAGAAATCTACCAAAGTGCAACACATCGGGAGACAAAACCTGATACCGATTTCACCAGGTTACTACCGGAGAAAGTATTTTTGTAAGGTGCATCCTATATAAGTGAGTTGTAGCTTTGGAAGACTGTACTAAAATTTATTGTCTTTTCGACATCCGTATTTCTAAACGTATGCCGATTCTAAACGTATGTTGATTTCTAAACGTATCCCATAAGACAAATCTAGGCGACTATACAAATATTCGCGATAAGTCTTTGTAATCGAAAATTTTGCATTTTCTAAAATTTATTAGCAGTCATAATTACATTGATTCGATTTAAGACAATTAAATATAAAAATTATAAAACGCAATTTCTATAACCCGAAACTATAATCAGACGGAAGTTATGTTTAATACAATTAGCCAATCAAAAACAAGTATTCAAAATTTAAAATTGGAGTCGAAGATGGATGTTGATAAAGACGTGCTAAAGAAAGAGTCGCTTACATCGAAAAAGGTGAGAGACATGCTTGACTTTCAGAAAAGTTATTTGCTTCTCTACTGTTTAGTGCTTTCTGACTTTGTTTCCTCATAATATTAGTAAGGCATATTAAAAAAAAAGAAAGCTATCCTATAACTCGGAGCGAAAGTATTGTGCAAGTATCCTGCAAGTTGACTCATTCCCTTTATTTGGCAACGTTAAGTTGTGCAATGATCAGGAGAAAGTTATGAAATGCTTGTACGAAAATCAAATATAATTCTCGCCTTTATTGTGTTTCGTTTTCCTACATCGTTTTGATTTAGCGGTCGTCTTTAATGATGTTTTCACCTTGTACATAAGCTGTCCAAGTTTTTTTTTTTTGTTACCTCGAATGGAGCATTGGACCGAAAAAGTTTTCAATGCACATATTTCTTAAAAATAAATTACGGTAGAGACGGACTATATGTAATCTGAACCTTTCCTCCACCCTTATTTATTAATTTTTTTTTACGGAATCCCACGTTTTAGGCTATGGAGATTCCGATTCTGAAAATAAATTGTTTGAAAAATTTCAAGGTGGAGATGGAGTATATGTAATCTGGGTATACCCCACCCCTTTTAAATTTTGTTTTTTTTTACGGAATCCTATGTTTCAGACCATGGAGAATCCGATTCTGGAAAAAAATTTTCAAGAATCTCAATTTCAAAATTTCGATTCCCCCCCCCCTGGTTTTTATATAGATCCACAGGGTAAACCTAACCCTAACCCTAACCCTGACCGTAACCCTAACCCTCACCCTGACCCTAACCCTAACCCTAACACTAGTTTTGTGAGATTTGGCTGTTATTTCTAGCATGTAAATAGCCTGCTTAGTGGTGGTGGTGGTGGGGGAATTGAAATTTTTCAAAAAATTTTTTTTCAGAATCGGAATCTCCATAGCCTAAAACGTGGGATTCCGTAAAAAAAAAAATTAATAAATAAGGGGGGGAAAGGTTCAGCCCACCAAGCAGGCTATTTACATGCTAGAAATAACAGCCAAATCTCACAAAACTAGTGTTAGGGTTAGGGTTAGGGGGGATTCCGTAAAAAAAAAAGAAATAAGGGGGGAAAGGTTCAGATTACATATAGTCCATCTGGACCGAAATTACAGTAAATTGGAATCTAAAACAGAGAGTAACACATGATTAAGTCTTCGCCACATAGGCCAAAATTACCGGAAGGGTGTCAGCGACCTTTGTGGTCTTATACACGCTATCTATCTATCTATCTATCTATCTATCTATGTCTGTCTGTTGCTTCAGCTCAATATTAATTAT
>NC_068989.1:33497816-33498822 GCF_001194135.2 Octopus bimaculoides | reverse complement strand
TATATATATACTCATTTTTGAGTTCTGTTTTCCTGTTTGCATCACCATACCTCTGTCTATCTAGCCATCCGTATCTACCTATCCACCTATCTATCTGCCCACCTGTCCGTCTATCTGGATCAGTTCACCAGTCTTGTGTGTGTGTCTGTCTTTTTATGTATTTGTCTGTTACATACATCTCTATATCTGCTTGTATGTCTGTCTTTATGTATTTGTCTATTACATATCTCTCTCTCTATATCGGCTTATGTGTCAGTCTACCTACCTGCCCTTTTCTTTGCATATCTATTTGTCTATCTACAAATATCTGTGGGCAACGCTAACTGAAACATTCGCAAGCCCACAAAATATTCGTTGGGAGTCAACGACAACTATCGCCATTATTTACAATTGACGGATGTTTGTCCTCAACTTGTTTGTTGTTAACACAACGTTTCGGCTGATATACCCTCCAGCCTTCATCAGGTGTCTTGGGGAAATTTCGAACTTGGGTTTTCATTCCTAAAGTATTTTTCGATATTATTATTATTCAATTGACTGCCTGGAATCGAACTCGGAATCTTGGGGTTAGTAGCCCGCGCTCTTAATTACTACGCCAAATATAGCTAAAAGAATGCCAAGCTGGATAAATATTTTGTTCAATAATATAGAATACACTGAATGTACACAAAAAATAAAGACAGTCATCCTATCTATTTATCAATACATAAAATACAAAAAATAATAAAAACAATAAACATTTTAATAATACCAAAATATTACCAAGTTAGAAGTTTTTGAAAAATTGCGCAGGAGTGGCTGTGGTAAGTAGCTTGCTTACCAACCACATGCTTCTGGATTCAGTCCCACTGCGTGGCACCTTGGGCAAGTGTCTTCTACTATAGCCTCGGGCTGACCAAAGCCTTGTGAATGGATTTGGTAGATGGAAACTAAAAGAAGCCCGTCGTATATATGTATATATATATATGTATGTGTGTGTGTATGTTTGTGTGTCTGTGTTTGTCCC
>NC_068989.1:33495765-33496956 GCF_001194135.2 Octopus bimaculoides | reverse complement strand
AAGGGTGGGCTAGGGATGCCTTGGTTGACGATGCGAAAATTCGTGTTTTGGTTGAGGCACCTTTGGCTTTACCTGGATGGAGAGCAGGTGTGGTCACTGCACGTCCGGTTCTACCGTCCGCAATTAACGTCCTTAACGGACATTGGTAATTGGATCAAGCAGAGACCTAGGCTGGGGGACTGGCAATTGGAGTGCCGACAGGCACTTCAGCTACTCTCTCAGGCGGGCAATGCTGGCAACAGGAGTTCCACCGTGGATTTTTATAGCGGGTTAGTGGGATTTAGGTCCGAAGACGCCTTGGGGGAGACCCTGGGCTACAATGAAAATCAGTTGACCAACCTGTTCAGGAGAACTTTCGGGCCGGGTATCTGGACAATTACCAGAAATCCCTGGCTTGGCAGTGCTTCCGTGCAGCGTTACCTGTTCATGATAAGCTGTCAAGGCATGGAAGTGCCGTATCGCCAACATATCTGAGGTGCAAGCAGGACAGAGAAACCGTACGCATTCGTGGAATGTCCGGAATTAACGAGACTGATAGTTTTCGCAGAAAAACTGTTGTCATCGATGGGAAGAGTACAGCTATCAGCTGAATCTATCATCGAGATTGTGCCGCCTCCTTCCCTCAACAGGGAAAGGAAGGCTTGCTTTTCCTGCGTAGTAGCCATACTGAAAGAAACAGTATGGAAGACGCTTGTAAGAGGCATAGTGACAGATACCTTTGTATCTGGCCAGGGGTTAGTTAACTTTTTTTGTTACCACCTCAGTAGTAAGATCAGGCTGGAGAAGAGGTATCTGTCACGAAACAGATTCATGAGAAGATGGAAGCCTGTGGCGATGAAGCTGGGAGTGTTTGGCACCAGGTAAGTGGTGCCAAAAACAAGGGAAAGAAAAGGCAAGGGGTCTACTCTGGTGGCCGGATGCCTATCCTTCAGGAAAACCATTACAAATTGCATCTGTAATGAGCAATGCTTTAATCGAACATTGTAAATATAATCAAATTATTCATCATCATCATCATCGTTTAACTTCCGCTTTCCATGCTAGCATGGGTTGGACGATTTGACCAAGGACTGGTGAAACTGGATGGCAACACCAGGCTCCAATCTGATTTGGCAGAGTTTCTACAGCTTCATGCCCTTCCTAACGCCAACCACTCTGAGAGTGTAGTGGGTGCTTTTACGTGTCACCCGC
>NC_068989.1:33494662-33495220 GCF_001194135.2 Octopus bimaculoides | reverse complement strand
TATATATATATATATATATATATATATATATGCATTGAACTGCATATTATTTTGCTCTACAATATACAAGTGGGCAGAGCAACATAATATGCAGTTCAATGCAAAAAATTTCAAGTACTGCGCTACAATGCCACAAGTGCCTCCCAACTGGCATACACAGGACCTGGTGGTACTGCAATCCTAGAACCACAAACAGTAAAAAACCTGGGCATCAACATGTGTAGTGATGCATCATTTCACATGCACATTGTCAAGTTGACAGCAAAGTGCAGACAACTGGCAGGGTGGATACTGAGGACATTCCAAACAAGGGATCAAAAAGTCATGTTGACATTTGTTCTGAGCCGCCTAGACTATTGCTCTCAGTTGTGGTCACCACACAGTGTCAAGTGGACAGCAGAACTTGAGGTAATTCAGCGTCACTATACAAAAAAGATCGCCACAGTCCAACAGATGAACTACAGGGAGCGACTGAAGGCACTAGGTCTCTACTCCCTGGAGCGCAGGCGGGAGAGATATGTAATAATATACATATGGAAAATACTGGAAGGACTGGTG
>NC_068989.1:33488282-33494169 GCF_001194135.2 Octopus bimaculoides | reverse complement strand
CTGCTATTTCTAAATTTCGGTATGTGGTGAAGCAACTGTTGCTGATCCCTTAATTATGTTTATATATATATATATTAAATTTATGTATATATTAATATTATTTTGGTTCAAAGAATTTCGATAATGTAAATATGTTAATAGTTACCAGTGTAGCAAAAATCACACAGAAACTGGGATATCATACCCGTTTAATAGGTAGAAATACCATGTTAAAGTGATGTATTTTGAGTAGATATGAAGAATAGTGATAAATGGAGCAAAACACATATAATCAATAAGTTCCTTTAATTCCTACATATGTTTCAAAAATTATGTGCACTCTACTCCAAAGAAGTAAGAGGTGCTGGAATTGCACATAAATTCATTGTCAGGGAACCAACATACAAAAGCAAGACTTGCGCTAAATGCTAAGGTTGCGTACGAGTTATAACATTATATAGCTAAGTAAATGACCGTTAGAAACAAGAATGCTGGTTTAAAGGGAGCTGTTAAGGGAAAGAGGCTAAGAACACTATACTAAAAGATTAAATTAGAGGAAGGCATAATGGACCGCAGTAAAATCCCAAAATCTAAAGTTTAAAACAATGGCAAATTAAAAACCAGAAAAGGGAGAAGGGAGAGAATCCAATGAATTCATTATATATTATTACTCCTTATCTAAACAAACTTATATACTGAGGTAAAACTAAGCGGAGATTGTAAATATAATAAATTAAACATCCATAACATTGTATCATATTAAGATATGGTTATTAACCTAAAAAAATGGTAATACAAGGTACAAAACTATCATATGATGAAATAATAATAATAAATATGCTTACGAGAACGCGATCGAAAATATGTAAGTAAAGTTACAATTATACTTCAAACTCAACGAATGTAGGTTTACTGGGAAAGACTTGCTGAATCTACTATGGAAGGAGAAAAAGTAAAAACAACTGGCGTTGGAGACAGATATAATTATTATTTAAGATAATATTTAAATGATATTATTCCTGTTATTGTTACTATTATTATTATAATAAATATAAAAATAAATTAAATATTATCATTATTGTTATTGTCAAAGTTAAAGGTAAATACTAAGCTGGGTGATTGTACATACCACTTGTAAGGTGGACGTCCACTAGGGAGAATGTCATGGTGAAAAAATAAAAATAATGATAATAATAACCAAAATTAGTAAGAAGGATGAAATTAACGATAAGAACTGAAGGTGTGTTTCCTCCAATGCTGGCATCTGTATGCTCTCTGTGTTATCTGGTTTACTAGATAATTCTTGGAGAACAGAATATGGAAAAGCTCCAAGTTATAAGAGGACAAAAATCCTTACTTTTGTCGTAGGGTATTGGAGTAGCCAGTATTGACCATTCCAAAGAGAATTGTTTATTGCAATCCTTCAGTTTCCAGATTAATTTACTTAGACTAGTACTATTAACTTTATTCCTATCCCTTAAGGATGAATAATGGTTGGAAATTCTCCTGGAGACCTGCGTCGAGGAGCTACCTACATAATGCGAGATGTCTGTGTTAGTCATTACCTTACATTGATAAACCACATTTTTGGTCCTGGCATTCGCACTTAAAAACTTAATTCTATTAGAATTAGATTCCGAGATACTAATCTTATTGTTGTTACAGTGATTGTTATATTTACTAATGTTGTACTTATTACCTTTATTTTTACCTAAATAACTATTGCCATCATATGAGTGTGCTAAATTACTGGAGTAATTATTATTATTATTATTATAAACATTACTATTATTATCATCATAATTAGGATGGCTGACTAGAGGAGAATCTAAAAGCCTAAAATTATGGGAAGATATTATCTGTAACAATTTTTTAGTATTAGAAAACCCAAATCTAACCTTATGTGTGTTGATTATTGGGTAATAGGGAGAACCCTTAGGAAAGTTCCTTTTCACCATGTCTTGGAACTGCCAGACCAAATTGGATTTAACTTGTTTCCCGAACAGGAGGATGAACCAGATATTTTCATCAGATCTAGTTACAGTGTTAGTATAGTTGAATAAATTAAGTTTTTTGTTTTTATTAAGGTGTTTAGAGCCAGTTAGGCCTCCTCCCTTATGTGAATAATTATAAGTATGTGCCACTTTCTCAGTAAAGTGAGAAGAAGGGGAAGAAATAGAAATGGGTTTATCCCCGCTAGTAGAGGAGATATCTTGCTGTGCAAAAGACGAAAGATCACTAATTGAGTTGATGTATCTTACCTTGTCTTTGTAACTTGCCTTCAATAAGGCTGAATTATAAAAGTCAGCCTCCTTATTGAAAATGTGTGAGTTAGAGGAGAGTTTAGAAAGTCTGATTGAAATACTCTTAACCAAATTACTAGTGATAGACCTTGGATGGTTACTAAAAGGGCTTATGTACTTGAGATTAGTTGATGGTTTATGGAAAGGAAAGTGTGTGTTACTATGTAAGTCTAAAGTTACATCTAGAAAGTTTGCTATAGAGACCTCATCCTCAAAAACGATGCCAAAACCCATTCTCCTATTTTTGACCTTTTGGATACGCTGGGCAGAGACATTATGGAAGTATAGCAGACAATCATCCCTATATAGACCTCCATTTATGTTAGGGAACTGGTCTGCCATCTCATATAATATATACGAACAAACTACATCAGCTATTTGAGCTGAATCCGACCCTTCTCTACGTCTTATTTGTCCCTCTAGATCAGACATAGGCACTCTTAGTAAAAACATTCTTGACAAATGCATACCCACAATAATAGATAAGTTAAAACTAAGACTATGGTCAAATTCTCAAGTAATAGAATGGTTTAATTCAATTAAAGACAAGAGTAATACCAAGTTTATACAGTTCGACATCTCTAGTTTCTACTTATCTATTAACCCTATTATCCTTAACAAGGCACTTTGGTTCGCACATAATAAGGCAGGTCTTTCTAGGGAAGAAATTAGTGTAATATTAGCGGCTCGTAAATCAATTATAAAATTTAACAATAAGCTATGGATCTGTAAGGATACTCCGGAGGCCTTTGACGTTCCTATGGGAAGCTCGGATGCAGGGGGAGAGAGCAGATGCACAATCCACGGAACGTGCTCTGGCAAGGGCGGTGTGGATAGTGGTGAGGGGATATCCACTTAGGATGAAGTGGTGAGCCATGAGTTGAGACCGAGTCTCAAAGTCATGGTCGTCACTGCAGAGCCTGCGTAGATGGAGAAATTGGGAATAGGGGATGGAGAGCTTGGTGTGTTTAGGGTGGGAGGAGGAGAAGTTGAGGCATGAGTGCGAGTCTGTGTTTGTAGTGGATGGAGGTGATGAGAGTGAAGTGATGAATGCTGACCAAAATCTCAAGAAAGGAGACAGATAGTGCAGGTGAAGTGGAGGGCAGGATTGAAAGATTTGACAAAAGACAGGAAGGAGTCTAGATGTTTGTGGGAGAGTGAGGTTGCACCGATACAGTTGTCAATGTAACGGCCATATAGTTCAAGAGTGGGACCAGTGTAACTTGAGAATATTTGGGCCTCAACGTAGCCAATGAACAGCTTCGCATATTTGGGACCCATTCTTGTTCCCATGGCCACTCCTGGGAATGCTGGTAAAAATCACTAGCGAACGAGAAGCATTTGAGTGAGAGGCCAAGTTCAGCCAGATGAATGAGTGTGGATGTGTCAGGTTGGGGCTTGGGCATATGGCGTCCTGGTTACTAACCCCAAGATTCCGAGTTCGATTCCAGGCAGTGACCTGAATGATAATAATAATAATAATAATAACATCGAAAAATACCTTAGGAATGAGAACCCAGGTTCGAAATTTTCCCAAGACACCTGATGAAGGCTGGAGGGTATATCAGCCGAAACGTGTTAACAACAAACAAGATGATGACAAATATCCATCAAATGTAAATAATGTGTTGACAGACTTTCACTTAAAATTTCTGTAATTTAAATCAAAACTTTTTAGTTACTATGGTGACAACACTCTATCTTTCACACATACACACACACAAATACATTGACGTATATTTTGATTCCTCCCCTTCTTTCCCACCCTCTGATGGATGTGATGCATAGACAGATTGAGTTTCACTTCTCTTTTATAACATTTGTTAACTGTTTTATACTATTATTAGTCTTTAATATCAGAAAGCATTTCTGTAATACTGAAAATATTCTCTCACAAATAAGGAAATGTATGTATGAAAGTATTAGCACTAAGTATATTATTTAAATTGATGGAGTCATGTAATTATTTCTAAAATTTCAATTAATGTTTGATTTTTCTTTGTTTAGATGGAAAAATCATCAAAATTAAAAGAAACCAGTAAAGTGAAACTAAAAGTTGTGAAGAAAAAAGTCCATATACGACAGTATAAAAGTTTAAATCGTTCTAACAGCAGTTTTAACAGCAGCTGTAAGTATGAAGGTCAAGATTTGAATATAAAAAGTAGTGTTTTTGGCATGTGTGTGTGTGTATTATACATTAACTAATTTTTACTATTGGTAACACAAAAAATTCAAAATTGTTCTAGTTTGTATCTGTGCGCTCATGCATTATGCAGATATATACATTTAAATAAGTTAAAATGCTGTAATGTGTCTGAATTCCAAAGAGAACAGATTGCTGGAGGGGTGGAGCTTCAGTCACTAAAACTACTGAATTGCTCAAAGTTTTGAGAGGTGTAGTCTCTAAAATCATGCTTGCATTCCAAAACCAAAGTAAAACCAACTCTGGTAAGTAAATTTTTGACAGAAGGCAAAGTGAACGACTGCAGGATAGTGAAAAAACATTGTATAAAAACCATCAAACTACAGCAGTGAAAGTGCTAGTAGAGTTAAACCACTACTTTGCCAACTATGTTTCAACCAAAACTTATGTTGTGAGCTCCCATGGTATCCAGTTTTATGAAAACTGGATACCTTGGGAAGGCTGCAATTGCTAAACTTCTATCCCCCATCAACAAATGGTGTCTAGACTATTGGACATGGTCAGTGGCTAAATGTAATCTCTGATGTCATCATTTACTCTTTTTCTGACTTCAGGGTAAGTTTATATCTGGAAATAGCTCAAAGAATCCTTTAGCTCTGTGTTGCCCCTACAGTGAAGCATTGGAGCTGGCTCTGTAGTGAGTTGGGTAGCCATATCACAGAATTTCCTTGACTCTTTTGTTCTACATGGCAAATTTAACATCTAGGGTTATCCGTGTATTTTGGCTGATCATATCCATGTTATGGTGTAAACATTGTTCCCTGTTGGCAATGCACCAGTTTACATGAATAATGTTATTCAAAGTTAGTATGAAGCATATGAAAGGAAGCAGATCACTCGGACCCCCCCCCCCCCAAAAACTTTGGATGTCAATAGAATTGAACGTTTATGGTGCATTTTGCAGCAGTGAAGAGCTGTTTCCCTCTGCTATTATCATTGAAAGAGCTAAAGCAGGTTTTACCTGAATGGCTCAAAATTCCCCTAACAGCTGTTCAGAATCTGTATAAATCAATTCCTTGATGTATTGAAGCTGTGATTAATGCCCATCCATTTAATAAAGTGTTTTCATTATTTTGTCCCACTCCTGTGTGTATATATGTATGTGTGTGTATTTGTATGCATGTATATAGTATAAATATTTTAGGTATATATATATATATATATATGGTGTGTGTGTGTGCACGTGCACATGTGTGATACACATACACACCCCATCATCATCATCATCGTTTAACGTCCGCTTTCCATGCTAGCATGGGTTGGACGATTTGACTGAGGACTGGTGAAACCGGATGGCAACACCAGGCTCCAGTCTAATTTGGCAGAGTTTCTACAGCTGGATGCCCTTCCTAACACCAACCACTCAGAGAGTGTAGTGGGTGCTTTTACGTGTCACCTGCAC
>NC_068989.1:33479281-33486935 GCF_001194135.2 Octopus bimaculoides | reverse complement strand
CCTCTACCCGGAATTCATTGCTGTACTCATTTCCAACCCTCACCTTACTGGCAGCATCTCTGTACATGGCTCGCACAGCTCTCACTAACCATTCTTCTATCCCAAGTTTCCTCATTGACCACCAGATAAGGGATCGGGGGACCCTGTTAAAGGCTTTCTCCATGTCAACGAAAGCCAGGTACAGAGGTTTATCCTTAGCTAGGTATTTCTCCTGCAACTGTCTCACTAGAAATAAGGCATCAGTAGTGCTTTTACCTGGCACGAACCCAAACTGCATCTCATCTAAATTGATTCGCTCCCTAATTAGTTGGGCTATGACCCTCTCTGTAACTTTCATAACCTGATCTAACAGCTTGATGCCTATGCCCCAACACTATATGTACTCCAGTTTTCTTCTGTATTATAGTTGGTGAATCTTTTTCCTACTTTTTATAGCAGGTCTCACATCATCTATCACATTTTAAAATGACCCACCTTTTTACTAAGTAAAAATAGAATAAATTTGCATTTATGTAAAATTGTCTAAAGTGATAAGCATTTTCAGAATAGTATGAAAGCAGATTTTGCAGTTATTTTGATTCTGTTGAAACAACCACAGTGGAGAATTCAGCTATGAATCATTTGCAAAATCTCTGCTTTTTTATTTTTCTTAATGTTTCTCTGATCTATCATTTTAGCCATTTTATTTTTCTGGCTGTTTGTAGAATAATTAGATGACATGCAAGTTGTGTTGGCATTTGCAATATGTAGTCTATACCTCACTGTGATAATGGAGTTGAAGCATAAGTCATATCAATCTTGATTTGAGTTTGGGAAACAAATTTATACTTTTCTGTAAGCAAATTATGAGCTACCATTCTTATACACATCACGACTAACCTATGCCAGCATGGAATATGGGCATTAAATGATGATCATTATGATACATAAGCATAGGTACAGCTGTGTGGTAAGAAGTTTGCTTCCCAACCACATGGTCCCAACTACATGCTACTTTAAGGCACCTTGGGTAAGTGTCTTGTTATAGTCCTGGGCTAACCAAAACCTTGCGAGTGGATCTGGTAGATGGGAACTTTATATATATATTCATATATATAAATTAACAAACTGAGGAAAAGAAATCCTTCAAAGGAGTGTGTTAAACATCCAATTCCCTGGTACTTCAGTTGGATACCATATAAATATTGGTATACTTCAATAATAAAGATAAATTATATAGAGAGATGTTCTATTGACATTCTATAATTTATTACAATATTACATTAAATACTATGAATGTAATATATAACATAACATAATATTATATAAATAATTATAAAAACCGTAAAAGTCCAACAAATTGTTTTGACTTGTATATATTTTTTCTGATATACATAATCAGAGTTCAATTATATATGTCACTTCAGGGTCCATTGGTTCTGAAGTGACGCTATATTTAATTTATCTTTATTTATATATATATGTATGTGTGTGTTACTGCCTTCTTGCCTTGACTTCATATGACAGTTGTAAATGAATGACATCACCATACAAGCAGTATATTTCATTTACAATCTTCCATGAAAACTTGTCTGGTCATGCAGAATATTAGCCTGCCTGGTAACAAGCAACAGAAAGGATATCTGACTGTAGAAAATCTGCTTCAATAAATTTTGTCCAACCCATGCAATCATGGAAGAGTTGACATTAAATGGTTATGATGATGATGACAACATATTTTCTTCTGCATTGCTAATGAGATCTAAGTAATATGAAACTGCTGGCAACACACTTTTACTTTCACTGATACAATCTATCATCTTTTAATGTCTGGCTTCTATGCTTGACTATATTGAAAGATGTCATTGACAACAGATTTCCTTGAGTAATTTCTTTTTTTTTTTTAATGTTTTTTTCATTTACGCTTTCCAAATAAATAAGTTTACTTATTTTTGTATAAGAGAACTCTTTGTTTTACTAATATTGGTGGTACAAACATCTGTGGAATTATTTATTAATATTTTTTATACTAAAATAAAATTTAAAGTGTTTCAAAACTTTAAAAATATTTAAATTTGAAGAATTTTCTAAATTTATTTTATTTTCAGTAAATGCTTCAACAAAAATGAAACAAACATTGAGATCTAACAACAAAGCTCTAGCTTATGCATTACAGGTTGCAAAGCAAGACTTAGCATGGGCCACTAACGTCATCTCTTCTCTTAGGTTGGATAATAGAAATCTGATGCTTGAAGCTGCCGGTAATAAGTATATGGCTTCACATTGTCTTGAAGAGCAAGTTGGTGCTCGGTTGAAGGTAAGCAAGCATCCAAAATAATTTATCTTTGTTTCATTGCACCTTTCATTACTAAATTTCTAACTAAAACACCCTAGATATGTTTCAATTAAATTCTAAAATAATCAAGACTTCAACTGATTTCATAAAACGAATATAATTTTTTTATTTATTGATACAGTAGCATGCAGAAGTCTTCGGCCACTTTAAACTCTTGTAAATTCTACTAATCACCAACTTAAGTGAATGTTTCACATTGCGTTTATTACAAATGAAACATTGGCCCTGTTGGAGTCATTTCCATATCTAATCATTATATTTTGTAGTAGGGGTTCTGAATGAGAGGGGAAAATGTGAGATGACCGCCAAAAATGGCTGTTCAAAAGTTTTCGGCCACTTCACATAAACCAATCAAGATATAGTGTTTTAAAACAGAAAATTTATTACGTAATGTTCATTTCACGAAGTTACTGTACATTGTTAATGTTTTGTGTGGCTTCCCATAGCTTGAATAATTGCTTCAATGTGCCTGGGAAGAGATGCATACATATCCTTCACCATCTTCACAGGTATGAAATGCCATTCTCTGTGGCTGAGCTCCCACAACTCTTTAAGATTGTGTGGATTCTTCTGATGAACTCTTCTCTTTAGTTCTGTTCACATTTGCTTGATAATATTTAAGTTAGGGCTCTGAGCTGGCCAATCTTTCAATACGGTGACACCTTCATCAGCCAGACTCTGTTGTGTTGCACGCAATCTGTGGCATGGAGCTCTGTCATGCTGAAAAATATCCCCTTCATCCAAGTCTGGTAACAAACTGTCCTTCAGTAACTGGATGTATTTGGCACTATTTAAGTTACTGTCAATTTTAACCAACTTTCTTGAACCATCACTTTTCATGTATCTTCAAAGCATCAAAAATGAAATAAATCTAGACATACTTGAAAATACACAAACATACACAATAACGATTCAGGAATAGAAGAAATTAATTAACATAATTTTAATTTGTCCCAAACTTAACTGTTTTTGTCATGTAACGTTTTTGTCATTTTGCTTTATTGGAGGCCTTCTGACAAATTCTCACTTATTTAAACAATAGTTTAAAGTGCCAAAGACTTTTGCATGGTACTGTATATGGCGGTTTGGGAACAACTTAATTATAAATCAATTACATAATTTTTTCTCAAAACTAATTATAGGTAAATTCAGTAAAATGTAAAATTTTAAAAATTTCGTTTTACAATCACTATGTAAAAAATGTTATTAGACAGGTATATAACTAAATTGAAATATAGAAGAATTGGGCACATTATTGGAATTTCAGTATTGTATCCAAAGCAAGCATACCATAAAGGTAAAATAGCACAAAATACTGCAATTCATATATAAAAAATATAGAAAAATAAATACAAAATATACAAAAATGAAATAAATCCAGGCATACTTGAAAATACACAAACATACACAATAATGATTCATGAATAGAAGAAATTCATTAACATAATTTTAATTTCTCACTCATTTTGTAGATTAATTAAAAGTGTCTATTTAAATTAAAAAAAGTTGAAAACAAGGTAAATTTGAAAAAATTATTGTATAAAATAAAATTTTATATCAAATTAAATAAGTTGTAAAATTGTAAAGTATCCCAAACTGCATAATGAAGTTTTGCTGTATCCACATCAAAAAGTTGTTTCAGTTGGCTTGGCTGTTCACTTAAGATTTTCCTCTTTCAGAGAGATCAGCTGAATTCAGAGAGCTACCCTACCTGAAGGCTTTTGCTTTTTTTCTTAATGGTTATTTTTTCCAATGAATAGCCTGTCTTTAACTGCATCGACACAACAGCTTTTGAGTCCCCATGCTTAACAAGCAAAATCATTCAGGAGACTCATATTTATTATAAGCTAAACTAGATATCATCACCATTTATTTCAATCTACTGAGTATTAGTTTGTCATTTAATTCATCCACTATTGGACCAGGTTATGAAAGTTAGAGAAAAAAATTGTGAAACTGATTACTGGCAAGACTAGTTTGGATGCGATGCAGTTTGATTTTGTCCCAGGAAGAGGTACCATTGATGCTATATTCTTGGTGAGATAACTGCATAGCTTGGATAAGTGTTGATCTCAGAAGGCTTTTGGCAGAAACCCTTGCTCTGTAATTTGGTAGTTGGTAAGGAAACTGGAGATAAATGGCTTGTGAAGGCCATACAAATCTGTACAGAGGGGCAGTAAGTAATGAAACACCTGTCTTGAATTTCCCTGTTATGGCCTAGAAAAACTAATAAGGAAAGTGACCTAAGAACCAAATCTTGGTGAGCATCTAACTAAATGCTAAGTTTCTCACTGATCTTCTTGTTAACTTTTACTTTGCTAACTATACCTCTGTACAAGGCTTGCATGGCTCTTGCAAGCCATTCATCTACCCCCATTTTTCATAGCATTTATCAAACTACAGAGCATGGTAACTTGTCAAAAGCTTTTTGTGGGTCAATAGATGATGTTTAATCAGTTTGCTTTTAGGTAAGAACTTCTGTAGCTGTTTCACTAAAAAAATTGCATCAGTAATTCCCAATCCTAGTACAAATCTAAACTGCACCTTGTTTAAGCTGATTGTCACTCTGATAAGCTGTGATGTAAACTCTCTCTACTCCTTTCATGTTTTGATCCATCAGTTTAATGCGTCTAATTTATTCCTCTTTTGTAGTACATCTCCTGATAGTCCTGCTACTTTTTCTGCCTTATTTTAACAGGCTTGTTTACTTTAGTTAACCTAAATTGTTAGTCCTTCTGTTGGATCTACTCAGTTATCCCCCTATTCTTCTATGCATTCTCTTTGTTTAGCTTATTGTAGTATTTCCCTGCTAGGTTTTTCTTTAGTGTCAATGAAGACAACTGTGATACTTTGTATTTTTCATGAACTATATCCTGATTGATACTGTTTTGGAATTCTGAATACCACAATTCAGATCCTTTGTTCCTCTTCTTTCAATTTTCACTTGATGTATAGCTTCTCTTCTAACTTCTTGATATTGTTCTTTCTTTCCTTCCTCTTCCATTCTTTTCAGGCCTGGTACAATTTTTCAATTTTTCAATTTCAACATCTTGACAGCTATCCCCAATGGTGTTCTTACTTCTCCTGTCTTCATATTTTTAATGGCCCTTTCTACTTTTCAAAGAGAAATGGAAGTTTTCCTTTAAGCTACGCAGAAGTTTCCTTCTGCTGTGCTTCTGATCATTCTGTCTTTATTTTAAAACTATAATTCATAATTGTGTATTGTAGTATTTAAAATGTATATATTACATTAACAAATTATATTTTTGATGTTTCTTACATACAGCCTATTCTGATGATGATTAAGCAAAAGGTTTCAGATATTGGTGAACATCTTACCATTGTTACTTCAACAGTACAAGAGATTTCTGAAAGTATTGTATCTTATTTATCTACACCAGCTGCTAACTCAAGATCAAACTCAATAGAAATTGGACGAAATATAGAAAAAACTCCTACAGAGTAAGTAAATATTATTTTGGTAATTTAATGCTCAAAAGGAATGGAGGCAAAGTGGGCATTGGGCCTCCTGGATGAGTTCCTTTTGCGCATTGAGCCTCCTGGATGAGTTCCTTTTGAGCATTGAGCCTCTCGGATGAGTTCCTTTTGTGCATTGGGCCTCTCGGATGAGTTCCTTTTGAGCATTGGGCCTCCTAGATGAGTTCCTTTCGAGTGTTGGGCCTCCTAGATGAGTTCCTTTCAAGCGTTGGGCCTCCCAGAGGCAAAATGGCCAATTCCTTTCAAGTGTTGGGCCTCATGGAGGCAATGATCAAGACCTTTAGCATTATGTCATGCTTCAGAAAAAGATCTATCAAGCTGAGCAAAATTGCAGTTGTGGCAGATACTAGTGTCATGCAAATTGGTACCTGTGCTGGTAGCACATAAAAGCACCCCAGTGTCATGCAAATGGCACCCATGCCAGTGGCATGTAAAAGCACATATTACATTCTTGGAGTGGTTGGCGTTAGGAAGGTCACCCAGCTATAGAAAACCATGTCAAATCAGACTGGTGTCTGGTGCAGTCTTCTAACTTAACAGCCCCTGTCAAACTGTCCAACCCATGCCAGCATGGACAACAGACGTTTGATGATGATGATATGTAATAAATCATGAATTTCACTAGAAAATAGTCATACTAATTACATAAATACCAGTATTATGTGTACTGCAATGAATATGAGAGTATTCTCACGCACATGCACCTTATATCCAGCTGTAGTCTAATGGCCTAATATTTGTTTGACGATTATAACATATCCTCATAGCCAATCTTTTACTAAAGTTTGTGCCCTGCATTCACTTAGACTACACTAGTGAAGTCAATACTTAAGCTGAAGATTGAAAAAACTGAACATTGTAGGTTGTCTGTAACAGTTTGTAGTAACCACTGTCAAACTGATCAGCTCTCTGCTAGTAAAATACATAAAACCAAAACCCACCTGCATTATTGAGTTACTAGTAGAGCTCAAAGCACTTTTCCAGTCCTCAGGCAAATCTGAAAGAAAATCATTACCATTCTGCGAATTATCAAATCAAAATTTTAGATTTAGATGTCTAAATTTTTCTGATGACATAAGAAAGAAACTATCCTAAATTAAGAGTTTAAAAATATTTAGCATAATATCACTCCATTACAGAAAACCAGGTTGAAACAGAATTCTACTATTCTTACAAAGGGTTTATAATCCCATTATATTTTTTTCATAGATGACATATGAGTAACATATGCTACCAAGTATATTAAGGGCTTTTATAAGTCAGTACTGTGTCCCACTGTGTTAGCAGTGCGATTCAGTAGCTATCTAAAGATATCTGTACAGATTTTCTCAATATCTTTGATCACATTGTTTACATAGATGTTTTCACATATGAAACATTGTATGTTTCAGTGCTGGTTCTAAAAGCTGTAGAGATAACTTTGAAAAGTGATATATATCCGTATATATATAAGGCAGGATGTGTGTGTGTACGTGATTGTACTTTATGCACGTCCACAAATTAGCACGCATGTCACTCCAATTTTAGGAGATTCGGAATGACCCTGTCTGCATTTTCGTCATCTTTTTCTCTCAGAGGCACCCGCGTATAGCTGTAAAATCGATAAACTTTTACCAATTTTGAAGTTTGTTGACATGGCGAAGTCAAATCTGTGCATACGCGCGTGAAGAAGAGAGAGAGAGAGACAGACAGACAGACAGACAGACAGAAATAGTGTGTTTGTGACGGGGGAGATACAGTGTTTGCTAGCGTCTAACAAAAAAAAAAAAATGAAAAAGTGGGAAAGGGAGACAGAAAGCAAAGAAAATTTTTCTAAGCAAG
>NC_068989.1:33477032-33478286 GCF_001194135.2 Octopus bimaculoides | reverse complement strand
ACACACACACACACACACACACACACACACACACACACAGTGTTCAGACTAAATTTGACAATTTTTATGACTCCTTTTCAGGAACAGTCAATGGTATTGGAGAAGATAAGGATTAACCCTTTAGCATTTAGATTACTTTGTCAAATATAGTGTTTGTTTATTTACCTTGTTTTGAATTAATCATGCATTATCGTGTAGCTTTTAAATTTCAATGATGTGATTATATATTCTTTGAATGATATTGTAGGGTAGGTGTGAAAGGCCAGATCTGGCTTGGGCTGGATATGGCCAGTTTAAATGCTGAATGGTTAAAGTTGTAGTTGAGAAAAGAAGGACTGGAAGCCATCTGAATATTAGAAAAGAGCCTGTATCATGATGATTCACACTAGGTACCAAAATGCTGACATCATGACTGCTGTTTCATGCTCAGTGAACACTGAAAAGAATGTAAGATATAATATGAATAGCTGTGTTTCATCATAAAGAACATTTTTCACTTTTAACAATTGGGTTTAAATACTGGATTGGCTCACAACGTCACCTGCCCAGACTGGGATGCATTACATTTCGGAGTAGTTTTCTCTTCTTCACCCACAAAAATGAGACAGGGCAGTGATGAGAGACCATATCTCTCTTATGATACTCCTGTCATCATTCAGTTTGATAAATGCTAAGAAAACTGGGGGTAGATGAATGGCTTGCAAGATCCATGCAAGCCTTGTACAGAGGTGTAGTTAGCAAAGTAAAAGTTAGCAAGAAGTTCAGTGAGAAACTTAGCATTTAGTTAGATGCTCACCAAGATTTGGTTCTTAGGTCACTTTCCTTATTAGTTTTTTCTAGGCCATAACAGGGAAATTCAAGACAGGTGTTTCATTACTTACTGCCCCTCTGTACAGATTTGTATGGCCTTCACAAGCCATTTATCTCCAGTTTCCTTACCAACCACCAAATTACAGAGCAAGGGTTTCTGTCAAAAGTCTTCTGAGATCAACACTTATCCAAGCAGCTCACTGTAAATAAAATACAGGGTAACAGTGCTAAGCAGTGATGTGTATAAATGCAAACTTGTTACCAGTTCAAATCTACTTGACCATAAGAAAGCTTTTCACTGTGTTTTGTTATGGAGAAAATTTCTCACTGTTGACAAATGAGTGTAAATACACCTAATCAGCTTGCAGTGCTACCTGACCAAACTATGGGATGCATTGCATTTTGGATTAGTTATCTCCTCTTCAGTCACAATAACCAGACCAT
>NC_068989.1:33468293-33476104 GCF_001194135.2 Octopus bimaculoides | reverse complement strand
AGTGTGTGTGGGATTGTGAGTGTTAGGTACGGGTGTGTGTGTGTTTATGTGTGTCTGTATGTGTGTGTGCGCGTGTGTGTATATTTTTTGTGTGTGCGTGTATGTGTATATTGTGTATGTGAGAGGTGTGTGTGCATGTGTGTATATGTGTATGTGTGCATGTGTGTATATGTGTATGTGTGTGTGTGTGTGGTTTTGTGTATGTGAGAGGTGTTTATGTGTGTGCATGCGTATGTGTGTGAGAGCGTAAGGATGTGTGCTAGGTATGTGTGTTATTTTGTGTGTGCACTCCTGTGTGTATGCAGCTGTGTATGTAGGCGTGCGCGTGTATATGGGTGTGTGTGTGTATATATGTGTGTTCGTCTATGTGTGTGTGAGGGCGCGCATGTATGTGGGCGGTATATATGTAAGGTGTGTGTGTAGGTGTATGGGAGGTATGTGAGGTATGTGTGGATGGGGGTATGTATGGGTTGTCAGGTGTGTGGGAGGTATTTGTGAATGGGGGTATATGTGGGTTATGTGTGCAAGGGTGTGTATGCTTGGGTGTGTGTGTGTGTGTGTGTATGTTTGCGTGATTGTTAGCGTGTGTGTGTATATCTATATCTTCTTCTTGGCTTGGCATTGCTGACGAAGATTAGGAAGGCTGTTGTCCACGTCGTCTGCACGCTCATTCATGGCTGATAAGGCCAACATGGGATCGACATATCTGATTGCAGTGATGACAGGGGTATGGTTGTTCAGGGTCTGATGATACAGCTGCATTGTTTTTTTTTTTGCCTCTGACGTTTTTCTTTAAGAGAGGTACTGTGAGAGATCTCAAAAGAGCCAACAACATCACTGATGGTATGGTGCCAAGTGACATGGTCAGTTGTTAGTGTGGATCACTCATGATAATCAATGTTACAAACACTAAGGGACTACTTCAGGCAGTCGTAACACTTCCTTGGTGTCCCCCTGTTGTGGTGGCTGGTGGTGAGCTCACCATACGTGATGATCTTGAGTAGGTGGTGGTCTTTCATCCTGTCAACATGCCTTACCCAACACAGTCATGTCTTAAGTAAAATGGCTTCCATGTTGGTGATCTTTGCTCACTCGAGGACCTCAGTGTTGGTAATGTAGTCGCTTCAGTGTTGAGGATGGTATTGAGGAAGCATAGATGAAAACGTTTGAGGAGTCTGAGATGATAGCAGTAGGGGATCCAGTACTCAGAGCCATATAGAAAAATCGCGAGAACGACTGACTTTTGTGTTGACCTTGCTGTTCCACACATGCTTCTACAGTCTGCCAAATGCTTTGCTTGCCTTTGCAGGTCTGTTGTCAATTTCTTTGTCGATGCTCACATCTGATGAGATGGTACATCCAAGTTAAGTGAACTGCTGTATGGATTTCAGTTCTGTTTTGGCAATGGTGATGTGGGGCAGGCTGTACTCTTCCTGAGGAACTGGTTGGTGTCTGACCGGATTCCAGCCTGAAGTGCTGGGTGGCCTCTGCAAAGCAGAATGTGATGTGTTGCAGGGCTCTTTCTCTGTGTGCAACAAGTGCAGATCATCTGCAAAGAGGAGGTCCTGGATCAGTTGCTCTTGGGTCTTGGTGTGGGCCTGTAGGCACTGGAGGTTGAAAAGACTGCCATCCAGACATCTTCAGTATCAAGGTCTGCAGTGGCCTGCTTGAGTATCATGTTGAAGAAGATGCTGAAAAGAGTTGGTGCTAGGATACAGCTCTGCGTCACGCTGTTGTTGATGGGGAATGGCTGATATGTCGCTATTCAGGCAAACTTGTCCTTGTTGGTCTTCGTGAAGCTGGATGATCATGGTTAGGAATTTTGGGAACTGCTATAGACTCTTTCTGCTCACAGTGTCAAACGCTTTTATCAGATCGACAAATGTTGCATAAAGTGCTTTGTTTTGCTCCTGGCACTTTTCTTGGAGCAGCCTGAGAATGAAAGCCATAATCTTTACCTTCAGTTCATCTTTGGTGTTACAAGGAGTTTTGTTGGTCTCTCACTCAACTGTGCCACACACATAATAATCAAGGGGGTTGAGTGTGAGGAGTTAGGCGGCCAGATGTTATGGGTGATGTGGTCACAGAAATTGTCTGACAGTCATGACCGGGTTCTCCTGCTTGTGTGGCATGGTGCAGAGTCCTGTTGCCAGATATAGGGTCTTCCAGCAGCCACCCTCTTAACCCAGGGCAGCACTACCTCCTGCAGGCACTTGATGTAGGTCTGTGTTGAGTCTGAGGTTGTGTAGAAAGATGAATGGAGGCATAACATCTCCATCATTAGTGATCACTCCAAACACCATGATGTTGACTGGATGTTTGATTTTTATCACTTTCAGTACATGTTCTCAGATTGAACTATCCTCAGATTGATGCCCAAACACTCTGAAATGTTTGTACTGGAACTTCCAGTGCGAATGCCAGGCAGTACAGCCTGTCATTTCCAAATTTCTGGCAGAGTGAATTGCATCATGGCGCTGTTTTTCTCATAGACAGTGCCCAACTGATCATACTATTCTGTGTAGTCGACAAAATCAAAAACAAACAATGCTCATGTGTGAAATTAAAAATATAAAATGGTGACAATTTACCCATCACACTCTGTGTGTGTGTGTGTGTGTGTGTGTGTGTATATATATATATATATATATATATATATATATATATATATATATATATATATATATACATATACATACACACATGCATGAGTGTGTGTGTGTACTCTTGTCTTGACATCACATGATGGTTGTAAATGAGCATCACCTTTATTCAAATGATGTTTCTTTCCAATTTTCTGTGAAAAACAATGTCTGGCCATGTAAAATATTACTTTAGAAACAGATGAAGGTTAGTGTTAGGAGGCGTCCAACTGTAGAAAACCTGCTTCATTAAATTCCATCTGAGCCATGCGAGCATGGAAAAGTAGAGTATATAACATAAGTTTGTACACTTAAAATTTAATATAAACTAATGTTTTTATATCTTTTGGAAGATATCAGTATTAGATACTATCCTTTAAGCAGAGAACAGTGTAGCATATTGTCATTCACATTATCTGTAAGCTTTGATGTCTTATCAGTAGTTGATTTTTTAAAAACGATTAACGCTTGGCCTGTCCAAAGCATTTTCGTAAGTTTATCCTAAATATCCATGCTTGTTTTCAGGCTTTTAGTTAGGCCTTGTTTCATACGTTTTGAGTAATATAAAGCTTTCTTTTGAAAAGTCCCAAGTTGGTGGTTGATAAAAATTGGGAATGTGTGTCATATATGATGCATGGACACCCAGAAAATATGTCCTGTATATCATATGTAATACACAGGACAGGCCAAAGGTAAATGCAATACCTTGTTTCATGTTTCTTTCTTTACGTCCTGTATATACTTTAGTGAATTTGTTCATTATTTAATGTTACAATCTTTCTTTTTGTATTTAGAAACCCTAATGAAAAGATTTTGCTCAATAAAGATGCCATAGGTGATGTTGCCTTAAAGAAAAATGTTAATTCCCAGATTTGTAATGATCTTAGCTTCATAGCTGAGACTTTTATTGATACAGATTATACTTCAAATACACTTGATGTGTTGTCTAAAGGTAAATATTACATGTTTAAATATTACAAATATTTATGATAAATTTACCAAAAATATTGTATTAAAAATGTTTTGGAGAAGTACAGAAATGTAACTAATTTCATGTAAAAAAAATTTACATAAGCCCATTTTACATCCAGCTTTCTATGCTAGCATAGGATACATGTAACTCTGAGCATGTCACCACTTATTGTGGTAGTAACTGCTGATCTTTGTTGCTGTGTGTTATTTGGTTTTGAGGAATTCTTGTTGCAATGTTAATGCAGTTACGCAAAAAGATATTGTCAATGACTGAAGTACCATTATCATCATCTGCTACTGGGACGATAAAGGGGTTGTACTGAAAAATAAATTCTTGAGTACACAGATCAAATTAGAAAAACTATTAAAAGAGTCGAAACAAAAGTATAAGGTGAAATTTGCTGTTGTACAAGGATATGGAACTATATTTACTTCTAATGTAAATGTAAGTTTGATTATCTCCAATTGTAGTGTAGAGTAGTATTGTTTACAATTGCACCATAAAACAGCATTTGGACAAGGAAAAGTGACAGCCAGGTTAAACTAAAAATCATGTTAATGTATCTTGTTTTTCTCTTTTAAAATGTAATTGAAAAATTGGTATATGTTTCTCATGAACTGAAGAAAATATGTTTGGCAACAAGACTTATAAAGGATATAAACTTAAGAAACAATTTTCCTCTCTATTTGTTGATTTCAATCCTGTTAATATAACATGTCAGTTGTAATGCTTCTCTTTCTTCCATTCTGTGTACAATAATGCAGTCTAGTGGCTCTAGATAATGAAAATGAATAGAACATTTTGAAAATCTGTCATGAACACCTTATGTGATTAGTGACTGTAATAGAAAAGTGATACTGTTTTGTTATGTTGGGTAAGAGATATTCAACATCTTTGATAGTTTCATAGACATAGAGAGAGGTGTTGGTGCTCTGTGCAGTGTGAGTAGTGTTGATGTTTCTGCTGAACATAAGATAAAACATTCATTGACTGATTACTTTATGCCAAAAAGGACAGGCTATTTCAAAGTCTATCTTTTCTCTTAGCCCTGGAGAACAGACTCCTCTTACATGAGGCTGCAATTGTTGACTGCAGTATGTGAATTTTATGATGTCAATAGAGAAATCTTGGCACAGATTTTGCAAAGCTGTTTTTCCACAAGGGTTAGATGTAAAGCTTTGCCAGGTAACTATTTCTGAATTAAGTTCTTGATGAAGTAAGAGCTGCAACTATGGAGACAAGCACTATCAATGTTCTATACAATGGAGTTAGTTCCAGTTGTGGCTGAGGTGACATCAGAGAAAGCAACCACAACCCTCTCTCAGTTCATCTTGATATCAGGAATGGTACTGGTAACACCAGCGGTAGCTGGTGTTACTAGTCATCAAGGTCAACAAAAGTTGTTACTCCTTGTCTGAATTCCATATTTGCCTACAAGACTTACCAGCAATTGTCAAAATTGATAAAGAACCTCCTTTCTAAGGTCATCATTTTGTTAATCAGTGTATGTTTCATCACAGGAAGGTTACCACTCACTGGTCTGATGCTAATGGCAAAGTTGAATGCTTCTTGAGAACTATGAACACATTCATTAGTATTTGCCAGTACCGCTGGACTGGCTCCCATGCAGGTGGCACATAAAAAATACCTTTTTGAGCGTGGCCATTGCCAGTACCGTGTGACTGGCCTTCATGCCGGTGGCACGTAAAAGCACCCACTACACTCTCGGAGTGGTTGGTGCTAGGAAGGGCATCCAGCTGTAGAAACTCTGCCAAAGCAGATTGGTGCCTGGTGCAGCCTTCTGGCTTGCCAGTCCTCAGTCAAATCGTCCAACCCATGCTAGCATGGAAAGCGGACGTTAAACGATGATGATGATGATGATGGTGGAAGGCCAAAACTGGAAGGCAGATTTACCCTACTTTCTTTACTAATGCATGGTAACTCCCCACAGTGCAACCAGTGTCCCTCTTTGAGGCCCTTGATAGGAGGAAGATGAATGTCATTCTACTTGGTGTCATGCATTATGAAACTTCTTTGACAATACATTCCTGCATAACCTTGAATAATGTTCAGAACAGTGATAAAATAAAAAAGATATGCAGACCAGATGTGATGCACCCAGATTCTTCACTTCGCATGGACAACAGTGTGTTCATACAGCAATGAAGAGACTGTCTCTACCTTTCAAGGCAAGCTCATTTATAGTTGTCTAGAAAAGTAGGAATATGGTAACAATAGAACATGGTTCCTATAAAATCTCATGCAATTCTTCATGCATCTGAAGAAAAAGCATATGAACTAACAAGTGAACTAACCGATGAGCTGCTGTCAGTGATGCCACCTGAACCAATCAGGGTGGACATAAATCCAAGGATATCATTTCAACCAAAATTTTCACTACAGCCTAAATTGAGTCAGAAAATGTAAACAAAACAAGGACAAACTGACGAAATCATAAATTACTAACAACTTATTGTATATGGTGATATTTAAATAATTGTCACTGTATGTGCCTGTAATTAAAAAAAAAAATGAGGTAAAATTTTATATAAAATCTATTACAGAATTTCGGAGATGTTTTTCAGACACCACTTTAACACATTAGAAGTATAATGAAAGACAAAATAGCATAGTTGTTAGTGTTGAATAAAATGCCTTGTGGTATTTGTTCCAACTCTGTGCTCAAATTTCATGAGGTCCTGTCTAACCCATGCTAGCATGGACAGTGGATATTAAAAGATGATGGTGATGATGATGTCAATTTTGCCTTTCAAATTTTCAAGGATGACAAAAAAAAAAAAAATTCAGGGTAGTGGATTGGTAAAACTGCTAGGTCAAAGAAGATGCCTTACAATATCATTTTCTGGTTCTGTACACTGTAGAAACACCTGTGGTGGCATGGGTGTCAAGCTGCATCAGCCAACTCAGCAGCTTTTCCCTTAGGCAGCCTTGGTGGTATTGGAGAGGGAAGAGTTACATGGATTGGTAAAAAAAAAAAAAAGTCACCCCTGCTTGCAGATGAATGGTCAGCTTTGATTGCAGAGGCCCCATTATTATAATAAAAGAAATACTTATGCATTTGGTTCCCCTTTATAATTAGATTATCAATTAACCAATCTCATTTCCTGGCATCACAACGTTTCATTTATGAACATTTGATATAGCTGAGGAACAGCAGAAGCTAATCTACTAGCAATATTTTTTTAGAGAACTTTATAACATCAAAGATAATCTCTATATTCAGTTATGGAATGTTTTCTATCCTTTGATGGTGGTAGCGAGTATTTTTTCCAAGTAAAATGATCTCGATGATTATGAGATCAAAATGCAGTTACACAGACTTTTCTTATAAAGTTTCTTATGTACTTATGTTCCATTTTAAAAGTAATGTTCTTTTTCAAATTTTTTAATTGTTTTATACTGATTGAGATTTCATGAATGTTTTTCATGAAATATTTTTCAAGTCTATTTTCTTGATGTTTCTATTTTGCTTGACATTATCAAAAAACAAATCAATGGCACAGAGATAAATAGATAATTATGATAAAATTGTAATTAAAGTTGTGATACATCATTAAAACCCTGGGGAAAATAGAATTCTATTCTATATAATATTTGCTTATTGTTGTTTATCATTATTTCATGATAAAGAGAAAAACTAATTCTTTTCTCGTTCATTTTTTAGTTGATGAATTGGAATCTGAAAAATTGTGTAAAAATGCTGATGAAAATCTACATTTAAATGTTCCCATTGAAAAACCTAAAATTGCTACTAAAAGTCACCCTGATGTAAAAAGACGTTCCAGTATTGAATTTAGACGGGAATCTCTGGATGAAATCGATTTTGGTACAACTCTCCCGGCTACCCGAAAAAAGCGCCGTTCTTCATTCCTCTTGTCTGCTACAGGTCTTGGTAAAAACCTTCACCAACAACTGGATATTTTAGAACCATCAGTTATTAAAGATTCTTATGCAGAAGAAGTTAATTTGGAAAATGCAGCTGTAATAGATTCAAATACATCAGTGAACAGAAATAGTTCTGAATCTTCTGACAGGGATAAAGTAGTTAAAAATAACTCTAACCATATTCCTTGTACTGATGCATCAATGTCAAATGGTAAAACTGCAGAAACAGCCTTAGTAGTTAATGATGCTGATAATGGTTTAAATAATGCCATACCTAACACTACAATAAA
>NC_068989.1:33466825-33468283 GCF_001194135.2 Octopus bimaculoides | reverse complement strand
ATAAATGGAGAAGTTGACATGGAATTGACTGAAATAATAAATAACACTGATGTAATGCATGAGTCATCACAAAATTTACCAACTGGTAATGATGTTCATCCATCTGATATAAATCTGGAGAAACAAAAAGATATGACTGTTGCTAAAGAAACTTTTGTTAAACCAGCAATAGTACCTAAGAAAGTAAAACCAAAAGGCAACAAAAAATCGTCAAAAAGCTCAAAGGATAAAAAGGAAGATGAAGGAGGTGTGTATTTCATTTTTCTAATTTGTTTCACTGCCTTTCTATAATAAAACGAAGGTATGCTAAATATAAAAATGCTGCTTATGTGAAAGCATTCACTGACATGGTAATTCATAATTTTTACTACAAAACAAAATACAGTGCTCTGTGAGAATAAATAGCTTTAATGAAAGGTGGGGGGAATTAACAGACTTATTACAACATTTGATGGAAGGTCTTACAGTATTTATTCCAGCACTCTAGTGTTTGAGTTCAAATTTCTCCAATGTCAACTTTACTAAATACAAAGGTTTTACTCTATAGAAACATCATGAGTGATGTTTTGAAGAAAAATGTATATCTCCGGATTTTTAATGATCTAAGCTTGATTGCTGTGTCTTTAATAATGATGGATTTTTATTTCAAATACACTTGATTAACTCTAAAATATTCCATGTTTAAATACTCCAGATATTCATGGTAAATTTGCCAAAAGTATTGTATAACAAATGTTTTATGCTTTTGAAAACTTTGCAGAAGAGTAACTATCATCATCATCATTTAATGTCTGTTTTCTATGCTGGCATGGGTTGAACAGTTTGACCAGAGTTGGCAAGCAGGAGAGCTGCACCAGTTTCCACTTTGATGTGGCTTGATTTCTGCAGTTGGATGCCCTTCCTAATGCCAACCATTTTACAGAGTGTGCTGGGATCCTTCCTTACGGGGCACTGGCATGGGTGCTTTTGTGGTGCCAGCATGGGCACTATTATGTGGTGCTGGCATGGGTGCTTTTTACATGCCACCAGCACAGGGCTCTTGGTGAAAAAAATATTTACATAAGCAGATCCTTTTACATTTAGCTTTCTATGCAAGCATGGGTTGGATGTATCGCAGCATGTTACCACTTGTTGTGATCCTTCATTTGCTGTACCCAGTAACAGAGAAAACGGCCAATTTTATTGGTTTATGTAATTTATAAATTATTTTGCTATACGGAGAGCATGAATGAAATACAAGTTATGCTTAAAATATCTGGCAGTGAATAGGATACAAAAGACAGAAAGCTGCAGGGTTTTGAGGAATTGTTGTTGAGTTAATGAAATTAGACAAAGTATTATCATAAAGACTGGAGTACCATTATCATCATCTGTTGCTCTGTAGATAAAGGGGTTGTACTGAAAACATAAATGGTGCATTTCATGTGTCACCCGCACATGAGCCAGTCCAGGGGCACT
>NC_068989.1:33465787-33466725 GCF_001194135.2 Octopus bimaculoides | reverse complement strand
TGTGTGTGTGTTTGTCCCACCACCACCATTGCTTGACAACCAATGTTGGTGTGGTTGCGTTCTCGTAACTTAGATGTTCAGCAAAAGAGACTGATAGAATAAGCACCAGGCTTACAGAGAATAATAAGTCCAGGGGTCAATTTCTTCAACTAAAGAGCGGTGCTCCAGCATGGCCACCATTAAATGACTGAAACAAGTAAAGGGACAAAAGAATATCACAAGAACGTTCCGTACCACTAAACCAAGAAGTTTCTTTGAATATGTATGTTGTATTTTAAGGCTAAATAGTAATTCTGTTTATGTTTGCGTAACAGATATTTTGGTTGGATTATATAGTTATTGGTTTTACACTTCTTTATTCTGTAACTGTCACAATATAGAAACATTTCTCATGGCACCAGCACTCAATTTACAGATGTTTACATTTTTTATGTTTTCCGTGAATTGTTCATGGGTCCAGCTAGTAATAAGATATTATTCTTCATAATTTTGTTTTCTATGATAAAAGTAAAAACCTAACTCTTTTCTTTTCCTATTCATTTTTTAGTTGAATTGGAATCTGAAAAATTGTGTAAAAATGCTGACAAAATTCAACATTTAGACGTCCCCATTGAAGAACCTAAAATTGCTACTAAAAGTCACCCTGATGTAAAAAGACGTTCCAGTATTAGACAGGAATCTCTGAATGAAATCGATTTTGGTACAACTCTCCCGGCTACCCGAAAAAAGCGCCGTTCTTCATTCCTCTTGTCTGCTACAGGTCTTGATAAAAACCTTCACCAACAACTGGATATTTTAGATCCATCAGTTATTAAAGATTCTTGTGCAGAAGAAGTTAATTTGGAAAATGCAGCTGTAATGGATTCAAATACATCAGTGAACAGAAATAGTTCTGAATCTTCTGACAGGGATAAAGTAGTTAAAAATAACTCTAACCA
>NC_068989.1:33462782-33465569 GCF_001194135.2 Octopus bimaculoides | reverse complement strand
TAGTAGTTAATGATGCTGATAATGGTTTAAATAATGCCATACCTAACACTACAATAAATGGAGAAGTTGACATGGAATTGACTGAAATAATAAATAACACTGATGTAATGCATGAGTCATCACAAAATTTACCAACTGGTAATGATGTTCATCCATCTGATATAAATCTGGAGAAACAAAAAGATATGACTGTTGCTAAAGAAACTTTTGTTAAACCAGCAATAGTACCTAAGAAAGTAAAACCAAAAGGCAACAAAAAATCGTCAAAAAGCTCAAAGGATAAAAAGGAAGATGAAGGAGGTGTGTATTTCATTTTTCTAATTTGTTTCACTGCCTTTCTATAATAAAACGAAGGTATGCTAAATATAAAAATGTTGCTTATGTGAAAACATTCACTGACATGGTAATTCATAATTTGTACTGCAAAACATAGTAGTTTTGCAGTAGACCTGCAAAAAAAGGCAGGTCTACAGCCACAAATTTACAGAATCTATTTGAAGAAATGCTTATATGAATTTGATGCAATTAAATATTATGCTCCAAAGCTCTGTAGAGATATATGAGAATAAATAGTTTTAATGGAGGGTGGCTCATTGGACACCTTAAAAATATATTCCACCATTTAGATTGCAACATAATATTTCAAAAATATTTCTTAGCATGAAATAGTTAACAAAATCTGTTTTTGTTTTCATTCACTATCTTTAAAATATGAAATGTAATGAAATTGACAACAGAGTAATTCAAGGTAACTTAATTTGTTTATATTTTCTCCTATTGTTTCTCTATTAAAATAAGAAACAAACTGGTCCGTTTTCAATTTGAATTGAGAAACTTTATTTTTTTTTGTCTTTTTAGTTAAATGCAAAGAAACTGATGATAATGAAAATAAAACTGTTATTGAGTTAAGGTTACCAAAACCTGGGAAGATTATTTTTTCCGCGACAAGGAAAAATTTTTCTGGTATTCGACCATCTGCGCCCAAAGTCAGATCAAAAAAGAAAATTAATGAAGAGAAAAAAGAGAAGGAAGAACCAAAATCTTTGTTTGATTTCCATGACAAAACTCCTCAATTATTAAATAAGAAAGACATAAAAGATGAAGGCATTTATAATGTTTCTTTGAATGATTCTACATTTGGTAAATGTCAAAGTCTTGGTCAATATCGTGAGCGAGTTGCCATGGCAAAAGAGAAGAAAAAAGAAGAGATTACTGATGTCAAAGATAATTCAGAAAAAATTATTAATGATAACCAAACTGTATCCAGAATTTCTAATGAGTGCAATGAAGAAAAGATGAAACTTTCACAGTGTAAGAAATTATTAACTAAAGATCAGCCTGTTGCTAAAAAAAAGTCACGTTCAAGGAAAAAAATAAATGACGATGAAGACTATGAAAACTTATATAAACGTACATCTACATGTGAAACTAATGTTCCTGAGAGATCTCTTACCCGCAGAACACGGTCAAAAGTTGTTAGTTATGCAGAAATTGATGAAAGTTTTGATACAAGTGTTATAAAACCACAAACTACACCAGAAATTAATAAAAATTGTCAAAAGACTACTACGAGATTAGAATTGCTTGGTTCTGATAAGACTGATGGAAGCATGAAACAATCTGAAAATTCTAAAATAGCCAATAAAAATAGTTTAAAGCAAGATTCTGAGATGGTGATTTCAAGTCCTTCTCAAAATCCTAAGGGGAAAATTTCTGAACTTTCTAACTCCAACAGCAAACCAACAATGAATGAATCGCACAAAGATAGAGCACAAAAGCATGAAAATTTGGAAAAAGGAATTGTATCCTCATTAAAACAATCAAGTGCTGTTAGTGACATTCTTGAGCGCTATAGAAAAGCTTTACAAGATGATGACATTTCCACTAATGTACCTTTAAGGAGGAGAGGCAGATCAAGCAGTCATATACGGAGAGAATCTTTGACCAACTCAACTACAGAAAACGCTAGAATTGGTTCATCCCAACATAGATCACGATCAGCTTCTTCCGTTAAAGCAGGTAGTAAGAATTCAGGAACAGACTGCTGTAATTCAGAGAAAAAACAATCCAGATTAAGTAAAGTAAAATTTAACGAGGAAATTAGTACAAAAAATGTCAAATCCCGATCTACAAAATCACATAAAAATGTTCCAGAGAAGATGGAACAAGAAAATTCCAGAGAAAGGACACCTGATTTGATTAATGCTGATGACATTTTAAAAATGAAAAAAGTTGTCCACTCTAAAGTGGAAGGAAAGGTAACTCATCTCTAAAATTTTTTTTCAGATGCTTTTCATAATTGCTTTTTACTAATGGATTATAAGATTGAAATAAGAGGGATTCACTTAAATTTTTTTTTAAATCATGAGAAAATATTACTTGAATAACTTCAGACTTTTGGTCCCTTAGAGTTATAATGATGTATGGTACTGTTTCATCATCATCATCATCATCGTTTAACGTCCGCTTTCCATGCTAGCATGGGTTGGACGATTTGACTGAGGACTGTTGAAACCGGATGGCAACACCAGGCTCCAGTCTGATTTGGCAGAGTTTCTACAGCTGGATGCCCTTCCTAACGCCAACCACTCAGAGTGTAGTGGGTGCTTTTACGTGTCACCCGCACGAAAACGGCCACGCTCGAAATGGTGTCTTTTATGTGCCACCCGCACAAGAGCCAGTCCAGGGGCACTGGCAACGATCTCGCTCGAAAATCCTACAGGAGCCAGTCAGGCGGTACTGGCAACGGCCACGCTCAAAATGGTGCATCTCATGTGCCACCCGCAC
>NC_068989.1:33452033-33461750 GCF_001194135.2 Octopus bimaculoides | reverse complement strand
CTGTACTCATTTCCAACCCTCACCTTACTGGCAGCATCTCTGTACATGGCTCGCACAGCTCTCACTAACCATTCTTCTATCCCAAGTTTCCTCATTGACCACCAGATAAGGGATCGGGGGACCCTGTCAAAGGCTTTCTCCATGTCAACGAAAGCCAGGTACAGAGGTTTATCCTTAGCTAGGTATTTCTCCTGCAACTGTCTCACTAGAAATAAGGCATCAGTAGTGCTTTTACCTGGCACGAACCCAAACTGCATCTCATCTAAATTGATTCACTCGTTTGTTGTTCATAATCAAATTTTCTTTTCCAGGCAACATTAATTTGTGAAATGAAGGAAAATATTGATGTGCAACTCACTGATTTACCACCAGAAGCTACTTCAAGAAATACAAGTCCTTTAAATCTTTCCAAAAATTCTTCAAAACGTCTATCTGAAGATAATTATGAGTAAATTTTTAAAACTTTTTATGTAGTATCATCACCATTTGAGTTTTGTTGCAAATTCTGAAATTATAAAAATGTTTGTTTTCATGTTTATGAACTATTTTCATATGAAGTAGAAATTTCATTCATTGCCTAATTTTATTGGTTATTCTAGAATATAAATATACATTGACATTTATCTTAAATATCTATAAGTTTGATTTGTCTATAATTGAGATTCATTCTTGTCATTGATTAACCTTCAGTTGGTATTGTTGACCAAGAAAGTCTTGTCTTCCACAGCTATAGTCTGTGCTGGACTACAGTATTCAATGTGGTCTCTTTTTTTCTAGATAGGCTGTGGGCTGAGGAAGCAGTCACAGTGACTGCTTTGTTGACTCAGTAAATACAATAATGTTCACATTGGCTCAGTGACCACATAACGGTTCCTGCTGTGGTTCATTGTATGTGAACCATTCTCCTTATATACAGTGTGATTCACTGTTAAAAAAAATTGATGGCTCCACTAACAATTCAAGCTGTTTATTCAAGCATTGCTAATGAACAGGTCCTGGATAAATGTTTATAGATTTCTAAATAGCTTTCAGCAATAAATATAGAAGACAAGTGCTGTTTAAGATATTGTAAAAAATATTTTTGTTTGCTTGAGAATATAGTATATAAATATTTAATATGGAGTAGATTTCTCCTAAAAAAAGTAATGAAATATATTTTGTGTTCTAGTGAGGCTATCTCATTCATACAGATTTAGTTAATGGCTTAATTGAATTAATTTTCATCAGCCACTCAGTGAATTGTGTGCTATAATATTAACATAATATTTTGCCTAATCATTGATCATAATGTTTTTTTCCCACTCACTGATTTTGGGGGAGGTATGGAAGTGCCCATGATCCTTGTAGGTTCTGAGACTTTTAAGGCTAGTGAAATCAATACTGTTCCATTTAAATTGTTGCTGGTCACCACCTGCAGGAAGAAAATTCCAGAAGGCCAGTGTTCTGGAGATGAAGGATTGAGCATAGTGGTCAGTGCAGGGAAAGAATGATTGAGATATAGAGACAAGTAGGTTGAGAGTTCCTGAACAGTAAAGATATGAGACCAGCCAGCTCCAAGGAGCAGTGGCCATTGTAATAGTGCTAGAAAAGACAAGAGTAGGAATCAACACAGCTGTGGACCAGAAGTTGAAGTATCTCCTTCAGTGATGGAATGCTAGTCAGTGGAGTGGTTCTTCTCTGGATGCAATCCAAAATGTTAGTTTGCATGGCAGAAGCACCATCCCAGATGTATGAGCTGTACTCTATTGTGGGCATCACTTGAACCTTGTAGAGTGTCAGCAACTGTTGAGGATGGAAATATCTTTTGGTGCTAAAGAGACTGGCTAGTTGTTGGGATGCAGTTTTAACAATACTAAGGATGTTTTCGCCAGGAAAGCTCCTCAGTGATAGTGAAGCTGTATTTGAGTAACACTTATGTTTATAGGAGATGTAATGTGTTTTTTTTTTTTTTTATATGAGTAGTACTTGATCTTTTGTGCTGTTGAAAGAGACAAGATTGGCACAACTCTGCTGGGGAATGCTCTCAAGGTCTCTGTTGAATAAATACAGATTTAATGTGTGGTGTCTAGGTTGCATGTAGATGATGCATAGTTACATATGTTGCTTCTCACCATGAAGAACATTTCCACTTTATATGTGATGCTACATGGAGAAAAGAAATTCATTATTCTTCTCCTGGTCTTGAAAGCATTAGTAAGCTTTTCTATTTCTACAAACTATAAAACCCTACTTTATTAGGACCACATGTATTTATACATATTCACACACTTAACGACAAAGTGAAAATACAAGTACTAGGAACATGAATACAACAGACATGAAGGAAAATCATAATGGCAAAAATAAACTTATCAAAACAATTACTATATATAAGTTTATTTGGCAAGTACTATCAAGTAATTGGCTGATGTTGCTTTCACTTTGAGAAATCTTTGCAGATTTTTAATTTTCTCTTCTATGTTACCTCATCAATGGTATGCTTTTGTTACTGGGAATGCTTCTGTTACCTTCATTTTTGTTGACATCTTAAATTTTCTAAAACCCTACAAGGTATCTTTATTCAGAACTTTACTTTGTGTTCAATGCCTGTTGCACTTTGTTGATATTATGGGATCCTCACCCTCAGACATTCATATATATATGCATTAAAAATACATTTGTTGCATAAAAAAAGGTATACATATATCTCAGTGAATAGTCATAGTGTAGGTTGGCATTAGGAAGGGCATCCAGCTGTAGAAACCATGCCAAATCAAATTGGAACCTGTTGCGGCTCCCCTGCTTACCAGTTTTCAGTCAAACCATCCAACCCATGCCAGCATGGAAAACAGGCGTTAAATGATGATGATTTGAGAAAGTATGTGTATGATTAATTCCTCTAAATTAATGGTCATCAATTTTGACATTTACACTTAAGATATTATTAATTTTATACTGCCTTACATTATGTACAGTAGTATTATTAGTGGTATTAAGCATATCACTAATGCAAATAGAACACCATGCAAACTCTTCTATTGATTGTGTTACTTCTGAATCTTCAGAAGAAATTAACTTCATTTTCCAGTGTTTCTTTAATGTCCACTTTCTTATATTCTGCCCAACCTACCACATTTTAAGAATTCCACTATTCAGTAATAAGAAACCATACCAGAAAGCCTATATTGTTGTTTTTGTTAAGATTATACTCTCCCTCACAGGTTCTTAGGCACTTGCAATTTACCTTGACACTAAAAGGGTTCTCCACTGATGCTCAAAAATATTGGAACATATTTAAAATTGTAATTCATAGCAAAAGGATCATGGCCCAAAAGTGATGGTTGTGAATGGCAAGAATGAAACAAACAAAATAAAATTAATTTAATAGGTGGGATTAGATCCTCTTATGTTGTTGTGGAATTGTGTGGCTGTTTATAATTTTATATTTGATCATTACAGAAAATGAAAATTTATTGAATGTTTATAACAATATGTCAAACATATACTTAAAGGCTTTTAAGTTTTGTGAATTATATGACAACATCATTAGTGCTGGTATCATGTAAAATGCACCCAATACACTTTGTAAAGAGGTTAGCATTAGGAAGAGAATCAGTTGTAGAAACCAAGCCAAAAATGTGACATTAAAGCATGATACATTCCTCTGACTTTGTTCCTGTCAAAATTGTAGTAACTGTGGAAAATGGTGAATGAGGAGACAAAAAAAACCCAACAGACTACAATCATTAGCTTACAGCACTCGTTTTCCTCAAAGTACAACTAGCAACCTCCGTAACACCTCTACTGAAGGCCACCTAATTCCTTTGCTACTTCTCTTTATAATCTCTACCAAGTGTCAACCCCTCAAACATTCCTTTTGGAAAATGTATCCTATTAGAATTTTTTCTTACATGCATAAACTTGCAGAGATTCAGACTGAGAAGTTGTTTGGAACTTCTCTAAGCAAATAATTTTCAACATAGATACTGGGGATCAATATAGTCAGCTATTGAAATTTGTGACATGTGTCTAACTGATACTAATTTATTGATGAAAGGTAAAGTTTCCCTTGTTGGCATTTGAACAAGTCATACCCACACTTATTGATGACTGACTTAACAAAGCTCATGTAATATGTTGTGGAGTTGTTGAAAATGTTTGTAGTATAATCCCAACATAATTATTTTCACAGTTAGGCTAAATGTGTTTTCAGCAAATTAATATGTATAAAAATGAAATATATTACTGAATTGTTAAAACACTTGCCTGGATCATTAGCTTGCTTCTATATTAGGAAAAATTTTAAACATGTTTTTATTTTTTATTTTTCAGGGACACCTTTGGTGTTAAACGTCCTCGAAGGACTGCTATTAAATCAATATCATACAGAGAGCCTGCATTAAATTTGTAAGTATTACTATTATTTAATAATGTAATTGCTATAAAAATGTCAATGAAATTAGGACTTGTAAAAGTTTTGTTCTGCTATATCTTATAACGACTTAGCCTCTTTTGTACAACTCAGTATACAGAAAATAGGTGAAGATGGGAAGCTTGTCATAAAATCTCAGCTGTCTTCCAATTGGTTTTATTTCAGAATAGCTGCACCTGTCATGGCCATCCTATCTTCATATTTTTCATATTTACTGTAACCAGGACCACATTATCCATAATGTCCTTTCAGATGGGAAAATATGACAAGGAAATATGGTTGCAAAGTTCACTTGTCAACTGCTCCAACCAATTGCTCATATCACTTACCTTGTTTTGAGTCATTCTTTTAAGTTTCTTTTCCATATTCCCTGGCCGCTGAGAAAAGTATATATTAAAAATCTCTCTCTCAATTTTGTATTAGTCTTGTAAACCAAGTGATATTACAGCAAAGCATCACTTACTTCATGAATTGCTTCAATTTCATTTTCACCACTACTGATAAAGGAAATTATTACTGCTAGAGTTGTCTACAGTGGAACTGTAACATTTTCTACCTGTATTTTCAATATTCCCCCCAAAAAGATAACCTTCAAATTTGTTTTCTGAGCTAACTGTTGTCAGTCATGTCTGCGTAAGTCATTCCTGTTTTTTTTTTTTGTTTTTTTTCTCAAATTCACAGATGCATGAAGATCATTCAAATTTTATTAGATACTAAATTTGATGATGATAGAATTGGTGCAAACATAGCTGTGTAGTTGCAAAGTTTCCTTTGCACTTATTTGGTCTGAAGTATTTTGGGCAAAGTCTTCTATTATAACTTCATGCTGATCAATGTCCTGCAAATGAAATTCAGTTGCCAGAAGCTGTATGGAAGCCTATTGTGTGTGTGTAGTTGGTTGACTAAAGCCTTGTAAATGAAACTGGGTAGATAGAACCCTGTTATACTGTACCTCTTCTTGGGTAGTAAAACTACTTTATAGTCTCCTGATACCACATTTGGGTGTTTTTAGCAGAGTTCACTCTGTTATAAGCAGGTCACTGGTCTGAGGATAACTTGATGTCTCCATTGTTTGCCCTACCAGCTTCAGAGGTTCTGCAAAAGTCATGGCACAGCCCTTCTACATATCTCGACAAACACTATTTGAGCTGCAGTGACATTTGTTTATGACTCCTGTGAACAACACAGCCTGTAGCTTAGTAGTTTCATTGGTTTTGATGTTTGAAGATCAGTGCAATAAAAATATTTGAAATGCAAGTAAGGTTGGCAACTGGAAGGGTATGTGACCATAGAGTATTGCCTCAATAACTTGTCTAACCTATTTCAACATAGAAAAAGTTGGCATAACATTGATGATAACCAAAATGGATAGCTGAAAGTTACTTATACCAATTTTAACATGTTTTATTGGTTAATATAAGAAATTTCCATTGTGACTAAATATGTAAACCAAGAATATGAAATTATATTGAAGGGCCAATCACATAGCTCATGATATAATGTTTAAGAGACTTTTGAAGCTGGGTTACTTTACTTCAAAATTAGTATTTAGAGCAGTGGGTAAGATGGAAGGTAGATCATGTGATATTTGCAAATTAAGAGGGGGATTATTGGTATAGCCTAATTTTTCTTTTATGGTTTTGTCAGAAATGAAGATCTGTTTCTTTTCAGGGCCTTTGATACTGGTGGGAAGAAGAAAAGAACTTATTTTCAGATTGATAGCATCAAATGATGGTGGCAATAGACATTTATACACACAAGCTACATATCATAGATTGTGAATCAAGGGTAAAAAAAAAGATCTTTTAAATAAAACTTAGAGCAAAATAAATAGATAAAATTCAGTCGCACTGCTTTTGTGGATTACCATGATTCTCTGTCACCATGCAGTTCCATTATTATGAATTTGAGCTTGAGTTATAGTGAATCTTTCCAACCATGGATGCCATCCCTATGGATGCATTTTAGCTACTCTTGATAGAAGTTGGTGATCCTGACTATTGATCTTCTAGGATTTCTCTACTTGGCATCAATGTAAGGTATTGTTACATAAAATAAGATATGAAAAAGGAAGGAAAACCAGAATGATATAATAAATATGAATTTAGGAAGTGGTTAAAATAATTAAAAAAGGGATGGCAATCAGATGAAGATATAGTCATTTGGGATAAAATGTAGTTTGGGTATGAGAAAAGGTTAAGATAACATTTCTGGTTAAAGATTTTTGCCTATATTTATGGATTTATGGCTTAATCAGAGATGGAAAGGAGTGCTATGACTTTTGATGAACCTCTGAGGGTGGTGGGGGAGGCAATGTACATATCAAGCTATCTTCAGGCCAGTATCCTGCTTGTAATAGAGTGAATTCTGCTAAAAACACCCTAGGACAAGGTAGTGGTGTTAATCAAGGCTACCACCCAAAAAGAGCTACAATGTTTCTAGCCAGGTACGAAGGAAGATGGAGCAGACAAATAATGGTATATTGCTGCTGGTACCTCTAACATGATTGTTCTTATCACACATCATTGTTAAACGTCTCCTTTCCATGCTGGCTTGGGTTGGACTGTTTGACAAGGAGCTAGCTGGCAGGGAGCTGCCCAAACTCCAGCTGTCTGTTGATACATGGTTTCTACAGCTGGATGTCTTTCCTAACACCAACCACTTAAGAGTGTACCGGGTGCCTTTTATGTGTCACTGGCACTTTTGCGTTTACGCAGCCCTGGCATGGGTGCATTAACACAGCACTGGTACCTGAAAGGACAAGCCTGTATGTGTGGAAGACAGCAATTTTACTTAGCTTGACATGTCTTATCAAGTACAGCAAATCACCACATCTCCCGGTCCCTTGTCATTTCCTCAGTGAGGCCCAGCATCCAAAGATCCTTTCTCACCACTTCGTCCCATGTTTTCCCAGGTCTACCTCTTTTACAGGTACCTTCCACAATTAGAGCTCAGTACTTCTTTACTCAGCTGTCCTCATCCATACGCATCACCTGACCAAACCAGCACAGTTTTCTCTCTCGCACACAACATCTGGTGCCTCTTATACCCATACAAATTGTGTTTTTCTATGCCTGTAAAATGTTGCATTGTTTTTGTTTGTCCATTTTTAGGTTCATTTTTCCATGCCAGTATAAGTTAGACTAATATGTTACTGAGGTATTATTTTACAGCTGGCTATTCTTCCTCATGTCTCCCCTTAGCAGGTTTTCAAATAACGAATCTCTTATTTCACACAGTTTCAAAGGCAAGAAGGGAGCAGATGATTTATTGACGAAAGTGCTAATGACAACACTACTCAGATGCTATGTCTTTCATATAAGTGTGCACAGTTGTAAGCAAAAACACACACACTCACTCTCACTCATACACTAACTCACTCACTCACTCTCACTCATACACTAACTCACTCACTCACTCTCTCTCTTACTCTCTCTCTCTCTCTCTGCTGCTGTCACTACTTTTAATTCATCCTTTATTAAAAGTTAACATGATTCAATTTTTAAAATTTGTTTTCAGAAAGGAAGTTTTTCTTTGTTATATTTTTAAAGAAATGTTAATGAAAGAGAATGTTTTGTGTTCTAATTCCTCTTAATTGTCTTGCATTCTAAAAGTTTTTTAATTGTTTTTCTTATTTAGGAAACTCCGGCAAGGTGATAAACTATTTGTGACTAAAACTCTTGAAAATGGCAATTTTGGTAAGGAAGATTAATTTTACTTTTAATCTCATGACATCAGTTGATGTAGATTTACGCATGCTGTGTACTTGTTTTAAATTGGATGGCATAAATATAGGTGGCCTTATCTGCCTTGTTTTTTTTACCAGTTGATGTAAATATCCACTATCACTCATGGAGTCAATAATAGTCCACCATGAAAATTTCAAGGAATCTGATGGGTTTGTTAGGTTCATGTAAATATTTCCAACTTGGTTCAAGGTATCCTCATCGTAATAGTATAAAAACTGCATTTTGGTGATCACACCACCATTTCCATTATGGCTTCTTATCAAATTTGTATGCATTCAGCTAATTCTTCCGGTCTTTCACAGAATTGTCATGTCCAGCTATACCAGTTTCATTGAATTTATGGTCTTTGAATTCGTTTTCATGTCCAGCTTCATGTTTGTAGAGAAAGAGAGACTAAGGTGTTGGCTGAGGATTGAAGGAAATGCTAGTGCATTCTGTTTTGGATGATATAAGGGATGTCACTAACTTACCTTGTTGAACTGGATGATTAATTGGGGGAATTTTCACATGATAGGAATGGGAGTGTAGAGAAAGTATGTTTGGGAAGCATTTTGATCAGAGAATACAGTGTAAAGTTGGGGTGAAAATAGGCCTTTTCAGCAAAACTGCCATTAACAGAGCCATCCTAAATGGAGTGCTGGATAGAATTCAGCAAAGTTGGTAGAGATTCTTTTAACAAAGGGGTGGAAGTCCCTGCTACAAATTTATGAGAATGGAGAGTATGTTGCAAGGAGGATGAAGTCCAGCAAAATAAATCTGTTTGTTCAAGTTTTTCACAGGAGAATTGGATTTTAGTTTGTGCTGCTGACAAATCTGCATCTTGGGTGAAATAATGAATTAAATATAATTTGGTGTGCATTAGCCTTACTGGACATTTTGGCAGCTGTTACATAATTACTGACAAGACAAAAGGTATAGATAGTCCATGGATTAATTTTACTGATTAACCTCATTTAATTTATTGATCCCATTATCAGATGCTAGATTTATGTGCTTTGGCTGGGATTAAGGTTACAAACTTGTATTTCATGCTGATTTTTAATGCTCTTATCCTACTAGACCATTTTCTTGTTGGACAATTAAATTCCAAGTCAAACTCTCCAATGCATAGAATGCTATATATGGAATTTTTTAATTCTTGAGTATTTTGAAATTTTAACTACAACGATATATTGACAAATATGCTTTCTCCACAAAACTAAGGAAAGTGGCTCTGCGTGCATTTCAATTACAAGTCATTTGATTAGTTACCTTCTTTTTCTGGAGAAAGGGGTTGTGGTAGTTGGTGGGGATCAGAGGGCTTGCTCTTCTTAGGAATGAGACTGTAACAGGTTTCCAGAGATCAGTATCTCTGTCTCTCTTTATCTCTCTCTCTCTCTCTCTCTTTATCTCTCTCTCTCTCTGTATGGCTGTGTGGTAAGAAGCTTCCCAACCACATGGTTCTGGGTACAGTTCCACTGCATGGCACTTTGAACAAGTGTTTTCTACTGTAGCCTTGGGCTAACCAAAGCCTTGTGTATGGATTTGGTAGACGGAAACTGAAAGAAGCCTGTCGTA